>NC_061503.1:12754939-13075564 GCF_022539355.2 Hippoglossus stenolepis
GCCGCCCCCTTTAAATCTATTGCAACTCATCACACACAAAACGTCACAGACCTTCTTCAAAGAGGATACGACATCACAACAACCTAGTAACAAGACATGACGGCATCCATCACGCTGCAGAGACGTCCCATGAGCCAAGTGGATTTGGGGCAAAAAAATCAACCGCTTGATCCTTCTCCTGTCACAGGAGTCTCCGTGTTTGTTGGGCTTCATGTCACTTCTCAGAACATGTGTTGGGATGACAGACGGCTGGATCACACCCCTTTGCCTTCATGTTTCTGTGTGTGTCTGTGTGTTTTTCCCAGAGGTCCCTTCAGTGTAGAGGGTCCTCATGACGTCAGAGCTCTAACGCTACATCCTTACTTCCACGTTTTCATTTGAAAACACTATTTTCTGGTAGCTGATGCTAAAGGGCATCATGTGATAGGAGTCTGACAAATCAGCGAAGGCTACGTTGTGACCCAATCAGCAAGCAGTTGCGAGCGTCTATGTCAAAATGCCCAAACAACTCCAGATGAAAACACAGCCCCGGAGTTTTTGAACTTAAACAGGCCCGGCAGCGTTTCCATTCTCAGATTTATCATCTCGAAAAACTGTCTGTGGCAGAGTTGATGCATTTTCAAACAAAAACAATGTGGTATGGATGTAGCCTAGAACAAGAGAAGGGGCCCCCTTAGCTCTGGTCTGGCAATGAGCGAGGTCAAAAACATTGAACAACTGACAAGATACAACACTGAGGAAAAACAACAACCCCCCCTCAAAAAAAAGACAAAAATGACATCCGAGGTTTGATCTCCGGACCCGGTCGGTTCATCATCTATGAAAGGCCGATAGCGCAGCACACATCTGCGTCGTTTCTGCCCCATAATCTTGCCAAAATGATTTGTATCCTTTCTTTCCAGCGAGGGGGATCACACGAGAACTGGTCGTGGATCAACACCCTCAAACATGTGGTCATTTGTGGCATTCATATGGACATGCTGCTCTTTAGGAGACACTCGAGCTCCACTTAAAAGGCGTCATGGGCTGCTTTCGATTAGGGAGGCTGCGGGCTGCTTTAGATTTGATGAACAAGAAGTGCATATGCATTCCACAAAGAATGTTAATGAAACACATTCCTCCCAGTTTCTCATGGAAACCAGCTTGGATTTAGGGATGAGGAGGTGGAGAGAAAATGGGGTCCCCTCCTTAGACCCCTAATCAGGAGGAGGGGGAAAGGAGCTTACAAGATGCAGGAGGTAATGACTCTTCTGTGGAAAATGGAGAGGAAAATTGTGTGGGACGAGATTGTCAGTAGAGGGGTTCCAATAGGTCGACTAGTGTGTTTTATTTGTGGCGAGTAAAGAGAATGTACAGAACAGATTCTTTTCACTATAATACTGCAGCAACCTCACAAATACATAATTGGATTATGCTTTTACATCCATACATTCAACAATTATCTATACTGCTTTTCCTCTAAGGGTCTTGTTAGGAGCTGGAGCCAATCCCAGCTGATATTGGGCGAGAGGCGGGGAACATGGATAGGTTGCCAGCGTATGCCTTTGCAATGTGAGACATTCAACATACAGAACCTTGCCTAGATCAGCAAGAACGGATAATGAGCGCTTGTGTTTCCATCCATTTGTTTTATGTGCTCTCTGGAAGTGATAGAGGAAGCTGAGAAAGCCAACAGGGTGAAGAGGAAACATCTTTTTCAGGTGAAAGATATAAATATCCATCTATCCATTATCCAAACTGGTTATTCTTTGAGAGCCGCAGGGGAAGCTGGAGTCGATCCCTGCTGACTTCGGTCGAGAGGCGGGTTACACCTCGGACAGGTCGCATATCCCAGACACATAGAGACATAGAGCAAAATACATACATGTTTACTGATGTTATACATCAATTGAGAAGTCGTTGTTTACTCATCGACGTCTATAGACTTTTTTTGTAACCAGTGGAGTCGCCCCCTGCTGGTCATTCAAACACAGGTTTCAGGCATTTCCACATTGGCTTCACTTTCTGGACCTGGAGTCTACGTCCATTTGTATATACTGTCTATAGCCATGAATAAGCGTGGAGTTAATATGACATAAATGCATTGTCGGTTAAAACCCAACAAACATCTTGACGTCATGGTTGTGTCCTTCCTGTCGAGGACTCGGCTGCTCGGACACTTTGTTCCACTCACTTCAGTGCATCTGTCATTGAGGTGTTGTTTTTTTGTCATTGACGTTTAGGTATCACCTCATCTCTCTGTCGCTTTGTGGCACTTTTACTGGTCGTCCACACGATGCGTGAAGTCTTGAATGACACGTGGAGAAAGCAGGGAAAGAGTTAACAGGAACATTTATCCTAATCGTAAAGCTCGAAAGCAGTGGGAGTGTCTGCGCAGTATAACCGATCATTGCAGCAGATTTATCCGATCGCTAAGAAAAGACACACAGTTCATGTCATAACCGTATATTTGCACCCACCTGAACACTTGTAAAATAATGCGGCCTGTAAATCACTTCAATTAAACTCCCTGGAAGCATTGGCAGACTTTTACATTCCTCTGCTGCGGATACTGGATGTTACATCATATATCTGTCTGGCTGCACAGCGCATCGTGCCGGATACAGCTTATGATGAGGGTAACAAGTCATTTACAGGGCGGACGGTACAGACACTGGATGAGAGGCTTCCTCCATGTATGTGAACTGCAGTATCCTCCTTAATAAATTATTCAGAGTTTGCATAAGAGAGAATCTTTTCAGTCATTAACTGTTATTAGTCATGCAATTCAATTCGTGCCTCCGAGCTAAAACCCTCACACACACACACACACACACACACACACCCACCCACACACACACACACACACACACACACACACACACACACACACACACACACACACACACACACACACACACTCTTTCTATCTGCAAAATTATTTAAATAAGACATAACAATTTGAAATAGAATGTCGTATGTATCTATGTATATATGGATGTGTGTGTGTGTGTGTGTGTGTGTGTGTGTGTGTGTGTGTGTGTGTGTGTGTGTGTGTAAATACTGTAAGTATAAGTAAGTATAAAGTCAACACCCCATGGTCCACACATTTGCATGAGTGAGTTCTTCACACATGAAATGGTCTGTATACATTTGCTTGTCTGCTCCGTGTTTCAGCTCGTTTCCTCGTATGTACGCGGGCATCATGTTTGAATAATGGCAGCCGTATTTGCATTGAGCTGCTCTGCATTCATAATGCCGATCGCTGGAGAAGTGTGTTTTCATTACTGGCAATCACAGAGGCTCCTATCCAATGCAAATGAGACACTTTGCCAATTAATGAATAATGCTGCTGGTTGAAAACAGGCCCGACGTCTGTATTGACAAATACAATGTTACACCAGGATTATTGACCTAGTCTGATTATTTTCTTTCCATTTCACTGACCTTATCTTTGTGCCGAATACACGGCCGGGCCATTATGTGCTGCTTTAGTACTTTAACACATCAATCATGTGATCATTTATATAGTGTTTCCAGATCATAATTCTATTTACCAGGGGCACTGTAATGTTGTATTGATTGCCGAACCATTAGCATTCATGCTACCGTCAGTAGTGAAAAGTAGTTCTCCTCCCGCTCTCGGCTTCACTCTGCCGTGTGCTAGCAGCTATAAATGGCCATGTTATTGAAAATTCCTTTTTCCTTTCAGTGCAACGAGGGAGGGGAGGGGAGGGGGGGCGGATCTCTATTAGTAGACTGGGATTTTCTCCCATGTGTCACGGTGAGTGTAATTGCAATGTCACACTTCAAGGACTTCATGTGGGTGGACGGGTGGTCTCTACCACAAGAGAGAGGACTGTAGTCAAAATACCAATTAATGAAGGCCAGAGAAATATGACCTGAACCGCTCCAGATCTGCACCTAGCAATGACTGAGCCTGTCGATTGAAATTGTATCCCATCAGCCCTCGGTCGTGGGTCAGCGCTCGGTGTCGGCGCTGGCAGATAACGCTTCCCTCTCGCCGGATCCTGGCTCCTGCCCTCAAGCGGACGTCCAGGAGTTCATCCCCGTACTTACTTCACGGTGATGAATTCACAACTTAAGAGGGAAAATGAACTCCAGCTCTTTAGAAATTCTTTGTCGCAGAGTCGTGCCGACTGCCAAGTCAAGCTGTACCTCGACAATTTTTTACTGTTCCCGGGGCCACCCAGGAAAATGTAATCCTCTTCTGTTCTTCTCGTCATCTCTTTGCAGAGGTTCAACCAAACCACTTACACTGAACCTGCCTGTCTGAGGTCTCTGTGCCGCTTGTGAAGCAGCATCATATTGCTGCTGTAGCTCCGGGCTGCAAACAACGGCGCTGTCTTGGAGTATCTGACCACACATGTGAGCCCTGAACGATGGCACAGCCAAGCCTTGGTGGTAACACAGCCCACTGCTGCCAGAATTAATTACCACACTGGGCTGTGACCTTGCCACGGAGATTTCCATTTGCATGTGGCGCCAAGTGAGCCTCAGATACTGAGTCGGCTTCATGTAAATGGCCTGGCAGGGCTGTGTGGAGTGAAATGGTAGAGGGATTGACTGGCATGCATCACATCCCTGTCACTAATACCTCTTTTACACCAATGTTACATGCATTTTCTTCAGACTTGGATAAACCTACTGAAGAAAGGAGATTGACTCCTTTCCGATTGCCAGTAGGGGAGTTTGCCTTTCTGTTTGTTTTTTTTCACTGTGAGTTATGTTCGAAAACCAAAACCAAGACGTCAGAAGGGTCATGCATCTTGCACGATATGGGAAAAAAATCTGTATCCGTGCACGTTGTTCCCAAAATGTAAAAAATAATAAGTACCCAAACGTTCATGGCTATTTGTGGGTGCTGTGTCAGCATCTACCAGTATAAAGAAGAAGAAATGAGTGTGTTCACATGGGTGTCACGTTTGCATCACTGCTGATCGAATAAAAACAATAAAAACCTCTTTCTACTGCAGAGTCATTTGAATGGCGACTGTATCCATCCACACTGCAGACAAAAGCCAGATGTTTTTTGACCAGGGGGAAAATAGGGCTCAAGAGTAAACTCCTCACTGTTGTTCGGCCTTAAAGCTTCACCGCTTATTATTTCTATATATTTACTATGAATCAAATATCTATGTTCAAATGTCGCACTGAAGGATCTAATCTAGGGATCATTTGAGCCTCATTTAGGTCATTGTTACCTCTGCCAAGGAGGTTAGGTTTTCATCTGCGTTGGTTAGCAGGATTACACAAAAACTACAGTGGAAGGATGCGGCACAGGTCAGGAAAGACAACATTAGATTTTAGTGTGGATTCAGAATCTTACTTTAAAATTGCATGATAGGACATTTTTCAACATTTTTGTGAATTTCTAAAGGAATGAAACAGAAATGTTGATGAATATTTTCCCATGTTTCCTAGGGAGGGATTCAAGGATCTTTATGAAAATAATCAGGCATGTTAAGGGAAGTGATATCTATACGTGTGTGGCATTTAATGCAGCTTGGTTGAATCTAAGAAAACTCCTCTGCCATTCTAGATGCTATTGTCAGTGCATCATGTAAGTGCCTGAGTGTCTTGGCCTCGACAGAGGATGACCCAAGGTCAGCCTGTGGTGTCATGAAATATTCAGCATCACTCAAAGCAGAGACCGGCTTCGTCTCGTTCTGGTTTGAAGAAGTGAAATCCTCCTTGTTACAGTGTCGTTAGAGACTGATTCTACTGTCACTCTATTGTCAGATGCTGCTGCCATGGTGGTGCAGCCACTGCAGCAAAGTGTGTGTGTGTGTGTGTATGGTGGAAACACACACACACGCACACACACATGCACGTAGCCTGTAAGTGACATTTAATTTAATTAGACGTAATTATCGGCGGGTGCATTCTTGTGAGTCGCAGCCACGACCTGGATATGTGGATTTGTGTGTAGAAATCCAGAGAATTATAGAAGCTGTAACCTTGTTTGATCAGGAGATGTGATGTTTGCTTCTCATGTAATACGTCTCACAATCTCAAGGGAGCTGTAGTTAGAGTGTTTGCACACGACCGTTAACATGCCAAACATATAAAATTGAAGGTCGCACGGTGTCAAGGAAGCAGCGTGATGATCCTGGTGTTCATTTAGCTCCGAATGTAAAAGTAAACACTGATTCAAAATGGTTTTACTCCACTCTGCATTGAAGTTAAAATGTTGCCTCACCTTCAATCATCCATTTCTTTTTCTATCCTTTATAATTACTGTTTATAATTAGGCCACCGTGGAAATGGTCTAACCACCTCCGTCTATTTCTGTGTTTTCTATCTCTCTGTTTTACATGTGATGGATCGAAATGCAGCCAGTGATGAGGCTTAAGTGGATTCCCTGCTGTGTTTTGATAACTGGGCAGTGCGTGAGTCCTCGGCAGCGGATCGCGAGGACGCTCTATTTTCATGTCATACCGGGACCCAGCTGTCGGAAACATACACCAGACTCTTTGTCAAGAAATGTATTTTCACCTCGGCTCTAAAGTAGACCACCCCAATAGGTGCTAAATGTACTATTTGTGCACTTCTAGATATATTGGATAATTGGCTTGAAACACTCTTTTTAGTTAACGTGTGAAAACAATGCTAAAGTAACAATTGGTGAGAATTGTGGGAACATAACTCAAACTAATACGTCAATGTGTCGTACAACCAAAACTAGAATAGCACATACCTCCATCGAGACCCAACAGTCCCCTTGAATTCAATCAAGCTGCACCAAATGACACACACTCATATATCATTGCCCTGGACATGCCTCATTTTATATCAAGATCTCTGTGGTATTTCTTTAAATTCCTGGATCTGCCCCCTGATCCAGATCTGCACCAAACATAATTCTTCCCTGACCCATTACACATCCTACCAAGTTTCCTGGTAATCCATTTGTTTCTGTGTAATCTCGCTTACACAGAAACAAACCAACAACAAACGGACAGGGGTGAAAACACAACCTCCCCGGTGGAGTTAATACCAAATAAAGGAGGCCTCTAATTTCTGAGTTAGCACATGAAGCATTCGTGACAAAAATCCAATGGCAATGACGATTATCCATGATTGGATGATTCACTGAGACCACTGACAGTCTGAGCGTGTGGGATGAGGCTTGCTTCTATCTTTACCCTTCTCCCCACCTCTGCCCATCCCTCACTCTCCTCTATTTATGGAGCACTGCAGCATATATGGCGGTTTCATACCGGTCTGCAGCCCACAGGGGACCCTTCACCCTTCTCCATCAGAACTACCTGCAGCGCTTCTGCACAAAACCGGTTTAAAAAACGGTAGGCTGTGGCAGCAGAAGGGGATGTGGCCTTCTCAACCCTCCATCGGTGGCAAATGACGACAAATACTCACATTGTACGACGCACAAACAGATGTGCACAAAGAGAGTGAAGATGACGCGCGATTCCCCGCGTCTTTGTGTGTCGCCTATAACCACAGAGCTCTGCGGCGGCAAGACAAATTGCCGCCTGGCATTAGCACTACAGTGAAGGATGAAAGTGCACGGAGCAAGACAAACAGGCATCCCATTACAACAGCCACTTAGCAACAAACACATCTATTAAAGCGGCTGAGTCGAGGGCTGGAGGTGAGCGTGCACACACCTCCGACGAGCCGCTATCCAGGGCAATGAGATTCAGGATGCGCAACACTGGGAATTTCGACGAGAACGAGGAAAAAAAGATAATAAATGGCCCTCCCGCTTCCCCTCTCCACCGAGGAATCACTGGGCCATCGACGCTGTTTACATACTCGAAGAAAGAGTCTCTTCATCAGATGATGTTTTATGATTTATTTATTTTTTGCAGCAGCACTGCCGAGACCAGGAGCAGTCCCTTTTCCGCCATCATTTTTTACTGCCGACATGTGCATGACATCACTTACAAAGAGACGGGCCGCTCAATTCCTTGGTTCCACTGTATCACAGTGATTAATGGAGACGTTAATACGCTGACCTGATACAGCTACTCTTCTGCTTTTCTCTTTGTTCACCTCCTTGTGTGTTTTTTTCCCACAGGTTCCTCCCCGGGGCTGCACCTCATACGCTCTGATGTGTGTCATATCATTCCTCAGACACAAAAATGCATAATTCCCTCCTTTTTTTTTTTTGTTAACCGCACTAATTACTGTAGTGCAAATCCTGACTGCTGTTGTCATGGTAATTGCCTTTCAGGGGTTATGGCGCCACTAGAGCTCAAGTGACTGCGAGCGAGAGAAAATGAGAGTAAGTTAGGGGAAGATTGCAAAGGAGCACACACACACACACACACACACACACACACACACACACACACACACACACACACACACACGCTGCTCATTGTGTGCCAACATATTTCATGTTTCATCTTGTTTCATGGCGTGTACTATTGGCAGTTTACCTTGACTCGAAATGATCTGACCACGGTGCGGCGCCGCGTCAATGCCAGCGAATGAATTTGATGTGGGTGAGTGGGGATAAGTGTTCTTTCAGCACCGAGCCGGGTGCCAAGAGGTCCCAGAGCAGAGACCTGCTCCGCCGCCATTTATCCACTGCATTAAATGGATGTGTTGGGTTCAAGGAGGGGTCAGGGAAATATAGGGGACAACATATGTCAAACAATACATATAGGCAGAGAAAAGTAGGATCATAAAAAGCCTTTTATCATTTGGCAAACAGGGCTCCGAGCAGAGGAAGAAGAAAAAGAGAGGGAGAAAAGCCTTGTGGATTGAAACGCTTGATCATCATTACGGAACAACAAGAGGCACCTCTGACAGTTGGCACCGACATAATGCTGAAATGAGGATGGTTTAGCTTTTCCAAGGTCTCAAGGTTCAGAGCATCAATGTGTGTGTGTGTGTGAGTGTATGCATGTGTGTGTGTTTTGGTTGTCGCAGTGCCCTTAGGATGTCCTTGTGTAGAATTCCGTGTGTCCTCCTGGACCCCAAGCATGACTGGCTTCCTGCTGTTCACCGTTGTTATTTAGACACTTCATCATCATGGATCTGCTAATATCACCTACATTACGTTTTTTTTCCCGTTTTTTTTCTGATCTCTAAGTTTTGATTTATGTCGTAAAACAATCCAGATGTTTTCCAGAGACAATACGACAGATTAACACAGCTACAATGATACAAGGCAAATACGAAACCCTGACAGAAACACAGGGTGGATTCGCCCAGCAGAAGCTTGTGTACAACTTGTACATATTTTTATAATTTTTTTTACTTTTAGTTTTTTATATATTACATTTCGTTGTGTAGCTTTTCACTTTAGTTGCTTTTGAAGCAGCCAAGGACTGAGCTCCTCTATTCGTCTTTTTCTTTGTTTGTTTGTTCGTTCCACCGCTTTTTGTTGGTGATGTTTCATGTTTGCGATCACGAAAAAAAAAACATTCCAGGAGAAAACGCGCCAGTCATCTTCCTCCTCTCATTGAAGGTCATGCTTTTCACTTCGCTCGCCTCTGTTCAGAACAGCCGCAAACACCTAATGCTGCCAGAATTGTGTTGTGTTGGATGCTACGTTGCTTTTGCATGTTTTGTATTTGTAGCCTGTTTATTTAATAAATAGTCGATTGTCAAATTAGTGAATCTTAGTTTTGTTCATTTGCAGCGTTTTGCATCTTATTTGCTTCTTGGTGACGTTTTTATTTGCTTGGGTTTGGTCTGATCCTCAAGCTCCACCTACATTCAACCTTGACGTGGACATAGAGGGAATTGAAGGTTAAAGACATGACTCTCCCCCAAAAATGAAGCCAAAACATTACGATCGACCCCTGGTGGCTGGCTGCAGCATAGGTCATCCATTCCATCTCCTCCATGCTAGTGAATGGGGCATGAGCCAAAATAAAACAAATACATTTTTCTGTCGTTGTAGACAGTTCTTATCAACTGATGTTTGTTCAACTGTTAGCGTAATTAGTTATTTGATGCCATAAAAACGAGGTAAAACGTCATGATTGACAGCCGACAGTGACTCATGATTGGTTGAGCATGTGTATGGGTGGGACCTTGACACTGCGATCGTGACAGATGCACATGATGGCAGTATTTTCTACATTCCTGGATAGTGTGAGCAAGTGGTGATGCTTCGACCATCTTTACTTACAGTCAGGAAGTGGAGTGACGTTATCTGAGATGGAGTTTTTTTTACCTCTCAGCATAAGAAACTGTAAAAGATCCCCCTCCAGCTGAATTCTAACTTGATAACATGACAGTAATAGCGACACACACACACACAGACATCACAGATGCTAATTTAATGTACCAGCTCCTGCTTGTTTAGTCATGGACAAACAAAAGTGTTTGCCAGCAGCTAAACAGGATTTATTTCATTGTGTTTGAAAAGAATTTTGAAGAATTTATTTTACAAATCTACTTTATCTACTTTGTGATAACACACACACACACACACACACACACACACACACACACACACACACACACACACACACACACACACACACACACACACACACACACAGCTCATTAATACAGTTTAATCCGTTATGACTGGTGCGACCTCTGTAAACACACTGCACTCAGTTCAAGCCAGATGCTGCAAAGATGCATTGATTCGTTCTTTGAAACTGTTCATTTTACCAATAACTCAGTTTGTGAGCTGACGTGTAGCGAAAACACAATTTAGAGGTTTTAACTGCAGGAGGATTTTTAAATACTAAAGTAATAATCAGATTCAGAAAATGATTTTTGAGGTGTAACTGTTACAAAGCACATTTAATCCCTCTAATAGGAATCCTCTAGAAATAGATGAGGTGCCTAGATGTATTGTATTTGCATTATCTGGCAAATCCCTGTGATTTCAGCCCAACATTATTATGTGATCAGAGTTCTGTCTTTACTTTATAGTCTTTTAGTTTTTCGATTATTATTTATTATATATTTACTTGTTGTTTTTTGTGGGTTAGATTTAGATTCATGAGATAAGTGATCGAACCGATAGATATTTCAACAGCAATAAATATCTGTTTGTCTTTGGACTGTGGGAGGAAGCTGGAGCACCCGGAGAAAAGCATGCACCCCTACACACTGCACCTATTATCCTTATTTTAAATAAATAGAATTATGATATTTGGTCCGGAGTTGATATGTAAGAAATATTTTGGACGGACTAAAGAGATGATTTGTGGACAGTCCGGTACGCTGATGGTGCTGTCACTGCACGCTGCTGTGGCTGCAAAATGTGGAAATGTCCTGGACAAATCCTGCTGTGTATTTGAATGAGTCTTGTGATGCTGCACAAAGTGAATCATTAGCACAATGTTTTACAGTTGGAAAACAGGATTTCAGGGCTACCACAGCGATAAATGTCAGCTTAAAGTTTATACAGTACAGTGCAACCTTTTAGTCTGTGGTCCTACTGAGCTGAGAAAATCCACTGGATGCAACCTTTAGAGGCAGGGGATCCTCAGCACCTTCCTAACTCCTCGAATCAGCGGCAGAAAATCTATATCCTCTTAAAGCGAAGGAGTCACATCAGATAATAGATATATGAAATCCATCTTGTTTCTGAACTCTGTCCTTTGTAGGAAACGGATCAATGGGAAAGCCTCTGCTTCAAATCGCCCACAGTGACACAAAAATCTGTAGAAGAGAAAAGTTGACTTTAGGAAACACGCGGCGACGGCGAGATCAGTGGGGCTCAGGAGGAACGTGTCCGGAGAGCTACAGATTTGTGGGAATAAATGTTACAGAGAACCTGATATCGTCTCATTCTACACCTCCGGCTAAACAGTGTGGGATTCAAACACGTATTCTTCTTTTACACCACAATAAGCAGGTATATGCCGTTGTTTGCATGTATATGTGTGTGTGTGCATGTGCGTGTGCGTGTGCGTGTGAGTGTTTATGTCACAGGTCAGATTCCAGAAAGCCACCAGGAACTTCAGTTCAATATTTTCCTTCTGTCTATTCTTCTGTCATGGAAACACAAAAATTATTAGATAGATAGATAGATAGATAGATAGATAGATAGATAGATAGATAGAAAGTCATATAATGCCTGTATATCTTTTCTCAGTAGTTATTTCTGTCCGTCAATATCTAACTGACAATGCAATCTCCAGAGCTGCGGCCATTATAGAAGCTAATATAAGCCCCTATGCCACTTGTTGTTTTTTCTACAAGCAACATCCATCCATCCATCCATTATCTATACCACTTATCCTTTGGGTCGTGACATTGTGCGAGAGGCTGAGTACACATTGCATTACACCACAGGTTGCCAGCATATATATCGGCGTATATATGGCAGGGCTGACCCTTCACACTCACATCCACACCTATGGACGAACTAAAGTCTCTAATGAACCGAACCTCGAACTGCATGTTGTTGGATGCTTGGATACCTGGAGAACACACTGCACCACCGTGCCACCGCCCTCACAGCTACAGACAAATATTTTAAAAAGCTCAAATCACAAAGTGGACAGGACCCGGCCTGCAGCCTCTTCACTATGCCGCCATCAGTAAAGTGATACAGAAGTGAATCTGCTGCTGTTGAGCTTCTTCCCCTCAGGCTACGAGTCTCCTAAACTCCATGTGATCTCCTTCACAACAACACAAATAAGGACTCACGCGTCACATCTCTCACCTATTGTACCTCCATGATCCCTTTTTCCGTGTTGTATCGTCATATTCATTCAGGACAGGAAGCCGCGCTATGAAATATTCCACTACCGCTGCACAATTTAACAACACAACAGTTGCTATGCTGATGCATTGTTGCGGAACGTTCACCGGAACTGTTTGATCTGTATCTATTGTGTTATTTCTTCTGTACAATACAGTTGGCAGCATGTGTGGGGGACTAGAGCTGCATTTTCCTGCTCCGTCCTGTTCCGTTTTACGCGATCATATAATTGCCCTTGACCTTGAAAGGCCTGATAAAAAAAACAGTGGAGGAAATAGCCGAGGAGATGAATGACTCAACACTCACAAACCCTCAGTATTGGTTTGGTTATGCCATAAACACACATTCGATCTGAACACATCATTATATCTCTATATAAATGTGCAGATATTCGGAATCTGAAATATTCTCGTCTGGATGAGATTTTTTTTTGCAGCAACAGTGAAAATATTTCCTGGCTGTATTCACGACTCGCTTCACTAATGACGATTCAAGTCCCTCCATTCACACAGCCATTTATTGTGAGATGCTCTTCTTCTATCCACTCCATCCTTAAATGCTCATGAAGAGGTAACGTCCCAAATGAGGCCCGAAAAAACACGCCTTCAAATTAGGTACGGTGGGTCAGAAATATGCTCATGTTCCTGAAAGGATTTAAACCGCTCCACGTACACATGTGGGAGAGGGCTTTTATTCCCTGCATGATAAGTGGAGTCGACAGAGCCATGCAGACGAGTGCCTGAGCGCCTGGTTGCTCTCTCTCTCTCTCTCTCTCTCTCTCTCTCTCTCGATCTCGACATGTCAGGTGCTGTGTTTGTGCAGCCTGTTGCTCGGCAACCCCTGCCAAACAGACTGGCGGATGAGGTTAATCTGTAAAGCAGCAGAAGTAGATGTTGTCATGAGGGTGTCTGTACAAGTGTGTGCGTGTGTGTGTGTGGGGGATCTGCAAACAGGTACTACTGCTGCCCTCCATGGGGCTTAACAAGTAGTTGCACCTTTCACACCCCCACCACCTCCCATTTGTAATAAGACAATGACTGATTCTCAGATAAGAGCAGCGAGACTCATGATGATACAGGAGGAGGCATCAAAAGGTCAGAACATTGGGTTACATTTGTACTGGCTCGTGTTGAACAAGGTTCAGGCAAATTACTTCTGGAATAAACAGAACCACAGCTATCTCTGCCAAGACAAAGGTCAGATCATTGACTCGCCATCGCTCAGAAACCAATAAAGATTCATTCATTTACTCTGTAGCAATGTCTATGTGAAGTATTACATCTAAATGCACACAAATGGATTTGTTTGGTACATTAAACTGAAGGAATTGAGATTTGTTGCACCATGACTCGCTGCATTTGGGGATCTTGACTGCAGAACTAGAGTCCAACACCCTCAATCATTCATAATTATAATACGCTGACTTGGAATAGGGAGAATGGAGGCATTTTTCCTCACTTGAAGAGGAAGCATGCGCGCCGAGAAAATTAGAGACAATTCATCCTGGTGATATATAACTGTGGATGGATGTGGGCTGTTGTCAGAGCGTGTGCGTCGATGTGTTGATACCTGTCGTATAGGAGCAAATTATCATGAGAGGGAATCACTGGAGCCCCTTTGATGAAAAATAACTGAAAAGTTTCAACCTGACCTTAAAAAAAAGTGACATTTCCCAGCTGAGGAGCTGGAACCCGTCCTCTACGATAAGGAGAGCGTCTTACTTAAATGTCACAGCTCTGATATTGTTGAGGAAGTACTATCTCTGTGGAATGTTTTTTTTTACCAGTATAGGAAACTGCAGTGCAATTTGCTGTGATAACTCATTAAGCCCTATAATGTCTCGCAAGTAATTAAACCATCACATTTAGCAGGAAGTGATTCGCCGGCGTATAACTCTCGCCTATGCTCTTTGACAAACACAGTATGCCTTGACTGTAATTGACTTTTCACTCTGCCCTGAAGTTACAGGAGAATAATGGGCCTGAAAATAGCTAGTTAACCTTGTGTCAGGTGATACATAAAAGGAAAACACACAAGTTCTCACAGCGCGGCGATATATACCTGAACCTTCCTCCTCTGAGAGGGAGCAGAGGGATGTCAAGGTGGGAATTGTTACACTAAGTGATTTTATTAAGTGTAACACCCGCTGAGAGCCCAATCTGCCACACAAGGATTGTTTGACACAAATTATACATAATTCCCTCATGCACGACAAAACATCTCTAACCCACACATATACTGTATATGGTTCAACGGCACGGCGCTGTGCCATAAAGACAACAAACAGCTGAGCGGTATTGAAAACATATCTTTTCGTGATTTTTATTGTTGAGTGGGAGGTGAATCGAATGATGGACCAACTGACAGTCACATTGATTTTTTAAATGAGGAGATATTAATATATTGTGTTTGAAGAATGCATATTAAACATTTTTACTTGTTGATGGATTCAAATGAAAGATTGTATTTATTAAAGAAAATTGAAAGGTAGATTGATGGGTTGTGTAATATTATCTGTCTGAGTTTATAGTGTCAAAGGGTCTGGGTCTATAAAATGTCCCCCAGATGTGTCTGTTCAGCTATTGCCACAACATTTTTATCAACAAATGAATGTATAGATTTTTAACATCAACACCCAACAGCAAAGATTTTGATTGTTGATTGGTCATTTATCAGAATGGAAAGGTGTGTCAATGTTTAAAGTATTTATACATAAGAACATGTCGGATGAAAATGAAGGGAACGGCAACAACAACTGAAATGGAGGATTTATTGTCAGTAATGGTAGAATATGTGAGTTGGCGTGTTGTATATAAGCATTTTTGTTCTAATCATAGTCCACGATCACGAACCACTTCCACAATCCACCATCTCTCTGCACTGTCTCCTGTGTCTCTCCCACTTCTTCATCGCCCATGGCCTCGGGGAACGGTTGGCTTTCTGAACGCTCTTCCCCTTTATGAACACACATTGATTGGCTCTCCACCCCCCACCCACCCCCACCCCTCCTGAAAAGCAAAGCACTATGGGATGCCAGCAGCCGGTCTCTTTCTGCTGGTGCTGCTCAAAAAAAATAAAAAAAAGAGTGAAAAAGCGAGGGGAGGAAATCATCAGGAGGCCTCAGCACAAACCTGTCGAGGTATGTCTGTGCTCTTTCTGTCTGCCTCTCCTGCTGTAATGAGAATCAATGGGGTTTAACACGTTTCCCCGGGCAGCAGTCATCTCCTCTGTTTGCAGAGTCCTGTCCTCCTCCTCATTGCCCTGCTGATTCCCTCCATCCATTGCAATCTTATTTGTTGACCAGATTCCGCATTGGTCAACAAGCCACACAATCCCACAACACAACAGACAATAGCAGAAGTGCTTGGCGGAAGGACGCACAGGAACCAGAGGGGATTGTTAAAATAAAACCCAACTAGAGATAAACACAGATCTTGAACCTGACACTATGGAGGGTGAAACTCCAAACACTTTCTGCCTCCATATTTTCGGACTTGCCACGGAGCGGCAGGAGCTCTCTGTCCACAGCGGAGTGGAGTGTTTCACGGTGCACACATTTGGACTGGAAGACAGCCAGTGGTTGGTCGGTTGCAGAGGATGTGGGCTGTTCTCTGGAGCCTGGCGGTTGTTCATTCATAAACCAGGTGGAAACTGTAAATGAAAACACAGACATCTCCCTGCCCACACTCCTCAAAGATCACATTGTGCTGATTTTATGTAAGGAGCAGCAGGAGGCGCGGGTGTCCGACACCGGCAATGTATGTTATAATCCTCTGAAAGGCTTTATATACAGTGCATGTGGCAAATATAATCCTCACACAGACATTAGGAGAAGATAAACATATGTGAGGAAATGTATGAATATTTACACCATTCATTTTATAGTATTTATATAATGAAAGTTCCCATAATTTAACATAACTAGACAAGGTGAAAAATGATGCTGGCTCTTACAGTTCATTCATCTTCATGAGAGGAATCTGGCAAAAGACCTAGACTACTGGACAATATGGGCTTTTATGGGGTGTAACACCAAGTAAATCCTTCTAATGAAATGTACTCACACTGACAGCAATGTCAATATGCTTTGAGAAAGGTTATCATCAACTCTGTTTCCCTAAATATTACATTAAGATACAGTATCCTACATTCGGGATACAAAAAAACGAGGAACTATTTTAAAATATTTAAACATTACAGATGTGATTAACACGTTCTCTTTTTTATGAGGACAGCAGTCTTTCCCCTTCTTGCCTTAACAAGTGATTTGACTTGTGCAGTCCTGCCTGAGCTGCCACAAGCAAGTTTGGGGGCAAATGAAATACTGTGTTAACAGTGATGGTTCTGCAGATAAGTTCAGTGTGATCGTTTTACGACTCTGCAGATTTGTGCCTTGAAAATATGTCCTTGTTATCTTGGTAAAAATGTAATCCATTACATTTCTTTCAAACAAGTCAACACAAATGTGTAAACACATACACACACAGGTTTACACAGGTTTGGACAGGCTAACCAAAACCTTATCCCTAACCTCAACCATGACCGATTCATACCTAACCCTAACCTCAACCTAACCCCAATTCACATCTTATCCGTATTCTTAACCAAGACTTCAGAAATTACGTTTGGCCTCCTTATGACCGAGCTTTGGTCCCCATTAGGACTACTGGTCCTGACAAGGGCAACATCAGTGTTGTTAAAGGTCCTAAAGAGGTAACACAAACAAGTACACACACAGTGTGTTAGTGTTAGTATGTAGTTATTTGGTTGGTTAGGGTCTTTATTATCCACAAGTTGCACATTTGCCTTTGGCTTCACCTCCCAAAAATAAAACCAAGCCAATCAAGGGATAACCAACCTGAACAAGACATCAACAATAACAAGTGTAAAAGACACAGATGGGGACATTAAAAATATGATTACATATGAAGAGTGCTGGATGCCGAGTTAGTGAGAGAGACATAAATAAATTCTACATTCTACAGTCATTTGGCACTGGCTGTTTTTGGTGGATTAGAATTGCCTGTAGCCATGTTTTCAGTACATGAACAAATAAGTCCTGAACAGAATGTCCTGAATTATCAGTGTCGCTGGCTGAATCAGCAGCTTTTTGCATTGAAGCAAAACACAACATATAAATCATGGTTGAACCCTTACATGATGTGGTAACTCCGTGCAGGTGGTTGCGTGGATATTATCTTTAGAAACGGTGTTTATATGAACCTACTCAAACAGAGCAAAACAGTCTGAACCAGCAACAGACTGAACTTAATGAGAATCAGAGACTGAAGAAAACCAGAAACAGCGCTTTGCTACGATGTTATGATCAGTGATGCAATCCTTTCAACTTTAATTTTCTTTTAAAGTGGAGCGCAGTGAAACAAGATGTAACACAACATTAATATTCATCATCTTATGAAGGTGTTCTTGCTAACGTGTCAGAAAACATATGCTTACTTACAGATTCAGAAGATAACAGCCATGTTTGTGTCCATCTGGTGAATGTAAGTCCAATGTTCACTCTCCTTTAAGCTTGATTTCGTTCTCTCAGGTAGGTAGGTAGGTAGATGGATAGGCAGGTAGGTAGGTAGGTAGGTAGGTAGGTAGGTAGGTAGGTAGGTAGGTAGATGGGTAGGTAGGTAGGTGGGCAGGCAGGCAGGCAGGTAGGCAGGCAGGCAGGCAGGCAGGCAGGCAGGTAGGTAGGTAGGTAGGTAGGTAGATGGGTAGGCAGGTAGGTAGGTAGGTAGGCGGGTAGGTAGGTAGGTAGGTAGGTAGGCAGGTAGGCAGGTGGATAGGCACCGGAGCATGGGTCCCTACCTACCTAGGTAGGTAGCTAGCTAGGTAGGTAGGTAGGCAGGTGGATAGGCAGGTATGTAGGTAGGTGGGTAGGTAGAAGGGTAGGTAGGTAGTTGGATAGGTAGGTTGGTTGATAGGTAGGTGGGTAGGTAGGTGGGTAGGTACGTGGGTAGGTAGGTAGGAAGGTGGATAGGCAGGTAGGTACCTACGTAGGCTGGTAGGCAGGTATGCAGGTGGATAGGTAGGTAAGTAGGCAGGTTGGTAGATAGATAGATAGATAGATAAATAGATAGATAGATAGATTACATTACAGTTGTTTTGTGATTTTTACAATATGTTTGTGTCCTCATTGTGTATTTAAGTATTACATTCGCTGCTGAACATCCTTTTGCATATCATTTATAAAAAATTTCACTGGCAGTCTGTTTTGACTCTGTCTCCTTGACCCAGTTGTGATAAGGAAAATTCTCCTCTATATTTGGATCAGTGAGTCTGTCCTGCGCTGGCGTACGTCGTCTCGAGACAGACGTCACATCATCATCTCCAGAGAGGGAGAGAGAGAGACAGGGTGGCAATGCTGTGATCACAGGTCTGACAGGTCGATCCTTTTAAAAACATCCCAGTGGAACGACAGGGAAGGAGGATGTTGTATCGTGACAGTGGAATATTATGTCGAAAGTTTGGCTGCATTGTCATTTTTTTTTATACATCACACGCCTAACACATAAATTCTGATGTGTAACGATGCTGACCCTGAACTTTAACTGTTATACCCGAGACTTTCGGTGGCTCACATATTTAACCATACAGGAAATTTATCACAAGAATAGATCCTGGGGCTGAGTGAGACAAGCTTAAGTGGCCTGAGACAAATTGGTGATTGAGAGCTATTTTTAGCTGTTTAATAGGCGACGATTTAAAAATTAGCACACCATTAACAAAAAGGTATTAAATATAGATCCAAATAACTCAATCTTCCACATTATGCTTTAAAATGTCTATTAATACAATTTTAACATTGCTGAAATAGGATATTGCCGAATAGTGCAATTTAAATATCAGAAGCTATCTAATAATTGAAAATATTGATTATATAATTTAAAGTATTTTTTTTCATTTTTGGACAATAAATTGAGTACTTTATTGATAAGGCATTGATTCATTTTTACATATGCCGCAATAATGAAATATAACATTTACATAAAGAAAAGAAAATAACATTTACAAAATATTGTATTAACCCTTAGTTTTAGGAGAGGTTTCCTGTTTTTGATTTGCTGCAGACTATAAAGTAATATATATCTATAGCTGGCTATAATTAAACCAAATTGGTTTCAGTGGTTTGGATCTAACTGGAGTTTTTCTTATTCATTTGTTTTTGTTTCCTTGTAGCACTTGTCCATATTTAAGCGGTTTGTGTTTATGCACCTTGCAACAATCACCTACTGAAAACAACAGGGCTTTATTGTAATTAGCAGCTCAATAAAATTGATGTTGTTTTGGTAGTATTCTGGTATAAAAAGTTTGCTCCTGCATCCCGATGCAATTGCTGTGAATCACAATCACCTAAAAAGGAAAAAAATTCCAATCTCCGTCAGAGGGAAATGCTCACATTAGCCAATTCGGGGATGGCTTACAAGGCTGGAACAGGCTGAAATCAATGCTTCCTGTCACCTTTTAGCAGGACAAATGACGCCTATTGTTCCAGCCCATCCCTCCCCCTAACTTAGACAGCTGGGGTAGATGCACAGGCCAGAGAGCATGGGGGCTCTCAGGGGTCCACACACACACACACACACACACACACACACACACACACACACACACACACACACACACACACACACACACACACACACCAGCAGTGTGTCAGTAGTGTGGTGGCTTGTGTAAGAGCTTCTGATCCCAATCTTGGAGAGTCAATCACAGCATGCAGGGTGGTGTGTTTGTAACTTTTGATGCTTCCAAACAGGTCACGGTGGCAGGTCAGCGTGTGTGTGGGGATGCTGCTTGGCTCACTCATGGCTCCTTGACGTCAGCTCTCAGCCCAGCCTGCTGCTGCTGCTGCCTCTGCTACTGCTGCCTCTGCTCTGCTGCTGCTGCTCTCTGCCTCTGCTGCTGCTGCCTCTGCTGCCCGCTGCTGCTGCCTCTGCTGCTGCTGCCTCTGCCGCTGCTGCTTCTGCTGCTGCTGCCTCTGCTGCTGCTGCCTCTGCCTCTGCTGCTGCTGCTGCTCTCAAACATGTCTTTGTTATTCAGAGCTTTCCATCACACAGCGGCGACCTGCAAAACACGGAGGGTGGAGCCGGCTCCGCGGAGCATCATGGGACCGTGTGCGCCTGCGTGCGTTTGTTGCTGTTTAGGCTATTTTAAGTATAGCTATTATGGTGGAGTGTTATTTTTATATAAATATATTCTGATGATAAAAAGACAGATTTTGCAAATGTTGACTATTCTAATGACATTGTGAATATGAATTATTATTATTATTATTATTGTTATTATATTTTTCATATCATTATTTCACATATGTATTTGCCTGCTGCTATTATTATTCTGATTATTAAAGTCGATGATGAATGTCACTGTTATCATGATTATTTTACATTTTGTGGTTATTATTATTTCCTTATTTTATCTTTTGCATATATCTATTACTTATTATGTGCACCTAAAGGTATACAGTATTGCTTTGTTTGATCAAAAGTACAAAATTATTATGTATTTTTACTATACTTATTTTCTAATATGATTATTACTAGTAGTAATGGTATTATTGTTATTATTGTCTTTCGAAATTGTTTATTTTTTAATATATGCACCTACAGGTCTACAGTATATATAGTAGTGATTTTTAATATATAATTCTTTTAATTATTTATTTGTTCTATCTCATCATGATCATTATTATTATTATTATTATTATTGTTGTTGTTGTTGTTATAATTAGTATTATTGCAGATGATGAATACTAGTTTCCCATAATTGGCCTTTTAAGTACAGATTCGATTTCATTTCAAATGCCAATAAACAACAATTAGCTATAAGCTGTTTCTCTAATGAGCCTCAACCAATGAATACAAAATTCGCGGAATGCTTCAGCTCCCACTGAAACATGTGGAGCTCCATGTTAATAATATGTGTTTCCTATTGTTTGTCAACCACATACAGATGCATGTAGAAACACCGTGTCTGGAGCAGATGGCCGCTGAGCCGGAGCTGGAGCTGCGGGCACCGGGGACCGTCCCGGCTCCGCTCCGGGCTCTCCGGCTCTCCGGCTCCCCCGCCGCTCCGCCTCCGCCCGGAACTCCGCGACACGTTTTGCGTGCAGCCGCGGAGCACGGGTCCCTCCGGTAATAGAATAGCCGATGAAATTTGACACTTCAACTTACTGCGACTCTATTCACCGACTCAGCCGCTGACGTGCAGCCCATTCCCGGTCAGTGGCCGTGAGGGGGGAACGAGATTTAACCGACACGAGAGGCGAACACTAACCGAGGACTTTCTCCGCGTGAGGAACCGGTGAGTAGCCGCAAACTTAACCGTCGCTCGCTCCCGGTCGCTGCCGCTGCGAGGCTCCTCGGTCTCTCGCTGGAGGTTTTTTTGTTTTGTTTGTGTGTTTGTTTCCACTTTGGCTCTGATTGTTTCTCGATATTTGAGCGGCCGCTGGAAGAGGCAGCGGGGAGCGGGTCGGAGCCCGCACCGACCAGCGAGCGGGCGGGCGGTGGAGGTTTGTAAACCCACCGTCGGGGTTGAACCGGCGGGGCTGCTGCTGCCGCCTCTGCCGCCGCCGCAGCCGCCGAGGAGCAGGTTGTGCATTTCGGTGGTAACAGATGCCGCGTTGATCTCTCCAGCGTCGGCGCTTGTGTGCGTTTTGCAGGATGAACCATGCCTGCGTGTTTCTGTGCATGTGTGTATGTGTTTAATCCTCTGGTGTGCACATGGTTGTGTGTCCGGTGTGTCTGCAGAACAACTGTGCATCTGCATCCACCGCAGCGCGCTCACCCTCCATTCACGTCCCTGCTGAAACGTGTGTTTGTGAACTTCAACACCAGCACATGTGCACAGCATCACACACACCCATGGCTGGAGTGATGCTGCTGCTGCTGCTGCTGTGGGTCACTCCTGCTTTGGTAAAGTTGACTCCCCCAAAATTCCTGCTGTCTGAACATTATGGAGCCAGTTGGGGCTTTCTTTTGGGGGGGGGGGACGACTCAGATATTGAGCTCCTTTCTCTACATCTGTGCAGGAAGCAGAAATCATGGCCAAGTGGAAAAAGTAACCCTGCTTGCCTGATCTGCTTCCTAACCATTGTCACGAATGGAGAGTGAGAGAGAGAGGGGGGGGTGTTTCTCCCATATGTGCATGCACTTCATTTCTGTGTATTGAAAATCCCCCATTTGGGAGCATCAAGCATGCACACCAGCGTGCAGATGTTTCTTGTCTCGTTCTGGTGAGATGTCAGGGAGAGCTCCTCCTGTTTTTGTTATGTTGCTGAGAAAAGTTCATTCTCCTGGTCTTCTCCTTCTTAGCAGCAGCATCATCATCATCATCATCCCGATCATCAGAATCTGGACCCAGCATCTGAGGCTCCATGAGAAACCCGTGTGGCGATAGCAGCTATATTGAGCAGGCCGGGTTTGCTTGTTTACATTTCTGTCATATAATCCAGGGGTCTGGTTTGGTTTAATAGCCGCAGTCTGCAGACGTCTGAGCTGACGGGGCTCCCACATCAACTGGATTTAAAACTTTCACGCGCAGAATGGGAGATGTGGTCAAACTAGGGGGCTGCCATCTTTATTCACAGGCTCCCCCCCTGGATTGCACGAGTGTTTAAAAGCTGATTTTAGCCCTTCAAACTTCCAGTGGCTTCACAGATGAGGGTGGTGTCAGACAGAGGAGGAGGTTTTCCGTCCCGTCCCCTCCCCTCCCAGTCACCCCATCGCAGAGGGGCCCCAGGTTGGGCTCCTGAATAACCATGGGGCAGACCCCACCAGGCTGACCTTCTTCTATTCAAGTCGAGGATGTTGAAACACCAGCCGTCAAACAAAAGACACATTGAAACAGAGATCTGCAACCCAGCACGTGTGTCTGGGGGCTGAAGTAGACCATTTATTAACTCTGGGTTTCCTACTGACCAGTGAAAGGAATCAGCGCATAGTGGGACAGAACAAAACTGTAAAAGGACATTCAGCTGCTTCTCACTCACAAAACCTCAAAAACAATACAGAAAATTAAATCACACACATCTTTGAGACATAAAACCCTGAAGCAAATTTTTTTTTTTCTAGTCTGGGGTCTGTGCGCATCACTCTGGATTGACAATGGCAACACATTTTTGAAATGTAGCGTCGGGTGGGAGTTTTCGCCCTCGCCTTTCCACCCACCTGACGAGGTGAGAGTAAAGGCAGAAGCTGGAAATGACTGTGCCACATGGGAAATTATTCAACTCTCAGATCAGAGATGACACACGAGGCCTCATTAGCTCCCAGCAGCACTGATGGCCGGCCTGAGAGGAGGCCGCGAGCCGGCGTGCGTCTCCACTGGCTACGCTCGCCTGCTGAAATGTTGTGTGTATCTGCTCCTTTTTGTCTGAGAACAATCCTGAGACATGTGCGGTGTCGTTTTACACCTGATAGCAAGGGAGAAATACTGAAACATGACAGTCCAGTCTGCGTTACAGCGGCTAAACTCAACCCATTCCCAAAGGTTTGCTGACCCGGCCTCGTTCATTTTGTACCAACAATGTGAGTTTAAGCAGCAGGTAAACAGGGCTGTTAGATGGTGTATAATGTCATAATGTTATTGATTCGACTTGGGAATTCCAGTTGCGGCGAGCAGCTCCCGTGTACCGAGAGCTCTCTTAAGCTCACTAACAGGAAAAAGGTTGAGCGAGGGAGCGACTGCTCTTCCTCCGCGGTCAGAGCCTGTGGGAGGTTTGTGTAGGTTTCGCTCAAGGTCCTTTTCTGTGTTGTCTTTGCCCGACAGATAAACTCCTGGGATGAATCACCGCACTGGTATGGCTATTTTCAATGAGTAAAGGGGAACGACGCGGCGCGGGGGCCAAGCGGGCAAGCTCTGGGTGCAGAAAGTGTGTCACTGGGCTGTTGTAGCCGCTTAATCGTGCAGGTTTACTTAGGTGTCAAACAGCCCTTCATTTTTATTCATCCTGTTATTACGGTGCTCGTGTGCAATTATAACACTGTTAATTTTGATTGTGCGGCACCTCTGGCAGTGACATTGTGCTGAAAGTACATTTATTCCAACACTTGGATTACCTTTAGTGCTACTTTACACCAACTTCAGAGAAACACCCTGTGATAATTTTACAAAATAAGTTGTGTTGTTATAGATTAAACAAGTCTTTTTCAAACTTTGACTTGTGAAGAAGCAGGAAATCAGTTGTAACGTCTAATCAATTATCAAACATAATCAAGAAAAAGGTGGAGAATCTCAAAAAAGCTTTTTTGGTTCTTTCACAGTTCAAGTTGATGATCGTACCGGTCCACTAGACTTTGTAGTGATTGCTACTTGTGACAATGACTCTTAAGTGTACTTGTAACCTTTTTTCGATTTTTGAAGTTGCAGCGTTGTGTCAAACATAACACTGAGGAGAACACGCGTCTGTAAAGTGCAGCACTCATACCTATTTGCAACTATGCTGTAGAAAAATACATAACTAACATCAGAGGTAAACACAAAGACGTACACGTCGGTCACCAGATGGGAAATAAAGACACATCCAGAATCCACATGATAGAGAAATATAACGTAAATAACTAACTGTACATTAAAGTGGCCACTGACATTGAATGAAAGCTGTTACTCTGAAATAGGAGCAAAACACCCCCCTCCCCCCCAGCATGTGCACAAAAGGTCCTCATGTTTTATTAAATTTGGCAAGTGAACCATTCATAGTGCATCAATTCCCCCATTTAAACAAAGTAAATATGTCCTTCATCCATGAGGAATAAGGAATGAGTGTAAAATCAGACGCCTGATTAATAAGGTCACAAACGCTTCTAAGTCTGCCTTTTATTTTGGAAGCAGCGGAGTGGGAGGCGGAACCCTGAACAATGCTGTGATTGCTGTTGGTTTCCAAATCTGAGTTAAAGACTTTCTATCTAATTGGTTTTTAAAGAAGGGCCATGACCAAAACACATGGAGGTGGGCAGCAGGGGCTTCTCCTCCACGTCAGGTCAAAGGTTACCTTGTAGTTTCACAGGAGTGATCATGATTTCTCATACTTTGGTAGATTCTGCTGCCAATATGTCTGTATTTGACCTGTGATGTGATATTTGGTATCAGTTTAATTCCGGTAAGGCGTCCAAACATTCCTCTCGCCTCTCTGAATAACAAAATAAGAGAATCTGTGTTATCCTGCATTCCTCATGTGTGTGTTTGTGGTGATTTGTGACGCTCCACCTCGGTGACACCGAGCTGCAGCAACGCAGCCTGGGCAGAAGTCCACGGAACATTTTTAAAATATTTTTTATGATTGGGGGAAAAAGGTTTGACTGTACCTATTGGCTTAACTGTTGACTGTTAATATGAAGCTTCTATTTTCACAACACGGCTCAGGGAAAGGGAATCTGTGTGTGTGTGTGTGTTTGCATTCTTGCAGGAGGGGAGATACACAGCCGAGTGAGGGATGGGAGAGGTGCTGGGAGTGACGCCAGACCACACATCATTTAATCATGTTAGATTGTGCAACCACTTTGTGCATTTTTTTTCGGTTGCGTTGGTGCTCGGAGTTGTTGCTGCACAAGCTGTGCCCGTAAAGAGGGCTTGACGGCAGGGGGAAGCCGGGATGACAGTTTTAATGGAGTGAAGAGAAATCACATATTTAGATTTTTTTCCCCTTCAAATTGTGGATTAGATTCAGTTTTACGACCATAATATGACAATAAAAGTCAGATTTTAGCTTCGCCTGCACCTTGCGGTACGTGCGGAGAAATCTGAAGCAATAACATTAGCGACCACTTAAAAGTTGAGTGTGTGTGGAAGGACGGCCATTGTGCATATTAGCATTGGATTTGAACGTGTCCTTTTGGCTTAATCCCACTGTTGACTCGCCTGCTAAGTACTGAGCATGTTATTTTTGCTCTTTTTAGGGAGCCCCTCTCTGCATAATCTCACTTAATCTAATCCATCCCGCTTTATAATAGACTGGGAATGATGTGACTTTATAGAAAAAGCTTTAGTGTAGATCCATACTAAACAGACTGGTGTGCCGCTCGCTTTCCCCAACCCCTCTGGCAAAGCTCTTGTGAAAATGCAAGTGACCTCTGCGCCCCTTGTTAGTCTGAACAATAGGCCGGCCTCCTGTTACAGCTGCAGCCGTGCTGGAGGGGAAGTTAGCCGGAACACAAAATACACATCTTGTGATTAATGGGCCTAAATACTATATTTCTGAATTGTTCCCATGCCTACTTGGCACACAAGGAAAATCCCCGCTGTATTTTTTTTTTGAATATCATTTGTGTGCAGGATTTCTGCAGATTATTTTCTCAAATAGTCGATTATTTGTTTTGTCTATAACACATCCAAAAATAGTGGGAAAAGCCCATTTTGATTCACCTCATCCTCAAGTGACGTCTTCATCCATCTTTAAACTAAATATATTCAGTTTATGATAATGTATGACAAAGAAAATCCCCAACTCGTTACATCTAAGAAGCGGATATTTGCTTAAAAATTACTTAAATAATCGACTGATTCACGAAACAGCTGCCGATTCGTTTTCTGATGATTCACTAATCAATTAATTGACTAATTGGTTTATCAAATAGTGAAGCTCTAGCAGAATTTGTTGCTAGAGCTCAAAGTGACAGGTGACTTGTAGATATGGACTGCATGAAAGCTAAAAACCACATCCTTAAACCTCCTCAGAAAATGAACTGATCATATTGAACATTGATTAATTATTAATTACTAAAAAACAATTTCAAATATTCTATCATTTCATTGTCGATCTGAATGTCTTTGGCCTTTGAATTATTGATCGTGCATTGATTGAATTTGTTTTTTGATTGTTATTCGCGGTGTTAACATCCACTGCTGTGTGTGCATGATGTGTGAAATTGAAGTCCTGTCACTGAAGATAAAATGCAATTAAGAATCTTCTTTAATATTGCAGTTCACATGTCTGTGGTCGTGAGCAGCGTTAGAGAGTCGAACAGGCGAGTTAGTGAGCTACACGATAGCTGTGAGGGGAAGAAAAAAAAAAAAAATCACATTCAATCTGTGAGTCTTAAACCCACGATGGATATAATTAGAGCTTTTGAGGCCCCCAGCAATCGCAGGCTCATGCATGTTGAATGTGACATGCTGTGAAAAACATACGCAGATGATGTCACAGCGCAGCACTGCAGTGTTAAGTGTAAATGAAAGGCTCTGAATCATGGATAACATCTGGCTTCTCCGAAGTCTCAGCTTCTATAAATTAAACAGGGTCCGACCAAGGAATCCTGAAGTGTTGTCAAATGGTGCAGCAGGAGATAGTGTTGCGCCGCCGACGCGTTTCCCTCTTAAATTTCAGGGCAGACGGAGAAACTGGCAGCTGCTCTCGAAAATTTGAAAATGTCAAAATGTCCCAAGAGGTGTAATGTCACAATAAATAAAAATATTTAAAAAAAGGGCGCGCAAAAGACTGAGCGGCTCTGCTGAAGTATCACAGTGTCGACCCTGGAGGGGTGTCTTTTTTTCTTTCTCTTTTTTTTAGGAGAGAGATCCACACCTCTGATGAGTAATGAAGGTGATTCTGAGCAAGTGGTGGAATTACGTTCAACGGGGGGGGTTAAGTATGATTTACTAATACACAGGGATGGTCCCCCCCCCCCGTTCTCTGAAAGAAAAGGTCTGAGGGTAATTTCTCTCTCCCCAGATACACCCTCCTTTTTTTTTTTTTTACCCTCCCTTGTCACTCTCGCACCCCAAACACAAACGCTAGACGCTTTCAAGTTTGTTATCAAGATGTACAACACGAGGAGGTAAGATCCCTGACATGACGCGTGCCGTTTCTCATTCCTCTGATGCTGTACTTTGACACACCAGAGGTTGTTTAAATATTGTTTTGCATTTCACCTGGTTTCCTTTGCATATGTGTAGAAGCCTGAGCTGACCCACGGTAAAGAGGGCATGCTGGGTGCTTGCGCAGGACTCACACGCATGTGTTGGAGGCTTCAACCCGAAACACTGCTCGTTGACTTTAAATGGGGTGACGTCGTGCGTCGCAGAACTGCATTGTGGTTCCGTTGTGTTGTGTACGGCCAATGAAATCATGTTTAAATCAACACTCAAGTGAGGCACTCGCCAATCAAATCACGATAATATGCATGTGGATTCTATTTCCTGTGTGTTTCTCTTTAGCGTTGTAATGATAGCAAGTTAGCATGGCACGCTAACATGAAAGCCAGCTGTGTTGTATGTTGATAACACAACGCATATGTGGGAGTCCAATGTCCAATCCAGGCTTTGATTTTGAGTTATAGCTCATTTGTTTAAAATACCTTTTTATTCATTGCATCCTTTTACAGCATTCAGCTTTTGTTTCTGTTTTTATATGAATGATTATTCGGTTGCTTTGAGTTTTGCACAGTTCAGGTTAATCAAACAAATCTTCTTGAAGACGCCACCCTGGACCCTGGGGATAGCTGCCATTTGCCAGTTAATACATTAGATTCCGGGCGACATGGAGCCAGCTGTGTTGTTACAATTGGTGAAATATCTTGTTCTCAACTCTGAAACTCCGGGGAACAATTACAAAACTCACTCTAGAACTGTGACGAGAGAGCTGTAACAGGGAAACAAAATCCCAACTCTCCTCTAAACAACAGCACTGGTTAATTTCAAGGAAAGCTGCAGGATCCTGTTGTTTCTACAGCAGCTTCTGGTTTGGCAAAACACGAGCCTGCTGAGGGAGGATTACACGACTGCAACTAATGATTACTTTTATAGTCTATCATCTGCTATTCGATTACATCATTGAAGAACATCGTCTATGAAATGTCACAAGTTCTCAGAGCCCGAGGTGATAACTTCACATTGCTGGTTTTGTCCGAATCTAAAAAATATCAAATATGACATAACAAAGCTGGAGCCGACCTCTCATGTGTTGATAAAGGCCGATTTTCCAACGGAGCTTAAACAGTAAAGCTAATTTCAGCTGAATTGGTCTCTTTTGGGTCAGATAGCCCTTATTTTTCCTCCATCGGTTGCTTCGAGCAGGACGACTGCTGTAACCGATGATGACTTGCAGACAGCAGCAACACCACACCCAGCGCCTGTGTGTCAGCTTACACTGTACCCTCATTCTAACACGGTGTCTGTGTGCGGTCGGTTACCCAGGTGCAAGGCATGCATCATAGAGCCGAGCTGATACACTGACGTGACAGCTGTGGGCAGTGAAAGGAGAACACAAGAGAAGTCTCGGCACTGAACGAGGTGGAATACATTAACCCTCAGCGTCCGACCGATTCGTCTTGGATCAAAACTTGCACCCTTACTGTTCCGCTGCTTACTTTTTCCGGTGATAGAAATATTTTTTGTCCATTCTCGATAATGTCCGGAATTCCACTTGGGGTTACAACTACAGGTCTTGCTTTATTTGTCATGTTTTCACCCCTATCCATTGGTTTGGCTGTTTGTCCGCAGGATTACGCAAAAACCACTGAATGGATTTCCATGAAACTTGGTGAAAAGATGGGAAATGTGTTAAAAAATAACCCATTACATTTTGGCGCTGATAAAGATAAAGAGGCAGATTTCTTTGCTCTTTCTTTATCATTGAGCGATGGGGCATTTTTGGGACATCTTCACCGATTTTTCCAGGGAATGTATCTTGAAGTAGACATTTCATGGTGCAGTTTTGCCAAAAAGTAAATAAATACAGACTTCCTGTTTAGATCACCCAAAGCATGATGGGAACTGTAGGGGCCAAAATGAGCATATGCTTTAAAAATGGAAATAAGAACAGAACAATCAAGAGGAATGATTTAAAACAACCTTGAAAATCAAATATTACAAATAGTATGTAGGCATAGAACTTCCAATCAACATGACAAGTGTGCCTGATCATTTTTAACCCTATTGAGATGTCAAATGAGGACATTTCTGAGCAGCCTTACTTATTCTGAACACACTGTAAGACACCTCCAGGAACAAAATACAGTGCCAAGCACACATAAGCCTGGAAATTAAACAGGCAAGTGTTGAAAAGATTAATAACTTGGCGCTGGTGAATGTTTCTCTGAATGACCTGAGAAATCGGGACATGAAATATGCGGTTATGTATCTGCACAGCATGTAAGTGTCCAAAAATATGGCTTGTAGCCACGTGCGCCGCTATCCCAGTGGCGACTTTAAATAACTCTTCTGTAAACACATCCTGTCTGTTTCCTTATTTCCCCTCGTCCACTCGCTGGCGGGTCGCGTCCCACTTTGGGGAAACAAACTGTTGCCTTAGCAGAGACAGCAAAAATAGTTTCACACACTAATAGCAGCAGCAACAACAACAACAACTACTAGTGCTGATGATGCTAATTAATTGGGCAGCGTTATCTGGATGTAAACACGCAGAGGGAGACATGCAGACACACTTCACACTCCTATTTATAGGGGCAGATTGCATAAGCTCTTTTCAAACAACAGGGTGTTCTCATTTTGTCAGTATCAAGCAGAGAAAAGCTGTAACTCGCCACATTATTTTTATACACACTGTACACTTGCACCCCTGCTCCTTCTTGGCAAACCGTGTGTGGCCCAACGGGCTCAGTGGCTCACAAAAATGTCGACGGCAGACGCTATTTTTGACCATCTGCTCTAAAAGCAGGGCATGTTTGAGTCACAGTCGCCGTGGTGCGAGGCTGTGCCCGTGATGTGCCTGGCATGTGGAGAGCGAGAGGGAGGAAGAGCGAGGGAGAGGGAGAGGGTGATGGCTCACCCGAGGGCCCAGCATCCTTCGTGTCACCACGTGCGGCTGGTTTCACTAATGTGTGTTACATTAGCATGAAGGCTGATGGAGGGGTGAGGGGGTGAGGGCAGAGGGGAGGTACAGGGGCCAGATCCTCCACATCTTGGACGAAGAACAAGAGGGAAAATATCCCTGTGCTTGACTCATGGTGTAAACATCGTCAGCGAGATGAAATAGTCTGAGGTCAGAAATGTCTCAACAACAAAAGTGCCTGTGCCTCACTCCATCTCTCTCTCTCTCTCTCTCTCTCTCTCTCTCTCTCTCTCTCTCTCTCTCTCTCTCTCTCTCTGTGTGTGTGTTATTTGTGAGGTAGGAATGTGAAACCTAATCTGGGTTGGCTGGGGGGTGGTGGTATAGTGGGTCTCTTTAGAAGAATTACCCCTATGTGTTGCCACTTCTCGCATAGTTTATGACTTTGCTCGGGACAAAGACTCTCGCCGCTCCACAACTTTCTCAACATCTTTCATATTTTCAAAATTTAAATATATATATTTTCAAAAATCTGCGAGTGCACTAAATCAATTTCAACCAGTTTTCTTCTATGTAATATATTTTTTTCTTCTTGATTTTATTAAACAAACAGAAACACAAAACACACATTTTATAGGATCCTTTCAATTAGGCAAAATAATTTTCTCTATTTTCAAGTTATGTTGCTAATACTTTTTATTTAAAGGCTCCATCCTCAAAAACGTCTCTCTAATCTTTGCTTACAGCTGTTTTCTTTGAGAATCAACCCTCACAGTTGCTCTGTGCTTTTGCTTGACCTTTGGTGTCTGAGGTCAAATGTCACTTCTAGGTTTTTATCAACAAGAATCACCTTAAATTCAGAAAACACACCTGTTACAGAGACCTTACTACTTCACACACTGATAAGTCCACGATGTGTTGCTGTTGTTTTTATTTATTATATACTTTATATTTTTGGCGGGCATCAGCTGATCTTGAGGAGCAAATTGAAGGAGCGAATCACCGGAGGCCTTGTATCCTGCGTAGTCTTTGTGCGGCGGCGACAGACACTTCCTTAAGAGGAGGGAGGTGGAGAAGATGGTGTGAGCTGTAATTATATTTATGTTGCGCCCCATTCAATCTGTCACAGTAAATTTTGCCTGACTTGTCATATTGCAAATCATTACAGCGGATTAAATGCCGGTTATGAACTCAAAGGGGCCGGGGAGAAGGCTTCCCTTTTGAACAGCCGTATTTGTTTGTTTTTTGACGAGCTGTAGTTGTGATGATATTAGCCCGTACAGCGTTTCCTGGATGTTTTCAATAAATTTTAATTGGGATGAGAAACGGGTAATGTCATTGGCGTTCGCTTTGAAGGAAAACCCCCTTTTCAAAAGAGCGGGCAGCCTTCCAAGAGTGGAAGAATGCCTGTGAAAGCCTTCATGTCTCGCAAGCCGTCCTCCACCTTTTGTTTTCTCGCTTGTCGGGGATCAAACGCGGGCGATGAGCAGCGATGGAAAGTTTCTGGCGACTGGCTTCTTTAAAAAAAATAAAAAATCCCTTTGAATCATCTCAATCAGCTGCCCGGTGCTGAAGCAGGAGAGACGCGCGGTGGCTGATGAAAAAGGAATCGATCGCCTCTCACACACTTGCTGTCCAAAGCACCGCTCAGCTGACATGTTGTTATCCACAAATGTCCTGATTATTAATTCAGCCCCTGATTTGTTAGTGAGCGGCATGAATCGCAATTTGCTAAAAAGATTATTTGAGTGAATGAACAAATGGCACTTCCACATGCTCTCAGTCAACAACGACCCTATTGTGATTTTTTTTTCAGCACGTGAATAAACTTATGGCGGCGAGTTGTCGTACATGCGTTCCGCCACCTTGAGCACAGACACTGAGCCACTCGTGTCGGAGCAGTTGCTTCATTTGTCTACAAAATCACTTGTTTGGAGAAGCCCCTGAATGTTGTATCCCGCGATTTGTATGCGGATCACATCAGCCCAAATAAAGCCGGGCAAAATTTCCCTAATGTTCACTGCAGCGAAATCACATTTCAGCCTTATTTATGCTACTGTCTACACCTGCAGACATCACTTCACCCTTAATCTTTTATAGACACTCTAACTCGCTATATATTATGGATTTTAACACGCCACAAGCTCTAAAAGGGGGAAAAGAATGAATTATTTGTGTCATTACTTTTGCTCCTGATAGGAAATGTTTTGCATAATAAACAGCCAAGACAACAAGTGAAAAATTAATGAGCAATATTTTTCAAAGATATAGTTTATGTTGCATGCCGTGTGATGTTTGCTGATGACTTAAGGAGGAAAAACGGAAACACTTTTCTCCTTGGGATGATTGTCAAGCATCAAATTTCATAATGTCCCTGTTCAGCTGCTGAGTATTTGTTTCCATTAATCTCCGCAGTTTGTCGTGTTAATTTACTCGCCGCCGTCTGGAAAATTTAAGAACAATGAGGATGAGAGGCGAAGGATCGTTTCGGCGGAGATGAGTTATAGTCTCCACTTTGCTGAACTCCCAGAGCTTCTTTTATTTTAATATTTAGCTACTGCCAGATAAAATCAAAAAGTTTCTCATTTTCTGTGAAGCTCAGAGAAAGAGAGTGGGAGAGAAGGAGAAACTGCTCCATGGGTGAAAGCCCTCAAACATGAATATTTAATGGTTGCATTTTAACCGGAGTCATAAAATTGGAGAGGATGTGGCTGAAAAGAGAGCAGTGAAGAGAGCGCAAAGTAGGCTACATTGTTTCTTTAAAGTCTTGAGCTGGATGCCTGAATGTCATGTAATTCCTTCTTCTTCTTCGGGCTGCACACGAATCAAATATGTGGATTGTGTGCGTCTGGATAATTTAATGCTCTGGCCATGTCTAGCAATGTGTCGCGGCCCATTTTTGCAAGGTAAGCAGCTTGTTCTACAGCGGGATGAAGAAATCTTGGACTTTAAGGGGCAAAACTGAAAATGGTTCATTTTGACACTTCCTCAATGTGCACTCAGAAAAAAAAAAAAAAAAAAGGGGGATTTGATTCACTTAATCCATTTGGCCAGTTGACCAGATTCAGAGGCAGCCTCTATTCAATAAACATCCATTTCAGCTTAATGGAGTTAAAGAAGCAACAAAAAAAAAACTTTATATCTGTGGATATTTAATATGCAACCTCTTCTTCTTCTTCTCCTCGTCTCGTTGTGCATTTTTAAAATTCTGTTCAGCCCTACGCTGAGCAAGAGTTGCAGCAGACAGACAGTGAGCTGATTGTTAAGTTTGATAAAGCTGTGTGTTTGTGTGTGCCGGGGTTATTTTCGTGTATGTAAGCTTTACTCCACCAAGGTAATCATTTGTCATCCAATATTGAATCAAGTTAAATGGACTCGTAAATTGCAATCACTTAACTCGGCCCTACTGTTACGTTTAATATTGCTTTGTGGAAAAGGTCAGCTGGCAGTGGATCAGGTTCCAGCCACACAGATAATTCAGCTGCTTTTTATGGGTGTTTTTTATATAAAACCGAAAATCCGCCAGGCGCAGTGACTGTACAGTATTTAATCCAGCATCACAGCAGCAGCAGCAAAGGAAACGCAGCGGCTACTGTTTATGTTTTCTAACCTTAGATATGCTTAATGCAGTGTTTAAAGTGTGTGTGTGGTTGGCAGGTTGCAGATAAACCACAGCGGATGCCCTTAAGGGAAACACAATAAAAGGCTTTCCCCACTGAAAGGTCCAAAGTGCAGTTGTCCACTCTGCACAGCAACAATGGAGCGGTTGTGCAAACGGAGCCATCAGCGGCGCTGGCACGCCTGGCACACCAGCTTATCAGGAGGCAGGGGGGGGGTAATGACGGGGGTAAGAGGAGGTTAGAGTGCATGTGTGGGTGTGTGTGTGTGTGTGGCTTTTTAGTGGCACACAACCTCAGTTCATTTAGGGGCTGGCTGCATGTTGGGGCTGCAGAGACACAGCTGGGTGGTGCAATAAGCACAGGCCCGTTGTGTTCCCACTTTACCAACAACTCTGTTTAATATATGTATTTACACCAGCGTTACCCATAGAAATGATTAAATCCATGGCGGTAACGGGGGTGCACATGCACACGCACAAAGGTCACTCTCACACGCAATAGATTCCGAGTGACAGGTACACAGACTAAAGAGTGAAAGATAAATTCTCACATGAGAGAGGGAACTTCATTGCATGCCGCTCGCACAACTGCAGCTGAAACTATGAAGTCTGACTGTGTGGATGGTAAAAACATAATTCACCATATAGCGCAACCACCATAAATCATTACATTTGAGAAGCTGGAACCACAAAATGGTTGAAATGGTTATTTAGTTACATTTAGCAGAAAAAGGGACTGCTGGAGCACTAATCTCACATGAACATGACATAAAGTCTGAGGTAAACAATACCAGAGGGTTGGTTGTAGATCAGCAGAGTAATACTGAAGTGACCAGTTGAATAACCAGCAAGGATTCTCATACTCGATTCATTACTAAATAGATTTTTTGCCCAAAAGTGCTAAACCTGGCTTAAGCTTAAGGTTTTAGAGAATGAGCTGCATGAGAGGGGTGCATGAGAAGCCTTGGCTTAGATATGCACTGTCAGAACATCATTGTAGTTTGTCCTTTTTCTGTCAGCAATCAATGGAAAGTACTTGCTAGTTACAGCCCTAATAAGAAATATCTCTCCTCACCTGGAATAATACTGAGCAGATGTTAAAGGGCTATAACTGTATACGCAGCGAGAGGACTATCAAAGTGTCAATATTTACATTACGTAGCCCATCTCGGTCACACATTTACTACTCTCTGCTTTTTGGTGTTAAAAAAAACAACTGCGCATGCAAAACCAAATGTTTGTCTCTCGCGTCGCAGCGACACTGATTTTAAGCAGAAACAGTTTGTCGGTGGCAGATTTTCCGTTTCTCTTATTCCTCTGAGCCGTTTGAGGTGTTGGAGGAATGTGTTGCGCGCTCAGAGAGTTTACTCACTTGCGAGATAGTCTGTAGTGCTTTCACAACATTTCCTTTGGGACACAACACTTCGGGAGTCTCAAGGTGCCTGTGTTAGGCTTTAGATGTGACTCAGGGTTGGTAAATATTTAGAGAGCAAACATTTTGATACCAGCAGGGATTATAGTTGAGGGAAACATGTTTTTCTAAGAATGTAAATGTCAGCATATTGCAAGGCGTAATGCTACAATTTCCATTTTTCTGCCAGACTCTCAGAAAAAAAATACCCAGCAGTTTAGTAACTCAAATCCCACAGAGGAAATCCAGTCCAGCTCATTTTGATGTAGCTCGCCCACTAAACCTCATTCTCTTTGTTCAGAAAGCGTCCGATTCATCAGCGGGGACTGTTGCCGCCCACAAACAAACTGGCAGATTTGTTCTGCTGCTTCACCTTGTTGGCTTTGTAGAGGGAAGGTGCCAAAGGTGGATGTTAAACATGTCAAGTGCTATCTGCCTCATTTACTTGGTCACTGAATATTCATGGGCCCTGATACTGGTGTCAGCCTTCAACCAGCCGTGCGGCAGAGAACCAGCGGCAGCAGCCTCAGACGAGGTTGACCCCTCCGACACGCAGCTCCACCCCTGTCCGTGTCGTCCCAGAGATCCTCTCTCTCGTCACCTTTACGTTTGTTTTCAGATGAAGTGGTGGTTCCCCCCCGGTGCTGACAATTGTTTCCGGTTACAATTTGCGTGGCATGAGAGGGGTGCTGTGCGGCTCTGCGCTCCGAGGAGTTCGGGGACGAATCATTGAGGGCACCCCGCGAAGAGGAGAAGGGAGGGGGGGTACACACTGGGTATAACCTCCTTTTTCTGCAGTCATGCTTTTACTCCCCCGACACCTCCGGGGATGCGCTCTGACCTCTGCAGGGATCTCACTCCCTCCTCACTTGCACTCCTCGGTTTCCTCACCGCAACCAGGGAAGCAAACCGAATTCCTTGTGTGGCGCGAGAGCTTTTCGGGAGGCCCCCGTCGCAGCTCGGCCCAGTCTAGACTGCCGTGACTGTAGTTTGGCAGCGCCGGCGAGTTGTGGTGTGGGGTCGGATTCACTTAGTGTGGCAGCAGAGATTGCAGTGGTTGTCTCATTAAATATATGTTTCCTGTGTTAACATGAAAAGCTCATGCTCTTTGTTGTTGCTCGCCCCGGATGAAAGACACCCTCTACAGGCTGTGCTCTGTCAGCGCCTCACACTGTCAACACGGTTAATGCTGTAGATTAATAATTCGCAGGGTGATGAAATGAGATCGGCCAGAAGAAGGATTCAGGTCCTTTAAGTTAAAGACAACAAAAAATACAATACCTGATGAAAAATCCTATAAGATCTGCATTCAAAACTTTACATGGGTCCAGTGGTAGAATGTAATCCAGTATATTTAATCAAGTACTGTACTTAAATATAAATTTAAGGCACTTGTACTTGACTGGAGTTTTATTTTACCTACTAGTTTATAGTTACACATCCCTACAGAGGGATGTGTAACTTTACAAATTAAGCTTTTACAGACAATAGATACAAAATGAAGAGTTTGTAATACATGTTACTAAAATATCTAACACAAGACACAAAGGAAGTACAGTGAATATACTAAGTAGTTGAAATGTAAAAAATAAAAGATTGCTAACTGGCTCCACCTTAACAACACCTGCAACAGTACGATGCTGATGCTTGAGTACTTTTATTTTTTTTAAATATAGTTACCTTTTCTGATTATACACACAAGGGCTGGGTGATATGGGCAAAAATTATATCAAGATAAAAACGCTGTGAATAAAACACTGACATATTAGCTTGTTAGCAAGTTAGCTAATGCTTCTATCCATCTGAGGAAGTTGATCATTTACTCTCCATGTTGCTCATGTTTGGTCTCCACCTCCTGAGGGATGTATCTCTCTCTTTATCTGCTAAATCTAAAATAGGAATCATGTATGAAACATGTATTAAATATGAATAAATACATTTTTTGAACTCACAAAGTATTTATGAAGTATGTTTTATATACAATTTTGAGCGCTGTGGCTAAGTAGATTAAATTTATAGTTGTATAAACCTACTTGTTTGCTATAAACCTTTGTATATATGAGAGGAGGAGAAGATGTAGCTCGAGTGCAGCCTCTAAATTCTGATACACGAGACTCTGGCTGCAGCAGAGGGAATTTCATCTCCTGTCATCTCGCTGTTGATTAGTATTGATTGGTCGGGCTGAATTGGCCTCTTGAATGCACGTTACATCAAATAATCCCTCATTCTAGTTTCCCAAACCCATTGTGAGTGCTGGAGAACGATTGCATCAGTGGCTTTCCGCGAGCTTAAACATTTCCTGCGGGGGTCAGAAAAAACGAGTTTTCTAGCCCCAGTGTTTTACCTCTTAATGAGACTGGGGGAAAGTTGACCTACTGAGTAATTGTGACAAACATAGCCGAGGGGGAGCTGAGCGTTGCCCTGCCCCCTTTTTCACTGTGGCGGTTTAAAAAAAAAGAAAGAACTCACTGCACCTGTGGTTTGTATCGACATGAATCTTTTCCCTGACAAAACCAGGAATTCACTGCAGCTTGGAAGAGTCTCCCCGCAGTGCACGGGTGACACGGTCCTCTGTGCCGCTGCCGCCGCCGCCGCCGCCGCCGGTTGGCTCTGATGGCGGCAGCTTGAGTGTAATGATGAAATGGAAAAGTTCCAGCGCAGTGAACACTTGCACGCACAAGGTAATTGGAGATTGCCGCCGAAGAACTCTGCACGATAGGCTTTCAATTCCACTCCGCGGAGAGACAGACCACAAAGTTTGATTATGTTTGCTGTTAGCCAAGCGCCCGCCGTAGTGGAGCGAAATGGGATCCTGTTCAGACAAGGGTGCGAGGTGGGGAAGTGAGAAAGGCAGCACTGGAAATATTTGAATCTGATTCAATCTCTCGTTTTCCCAACACGAGGGCACGCACAGGAGCAGAAATGGGCTCCGGCATCTTATTCCTGATTTATGAGGCCTGAGTGTCGTGTTTGAAATGACGGACGGGCTTGGGATTGCCCGGGATCCCCACATTAGCGTAGCATTGTTGATCACTTGGAGAGCAGGTGTTTGAGGCTCATGTTCGCCTCATTTAATTACGGAAGGACTTGAGACGGGCGGCTCTTCAGCCACTTCATGTCTGATTTGACACCGGAGGATCGGAGCGCGTTCAATGGAAAGCAGATAAATGATTGATAAGAGAAGCAAAGCCAGTTCAAGTCCTGCTCTGAGGACATAAATAATGAAGGACGCTTTGAGCGCCTCAGTGACATGGGGAAGACACGAGATTTCATCACATCCTGGATTCAGCTCTCTCATTTTATCTTTTTGTATTTTTATCTGTTTTTTGTTATTAATTGTATTTCATTGTTGGTACAAAAAAAACATTTGTTTCGTTTTGAATCTAAAATGTTTTCAGTATTTTACACAATCTGCTCCAGTTGATCTCTGTCTGTTAAATATGAAGTATACAGATACATTTAAAATGGCAGTTTGTCCTTTTTCATTTAGATCAAACTAATTAGATAGAATCAGCTCCAGACAAAGGTGTAATTACTGTTGGATGGAGCGAGACTAGCTGTTTCCCCACCCCCCCGTTTCAGATCTTAGTGCTACGCTAGGCTAACTGTCTGCTTGTTTTAACTTTATATTTAACAGAATGAGAGCATTTGATCATCTTGGAAAGAGAGCAAATAAATGTTTTGTCCCAAAATGTTGAATCAATAATGGTTTTATTATTCTCCCATTCTCTTGTATGGCTAATTTGTTACTAAAGCTATTTGATGAAATTCACATTTTGTAAATACCAGAACGTTGAGTCTCAGACACCACGTGTTCGGCAGCGACTTGTTTCCCTCCACAAGGTTGTGCTCATGGTGACGCTCAAAGTTTGACTGTTCACTTCAGAGTTATGAGTGCCAGAGGTGCCAAAACACATAAAAGCTGTTGGAGGAGGAAAAAGGAAGACGAGGAGATGTGTTTTGGCAGCGGTGTTGCTCTGTGAAGCTGCCTCTCCTGTCTGTAGTGCAGATCCTGCTGCTCTGTGTGTGTCTGTCAGGCTCCATGTCATCCTGCCATTGTTCAGGCTCGAAATCAGCACAGACTCCCATTGTTCTGCACTCAGATCTGCAGCTGCAGCCCACTCTGCCCAGTATCTTTGCACTTTGTCATGTCTGTAAAATAGTGTCATCTCTCAGCGATGATGAGAGGTTGCCACAGTTTCGGATGCGCCTACTGTCTCTTTGTGGTTTTGGAAGTTGCGGCAACATTGAATCCTTCAAACTTGCTGTAATTAGTTACCACTTTCATCTCTTCTTTTCGGGCTTGGAAGTGCTACTGTGGCAAAAAACCATTTTCTCGAGCTTTGCCACAGAATGGATGCGCCGGCGTCTCCCCTCCTGCTGTAAACCCTCACAGGCTCTCGACAGTAAAGGAAGACATGCCTCAAAGTGGATCAAAGTAATTCCTCCCTCCCCCCCTGTCTAAATGGAGGAGCATGTTGACATGGTCCCAGTCACAAGCTCGGTCGTTTGTGGAGGAGTGCAGTGGCGGAGGATTCCTCTGGCTCGTTCGGAAAGCATTCTGGGAGGAAAGATGTCCTGACATTTGTTTTCCAAACAGTGGCTTCACGTTAAGGCGCATGGAGGATCTTAGTTTGTCCAGTGGGGTTTTTCTGTCGCACGGGTGGTGCTGATGTAGCCCGACTCCTCTGATGTGAGCTGCCCGTATGAGCTCCTTTCATGTGGTGTTACTTTGTGAGGTACCTAACTAAACACTTTCACTTTGCCGCTCCATCTCTTTAGCCCGGCAAGGCTGTGTGTCCCATTCAAAGGCAGCGCAGCACGGCTCCTCGACAGGCTACAGAATGTAACCTTTACTTCAGAGGGGGAAAAAAATCATTTTTCTCCCCACGACATTCACGCCGATGCCACATACACTTCTTGACCCTGGCAATATTTCCCCCCCGCATGCCGCCGCTGTGAAGCGCTTTCACGTTTGTTGTTTGGATGTAGACCGGACTCGCACCCGTGATGAAGGACTAGTTATTTATGGTGTCCAAGGTTGAGAGAAGTGAAAGTCTGATCTTTTTCTCCATAGGCAAAGCTGTGTGAGTGGCAGTCGAAACTTGAAAAAATTCCTGGTTGAAGCAGCGGTGATGAACAGCTTGTTAGAAAACATCTTGTTCTCTGACAGGAGGTCAAATGTGCGAGCCTGTGTACATAGGAATTAGGAAGAGAAGTCAGCGATAACTCCCGGGGAACATTTCACAAGAAACATCTTATCGCAGGGTTTAAAGTTCTGTAGCGCCGCCCGCTGAAGGCGAGCTGCAAGCTTTCATTATAGCTACAACACGTAGCAGTTATTTTTTATTTATGCATCCAGCAGACACGGAGCAACTTGATGAATTTGAGTTGAGTGTTGAGCAATAAGCAAAGTTCGATATTCACAATCTTTTAACTGTTTTTAGCTCGACTCATATACGAAGGACAAATGTGCCTTTTTAACTGTTCATTAGCTTGTTGTTTGCTTTTTCTCTCTGCTGTTTAGTGCAGGCAGCATAAAAGACACGTTTGCATGGAAACCAATATTTCAATATTAACCCAATTAGGATAAATGTCTGAATAAGACACTACCATGTAAACTGCATTTTCTGATTACCTTCACCCGAATAAGGTCATACTCAAAATTATCAATAATCAAATTAAGACATGTGGAGTATTCTGACCTTAGTCACATTATGTAGACATGTATACACCTTAATCACATTTTAATCTAATTGGACACAGAATTTTGCAACATCGACATGTATGGCAGTTACCACCAGCTTAACGACGGATGACCTGGGTTCAGGTGTTAACAAAATGGAAAAATAAGGAAGAAGAAGAGAACGCCCAAAAGTGTATTTAAAATCAGGCACCAGTAATATTGGACTTTTGACCTAGTGGATGTATAGTGAAGTTATAATCAGACAATGATCTGTAACATGTAAATGGAATATATTCTATTTAGCAACTCATTTAAACATCATAATGAAAATAATGGTCAATAGTCAGACTGGAGTCATAGATGGTTGGTGGTTGGAGTTCACCCACAGTCTGCCCTTCACACATGCACAACACGGCACGAGGTTTTCTAGACAGGTTTTCCCAACAGCACCAAATCCTCTGCATTCTTCAAGCAAGAGGTGGAGCAGCCGGCTGCAGCAGGCAGAGGCAGGAAGTGACGTATTAACCCCGCTGCGTAGATCACGTGGTTTTCTTGACAACACTCAGACACCGGTGTCGGCCCTTATCACCACAAACTCTTGACACATTCGTCGGTGTCCTCTATGTGTATGACACCGCTTTTTCACCGGGAGATATTTGTTTTCTATTATTGTTTTATTCACGTGTTAAAAGCATCATCAACCCCAGTGTTGAAAATCCAGTGGGGGATCCCCTGCTGTGCTCTGCAGCTTATGATATTCTATATGAGTATGTCATATTTGCACAAAGCATATGTGTGTGTTTTGGGTTTTAACACCCTTATAATTCAAGATTGAATTCTACTGATTGAACTCTTAATTGTTCCTCGATTGATGCAGTGTGAGGGAACACATGGCTCTGCTGTCTGTAATTGCCTGTCAGGTTCTGATTATTTTGCCCCAATAAGCCGCCAGACATTCCTCAGCCGGCGTTGGGCTCTGCTATGACACACGAAGAGACCGCAGATGAGAATCACCTGTCTGTGGTGAGCCCGGGGAAGCAGAGCCCATCTTCTCTCAAGGCGGGTTGTCACCGCAGCTATTAAGACTAATAGCAGCAGCCTGTGATAAGCACTGTTAGCTGAATTCATGACCCGAGCGGCCGGCCGCGGCAAGATCATTTCCACTTGTGTGTTTTTCTGCTGATATGTTTAATTTTGATCCTGTCCGGTGCTGTGACATGAGAGGGGGAAAGAGAGAGGGGAATGGAAAGGGAGGGATGGAGCCTTGGGTGAAATATTGATCGGTACAATTCAGTGTGAAAAGCACTGCAGCAACAGAGGTACATTAAACTCTCTCATATGACACAAATAAAGTCCTCTGTGTGGTGATAATGATGAAGCTTGAATCCATCTCTTAACATCACTGATGATGCTCATCAACACCACCGGTGTAAAAATCCCCCAAATTACAGGATGGTTTTTACGTTTTATGGCTCAGGTTCTGAGAAACACTGAGAAACTGAGAATAATTCACACATCCAGCTGTGAAAACCTCACAGGAACTGTTTTCAAGTAAAGAAATAGTCCCTCTAGACCCCTTTTTACCCAAATATTTCAGGGAAACACACCTGCCGTGTGGTGAGATCAGCAGGTGCATGCTGGTCCTGGTGTAAACCCTGAAATACTGACGGCAGATCCTTTAGCGTTCACTCGTACCATTAGTGAGGTGTTAACCATCTAGAGCAGATCATGGAGGACTTTGCAGTGCACGAGACTCACAGAATGACGTGCAGACAGGTATTGACAAACTGATAGTTGCAGCTCACCATGAACAACTACTAGCATTTTATCTGTTTGTCGGCTGCAGCTTTTGTGTAGTTAAATATACATGTTTTTCTGCTGCTTTATTCTGCTGGTAATTCTCTCCTAGAAATTGCAGCTCTTTGATTTGTGTAGCGTAATTTTGCCACATCAAGTCTATGGACCCCCATTGTGGTGTAATTATCGGTTCTATGCAAAGGGCATGACTGGAATCTATGATTTGCTTTATGGTTCTCACCTGGGAACTATGTGTATTTTACTCAACAGCTTCCCTTTTATACTTTTGTCCGAGTAAATGTTTTTGAAAAAGATATTTTAATCCTTTATTTGAGGAAACAAGCAGAGAGAGAAGGGGGTGTGAGGTGCAGACATATGTGCAAGTAATTTTACTTCTATTTTGATTACAAAACCTTTACTTGAGTACAGTTTTGCGGTACTCCTTCCACCGCTGCGTTAAACAAGTCTTGTGGTAACTTGGTTGAACATGATTGCCTATATGTGGTGTTTTTCTAGATATGACACTCCTACACATTTCCTCCTTTTCCATCGTTTACTCTCTGAACCACACCTCCCAGTAAAAACCAGCCAGATATTTGTTTCTTGTTTCCCCCTCGCCGTCCCCCACGCTGCCACCACATGGCTGGCATTACCCGATTTCCTGGAGATCACTGGAGGATGCCGTCGGAGCATGCTCCTCTTTCTCCCGCTCATTCGCTCTGCGGTGAGTGGCCCGTTTAATGCATTGTAATGGTTGACCATTATTTACGCAGGGGATAAACAAAGAGAAGCGAGGAATTGATGGAGTAATCCACTCTCGCAGTCATTAGGCATTGAGATGGAGGAGCTGGTGGGAGCAGCCTCCTCCTCGTGCCTCTCGAGTCGAGCAGCTAATGGAAATGGGACTCATTAAGACACCTTATACTCTGGCGCACCCAAGATCATGAGCAATTGCTAATTGATTGTCGTTAGCGCTCTCGCAATGAGACGCTCTGCCTGTTTTCGCATTTGTTATGAACAGCTTTGTTTTCTTCCCCCCCATCTCCTTCACTTCATTATTGATGTTGCTGTTTTCCTTGCTCCTCTCCCCTTTTGCCTCAAGAGTCGCCTGCAACTGAGTCATAGCAACACTATTATACCTGGTTAGCTGCAACAGTCGCAGTCACAACGGATCCCACATTTCACAGTTCTGTGTCGAAGCCGTAGTATCGCCTATGAATACACGGAAGCAAAATCAATATTCCACATCCGCTAATGGCTGCATGTGCATGAAACACGCATGCCATAGGCGGGTGTAAAAGGGCGGATGTAGGAAATGTGCTTCAGCCAGCATGGTCATGGTTGAATAGCAGGGAGAGGCAGGTCCTCCCCGTGATGCTTCGCTTATTGGCTCTGGAAATTCTTCCCTCTTTCCTCTGGAACCAGCAGATTGTGTTCATCTCAGCCTTTAATCATTTTCTCCCTCCCAATAGTAATGTGCTCTCTTTCCCCCTCCCCGGATTCCTCTGTGTATATGTCTGCCCCCCCCCCATCCCTTTCTTCTCTCTCATTGCTTTTTCTCTTTCCTTATTACGAGAAGGAGGAAGAACTGATAAGGGAGGGAGGTGAAGAGAGGGGTTGAAAATGCAAATACAGGTCCGTGGTTATTTCTCGTGACAAATCAGGCCTCATTACACCCCCACCCCTACTTTGAAATTGGCTCGGAAGATCTGCCCTCTGTTTCTGTGTCGTGCTTGTCTCCATTACACTATGAAGTCTTTCACCTCCAGTAAAGCCTCCTCTTGTTCGAGGGGCCGGTGGATCAGCCAGGTGACCAGGGAGGAATCTCTGGCTGCAGGGCATGTGATTTGCTTTGCAGATGAAGCAGGACAGAGCAGGGGGAGGTAAGGCAGGGGGCATCATTTTTATGTCGGTGGTCAGATGGCGCAGCAGCTCTTTGCGGCTCCGCGGCTCTGCCAGCAGCCCACACCTTCTCTCTTTCTCTCCATTTCCCTCGTGGGAGCCGCTACCACCTTCTCGCTCCGACAGGGAAAGACCGGAAACAAAGGAAGCAAAATACAGACGCCCTCTTGGGCTGCTCTCACTTTTGAAACAAGATACACTGTAGAGAGCGGAGGAGGAGAAATAATATTGAAGCCATTCATTCATGTGAGTAAGACATAAGCATCAGCTGCCTGTGTTGAACTAGAAAAAAACCCCATAGATAATGTGTGAAATCCAGTTTCATACAATTTTGCCCTAATCCTCATGATTATGGACATCATTCATGTAATGTAAGGAGTTAGCTGAGCTAGCTTCTTTTCCACTAATATTTATTATTGGATGATATAACAATCCTTACAGCAAACTCAAGTGGGGACTTTATTTTTGTTGGGTCAGTGTTATTATAACTGACACAAACAACTGCCCGAACTAGGAAATAATAGACAAAACTAGGAAATCATAGAAAAAAACTAGGAAATCAAATGCCAAAACAAAACAATCTAAGCCAAAGTTGTAATAAACCTTAAATTGTAACCTTTAAATGACTCTTAATGAAAGAGTAACCTTTTTGGGAGGAGTTGATTTAATTGTTCCACTTGTTTAGGTTCATCCTCGACACATCCAACTGATGCTGGAGGGCAAACACGTTGGGAAGTAACGCGCAGCAGGAAGTAAATTACCTGCATTTGCATAAATAAGACACACAAACTGGTAGTTGCTGTGATGTTGATCTGGTGGCTCACAGTTGTGCACCACTGCACCATTTTGCACAAAGTGTATTTGCCTGTGTGTGTGTTGTATAGGTAAGTGAGGCTCCACATAATTACAGCAGTGGTGTTTAACCAGGCGCCGGCGTTTGTGTTAATCAGTATAGAGAGTGGAGATTGGGCAGCTAACTGAGCTGGTGTCTCATGCTCTCTTATGTATCACGTTAAAAGCCATTATCTCTAAACCTGTAATCATCACTGCAGTGATACACTTCATGTTTATGGCTATGGCCCACAACATGATCATCCAGTGTAATCACTGCATACGGATGTCCTCTGAGATCTGCCGTATGTGTGTTGGGAAAACGCTCAGTCCCTACCCTGTTAACCTGGATCGTCAGTCAGTATATACAGTATATACAGGCATCATAACCCTGCTGCTGTACATTAGCTTAATATTTATTAAGAGGTGACTAATCTATGGGTGTTTTCACAACTGAAAGTCAGAATCAATGGTCATTTCTTTGTTACATTGTTTACATTTGATCCAGTTAGTTTTGGTTTCATATTGGAATTTCGGGGGCAGACTTAAGACTTTTGTGTAACACACGTACATCTACCTATACTTGACATTGACTGGTTTGTAGGCGGATGTGTGTCTGACGTCACAATGCTCTCAATTCAGCAGTAGTAGTCGTCTTTCCGTTTGAATGGAGACAATTAATGAACCAGTTAATCTTGTTATTCAGGCGCAGTACTTGACACTAGTTTGAATGCCCCAAATGAACATCCTCGTTGTTCAAACATTGTATTCTGGCTATATCTTCTACTTCTTTTTCTTCGTCTATTGTTCAATGCTGTCTCAACTTCCTGCAATTGGTCTGAAAGTCCTCACTACCCCAAAAAAGTGTTGTTGTGGACCAAACAGTGAAGGTGCATATTGTTTGTGCTTTGCAGGTCAAAATGCATTTGGGTTAAAGACAAAACATTTAATGTCAATATTATTCTAATGGCACTATTTACATGTGTTGTTATGACCTGCGTTACACTGAAATGTGCAGTCACTGAATTACAGTAATGGTAATTAAAATGTTAATTTATAGTGAAATTAATAATTTGTTGCACTTCTAATACAATCTACAAAACACGTCATTTGAAAGATTGATGAGTTATCAACCTTTTTAAGTTGTTGTCACTAAAACAACCCAATTAAACACGACAGTTGCAGAAGTCAGAGTATTCCCTTAATTAATTTGTATATAATCACATTATTAGTGAACATGTAAACAGAGGCGAGATGATTACCAGCGTGTTTCCACTCAATCCTCTTTTCATCTTCCGAAAATGAAAACCAGCTTCTCTGCTGAGAATCATTAGGAACAAACAGGCTCCCCATTCCTGCGTTAGCTGTTCCAGCGTTCCTCCTTTGACTTCAAGTGTCTTTGTCGGGCGTCTTTTGAAACGCAGAGATGTGTATCTCGGTCGATCTTGCATGTCTTGAGCATATCAACAACAGGAAGCAGCCCGGAGGAAGAGTTGGGATTTCTGTGCCAAGGTAACATGAAGTGGAAGTGGAGCACTACTGAGGGAGGTGAATGGGAGGTCAGAAGTTTCAGAGCTGGTTTTTTACTAAGAACATGATGGTGTGATTAAAACTTCCTTTTCACACAGTTCTCCGGCTCTAATCAAATGCTATGTGGTTAAAAAAACAGGGAAGACTTCCAACGATTATTGAAGTATCATCCTGGCGTTATTAATTTTACTGCATATTCATCAGCTCATAGTAATTCTTGTTTACCTCAGCACATTGTTTCCCTGTTCTCGCATGATTCACGTCTATGGGCATACTATATTTACCAGTTAAAATGCAAATGTGGCCCACTGGGACTAATATCCCCTCCGAGGCGGCTGGGTGAATGGACAACCTGTGGTTCTCAAGAGCTTTTCCCTCCAGCATTGAGAGCCGAGCCAGGTTTCTCCCCAAGTGCCTTTCTCCTGTCATTGTCCAGGGTCAGCAGGTGGTGTCCAGCTCCCGCCGCCCGTCTCACCCACCAGCAACTTCCATGGCCACTTTGCACAGGATGACTGTCCCTCATGCACTCAGTAAAACCTGGTGCTGATGGAGGAGGAATGCTCCTGCGTGCTCCAGCTTCAGTGGCTAAATGCAGCGACAATGGGGGATTTACACTGCACTCGTCTGGACGTCACCTGGAGGAAGTGCACGTGCGAACAGGAATTTTTCCGAATTGGTTGAACACGACAGTTGTGATATCTGTGTGAAATCCAATTGAGCCGACGTGTGAATAGAGTCAGTAATTACCCACAGTTAGTGAGTGAGAGTGTTGAAGACGTTTCATGTCTGCTGCGTCGTCTCCCCAAGCGCCGTCCTTCACCTGAACCGAAACCAAAAATATTTCCAGTAGGTGAGAACGTACTTGACAATCTCTGGTTGTGTCCTGCATGTGTGAAAGGGCAACTTCGCACAATGTCCCGACCTGATTTTTGCACATTGTCCAGAGTTCATATGTGAAAACGGCTCATGAGGATCCAATTAAACCTGGAAGTGCCCCTGTGAAGGAACAATAACAATGATAAATGCACCTCTGTGTCCGGGTTAAAAGAGGAAAGGGAGAAAATGTTTTATTGTGCCGTTCTGTTTTGACACAACTTACTCCAGGATCCTGCTATTTTTTTGCAGCATCAGGAGATTTGAAACTTCACCTTGTGAATGCTTTTTAGTCTTTGAGAAGCGTGGTGTTATCTTTTAAACATTCTGATGACTTGGCTTTATGCAGCATCAAACCCACTCTGCATGTGCTTTGAATTGGCTTAGGATGTAGTGACGCTTTGCCAAAGGCACAAATAATGCGTGTGTGTGAGCAGATGTGGATTGGATTTGTTGTGTGTGTGTGTGTGTGTGTGTGTGTGTGTGTGTGTGTGTGTGTGTGTGTGTGTGTGTGTGTGTGTGTGTGTGTGTGTGTGTGTGTGTGTGTGTGTGTGTGTGTGTGTGTGTGTGTGTGTGTGTGTGTGTGTGTGTGCGCGTGTGTGTGGTCAATTTATCAGTAAATCAATTGTTGTCAATAATTAGTAGTTTAAGACTTTTTAACTAGGATTTGCTGATTTTCTTTTTTCTACCAACACCAAGGAGGTTATGTCCCCCCCCCCGTACATTTGCTTGTTTGTTGGTTGGTTTGTGTGTTCAGGAGTTTTATCACTTTCTCTAACATTGTGAGAGGTGAGGGTGTTTTTAACATTTTCTCCGTTTTCCCAATGAATAATTGATGGATCTTGATCAGGCTCATTCAGGGACCTGATATCTACGAGTGTGTGGAATTTGGTGCAGCTTGATTAAATTTAAGGGGACTGTTGGCGGAGGTATACCATTAGTTTAGTATCAGTGAATTAAATATTAAACAGCTAAGATTATTGTTTAGATAAAACAAGCAATTCAAATGCTTCATTTATGTTAAACCAATGTAAAACAAATAATTAATGCAATTACTGAGAGTAAGTTTGCTTAAGAAAAAATTCAGAAGATCTAACTTTAAAAAAAATCCATTCTATGTCTATTTGTGGTTTAGTGTTTCTTCGAGAAGATACATTCACTTGACTGTATTTTTTTTCCTCTGTGGCAATTCAGAGAAAACCTCCTTTAATTAGATAACAGATTTCTGTAGTTCAGATTTGCACTTTGCCAGCAGTTTATCAATTACTGCTTGTGGTTACATGCTGCCAGTCAGTCTTTGTCTGGGCGCTTGAGCCTCCTCCTCACCGCGCTGCAGAGCCGTGTTATTGTACTTAAACAAATCAATTCTGTTGCAGTTGAGCTTTTTTTTTCTTCTTCTCCCTCCATCCCCCGTCATTATGAACTGTTTGCAGTGCAGAGCACATTGATTTTTCACAGCCCTGGAAAAGCTGTTGATGAATAGGACAGAGGTATCTGGGGAGAATCTGGCTTTAAAAAGGAGGCACCCAGCGTCAACCCCTCCTCCTCCTCCTTCTCCCTCTCCCTCCCTTCTCTCTCCCAGCCCATTGAGCCCCCAGCTCTCCTCCACTTTCTCTTTTCACAGAGCGGCACTTCCAAGAGGGGAGAAATGCTGCCTGAAAAATCTTGCAGTGATAAAAAAAAAAAAGAGGATTAAAAAAGTGCAAGGCACAGGGGACTGCCTTCTCCCGCTGAATGTGAAAATACACCTTATGGTTATACAGTTTTTATATATGGAGCATTAGCCTTGTCCTGTCAACCAAAGCATGAGGAGAAGCCAGAGGACAGAAACGACTGGCGTGGTGTGTGTCACCCAGCAGACGCCTGACCAAAACGATACTAACAGGATACAGCCAGAGATGTTAAGGTGGCGATGATAAAGGAGGGGAATATTGTATTACTTACTCCTCACATATATTCACAGAGCGAGAGCAAACACCCCTGAAGACATTATTATTCTTTCTGTTCCTCTACCATCCAATTTAGCTGCTTGAAATTTCATAGTTAAACATTCGGGGGAGTGAAAAAAAAAAGAAAAGAAAGCGTGCTGATGCCCTCCAACTTTTTCTCTGACTCCGTGAAAATTAGTGTCGCGCCCTCTGAACAAGGGGGAGCGAGTTAAGGGAAAAATTGAGTTCAGCAGAGGATATAACAGAAAGAGACCAATAGCTTGTTTGTACTCTTTACAGCTACCCAGTGACCTGCTACCCTAAAGATGAAGATCCAGAGCTGTTACTTTACCTTAGCCCCTAATTTAAAGAAGGGTCTAGAACTTTTATTTTCTATTTACTAAGACAGCAATATTTTGTCTATTGACCTTATTTTGAATGTGATGTTTACATGACTAACATTTACATAGTCTGACTTGACTCATGTCAATTTTTCATCCTACAACTTGAACCCAGGGAATGCGTCATACTCCAATAGGAAGTTATTCTAAGATTATACCGTATACATGTCTACACTTAGAGCTACTGCCTTTGCCAAGGCCCAACTTTCCCCTTAAATTCAATAAATTCTTATTTCACACAGAAAAGTTTTTCTTTACATTTGACTTATTTTCGGAACTACAAACTAGAGTAACAACACTCGGATGTTCTCAGATGTCATTAATTCATGACTTCATTCATTCAGCTACTGAAGTAGTTCTTAATGAAACTATTCAAAGTACTTTCTTTTGTTTGTTTATCCTCTCTCACATGCCAGCAGAGGCTCATATTATTTATGGAAAGGATAACACAAGGCAGAATCCAGCCGATTGTTATTAAGCTCGTGATTACGCTGATCGATTCATTAGGGAAATTAAACTCTTGCAGACAGACTGTAGATAAGACAAGATTGTTAACAGAAAGATAAATCCATATTTCTTTCATTCCAACTCATGATTCAAGTATTTGTCTACACTCTCTTTTATATTCTGGGTTATTGTATTAGGTTCTTACCCGCTAATGCTTTTTCACACATTGGTTTTCACCTTTTGAACTAATGTGGTCATTGTGAAGGGTCTGAATGTCACTGGGCACACGCACGAGCCCTGCCAGCCGAGCTAAGTGCTAAACTACAGTGAAGGCCTCTCTTAATAGGCTTATCTGTCAATCGCGAGTGAATTGTGAATGTGCCACGACAGTGAACTTACTCTGCGGGGGATGTATATGATGCCTTGCCGATCATGTGAAGTATCGGCTGCTCTTTTGATTCGTCCTTCATGGGCACGAGAGCGTGAAGGAGCTTATCCGTGCGGGGAAGAAGTGTATCGCGTTCAGCAAGGTGCAGATGGAAGCCACTCGGAGCCCAAAGCGAAATCACTGAGTGGGCTTGGTTTTCAGTGGGAGGGGGAGATGCAAATGTAATAATTCAATGTTTGGAGATTGATGGATAACCCGGCGGTGATTGATGTATTTTCTTTTTCTCGTGTCATTTCTCATAGGGACAAGAAGACGTGAGGCGCTGGAGTGTTTCCCCGCCTGGTGTGTGGATGGGTGGGGGGGACTTTCGTGGTGAAGAATCGAGGATTGAAGCCAACATAGGTATGTCTTTTTTTTATAATTTGACAGAGTTCAGCAGATGGTTTCAAATGATACCTCACAAATTTGAAATTGATGCTCTTGACTGGCCGTTTCTGCTGCAGCGGGGGAACTGTGGTTGTTGTGCGTTTAGAAGGTCCTCTGAAGGTCCCATTATCCCAGTTGGGAAGCCGTTCCGACTTTAGTGTTACCAGGTGCTTTAAATCCGGAATATGGAAAAAACATGGATATAGTAAACAAAATATGCTGTATTTATGTGTTTAGAGCGTTTAAACAACACCTGGGCCCCCCTTTTTTTTAAAATATTTGCTTGGTAAGTGAGTGGGACAGGCATAAACATACTTTACAACATATTCACATCAATCATAAAACGTCTGGTTAAAAGCTTTAGTCTCAGACACATGGGAGAGATGAGCATATAGTTTGCAAGTGACAAAAGTGTAACAAGTTGACATTAGGAGTTACTATTGAGAGCTGATTGTAAAATAGTTTATAAGTGATGTTAGCATTTCCGCAACTTGTGTAACAAGGTTTTCTCAGACTTACGCAGTTGTTCGGACTTGACATGGCGTTCGCGTGAATTTTTCGAGCCAGGAACCCATTTTTTAGATTATTCCCACACCACATGAACACACAATTTGCTGCTGTAGTTTGGTATTTGCTGTAGAAATAATGGAGCCAGCTAATAGAATAATAGAATTATGGCAATTGACTAGCGCTGATCAGATGTATCACAGGACTAGCACTGCGAGTAGTTTGCCTGTTTTGCAAGAACACACATAGGAAAACAATATCACTTACCTTTTATATCCTGTAAATTTTGAGAGCATGAGTGTCGAATTTGTGCACAAGAAGTAAATAATTTGCAAGCACAGATTAGCTATCTGTGTGCACACATTCATTTTGTTATTATTAAATCCCTGAGACGTCCCAGGCTATGTGGGGACACTTCCTAATTAACTGAGTTGTCGCTTTGCCTGAAATATTTCTGGAAAAGATGTTGTGTCACAGCTGGAATCAAACAAAGCTTGTTACTGGAAACAGATATCGGCCTCCCCTGCCACCACACACTGATTTAAACACTGCAGCTTTGTTTGCACGGACACGCTCTGTCCTCCACTGCGCTCCAGTGTCTTTGGTAAACATGTGATGGCAGCAGTTTGTGTGCGGCCGGGGTCGGCTCACCTTGCAGAGCATGTTGATTTCATCAGGAGCTCCTTGGGGGCCTCTGAGTAACAAAGTGCTGAGATGTTGCGTCTGTTTGAATGTTTTTTTTTTTTTTTTTAAACCCATATGCAAGTACTGTACTGTATGTAGTCGGATGGATGTACACAGCAGGTCATGATGATCCGCCTCACCAGCAATGTAGCAGTTTATCCTTATGCAATATGTAGTTTAGCGTACGAGCCACTAAAAGGGAGAATTATGTCGTGGAAAGGGAATGTAATTGGTTCGTCCACTGTATTATACAATACAGCTTTGGCGTCATGGATTAGGAATTGGGACAGCCAGCATCCACACACACACACACACACACACACACACACACACACACACACACACACACACACACACACACACACACACACACACACACACACACACACACACACATGAATAGATAAGAGTGGTTAATCTTGATTAGAGCAATGTGAATCCTGAGGAATACAGTGCCCCGACAAACATCTGCCCCTCCACACAGCTGAGTGGGATAAACCAAAGTGATTATTGTGGAAATGTCATGCGAGGTAGACAGTGAGAGCAAGTGACACGAGGTGGGATCTGACATGAACAGGGACGTGACATGAGAGCCTCACAGTCGGTTCTCTCCCACTTTTCGATGACAGATCTCTTCCCTCTCGCTGTCGATGTGAGGTTTGCCTTTGTGGAGGCAAAAAATACAGCTGGGTGTGATGAAAAGGCTGCAGTCAAAGGGAATGGCAAGTTTCAAGTAGAGGAACTGTAACCTCTGAGGTTGAGGAGCTTGTAGTAAAGTGTGGATCCCCCGACCTCTAAACCTGACAAGTTGGGCCACGTTTCGGACAAACATTTTGAAATGATATTCAGGTTTGGGTCGGGTTTGGTCCCGTTAGCTGGAATATATGTGTTTTCTTATGCCGCACATGCCTGCAATTAGGGAAAACATGAGGCTTGGGTTGGGGTCGGACACAAAAACAGAATGCCTGTCGGGGTTCAGGTCCACGTGGGCTAATTTTCTCTTGGTCTCAGAGAGAAAATTATGACCCGAGCCGCTCTCTCCTATGTAGAAGAGCAGCGTTGTTTGCTTTGTTGGAAACAGCCGTCCGACATCAAAAGACAGACAGGCGAGACAAATTACTCGAAACGACTGAAATCAAAACATTTTGTTAGATATACAACTACTCTGTTAATCAGCTAGCTTTTTATATTTATTTGTGTTGGAGGCTGCCAGGTTGGTCTTTGGTTCTGTCGCACCAGCGTAAGCCCCAATGAATAATTGCTGTCCTCTGTGAAATGTGAGGGGTGCAGACATTCTGTTAACCTCGCTAAAGGAAAAAGGGGGAGGGAGGAAAGAAAAAAATCCCCTTCCTGTCAGTGGTCTCTCTTTCTCTCTGTTCTTGTGAGATCTGGAACTGATAAGTGTGAGGCCTCTGGTAACTGAACAGGAAGGATAAAGGGCCTGGCTCTGCACACATGTCCACCTCCCCTGTGCAGGCAAACAAAGAGAGCAGAGGCTGCCACTTAACTTCAGGTTTCATAACATTCAAGCCTATTACAGGGATTATTATCAATTGTTAACTCTTATCTGCTTGAAGGTGTTTCTGTTGAATAAAATTACAGAGACGTTTTTTAGCAGCTTGACACCCAGACACAATCACTACTCCCTCATCCAACTCAGCCGTGTAAAGTCAAGTGGAAGTACTTTATTAAACAAGTAGATGGCAGAGCAGTGAGAGTTTATCACTCAACCCAAACACCCAGAGGCCTGAATGACAAGCTGTTAAACTGATAAGCAAGATTAGCGTCCGTACATGAGTGTTTTCCTGGAGCAGGTGCTTAAAGGGGAGAAAATGCCAAAAGCTTACTGAGACATAGAATGAACTTCCAGACTCAAAATGTTGGAATAAGGTCAACATAGGCTGAAAGATCAGTATCGATATTTGAGAACAGAGTTGGGTCAATTGGGCACTTTTGCGGCAAACGTGTTTGGTCTAGACATTCAGACATTCAGACATTTCAGTTTAGTCTGAACAAAAATAACAGATGTGAAAAGAGCCTTGGACCAATGTACAAGATTTAGTTTGGGGCAATTTGGTTGTCGGTGCATTTTGTTCCTTTCGCGAACTGGCCAAATTGATCATGTATCATGTTATGTGATAGCAGAATATTTTCAGTGCAGCTACCATGGGTGTTGTTGTTATCCAAACAATTAGTATCACAGTCAGGTCTCTTCAGTGAAGTAAAGAAAAATAGATATTTGAATTCCCCAAAAAACGAAGAGAAAGTCATCTTTTTAGAATGAAATTGTTATTTCTATATAAGCAGTCGCTTCAATAATTAAAGTGCAACGCTTTGCAGTTATAGTACTAGAAAATTCCCACTGTGCTAATATCCAGCAGCTGGATGTGATAAGAACAGATTCAGTCTTAGAGAGTTCCAATAACATTCTTTTAAATACAGGAATTCACTTAACTGGATAACAATTACACAACTGGGTGGAATGAATAGAACAACCCATATTGATGGTATCTCAGCGGTGAAGAAAGGAAGTAAGGGTTGTAACCTTGAAGCCTTTGACTCAAAGGTCCATCAGTGATGTGCATCAGGGAGTGTGGAGATGATTTTCCTTTACACTAACTGAGCCTGACAAGAAAGAACTTGAGCGAAGTTGCCTTCTTCGAAAACTTCTCCATCTATGATCTTATCTTTTTCCTCAGTACGTAACTCTCAGGATTTTCCATCTGATCCCAAGTTGTTTTCTTCACACTACCATAAGTTGTAAACTAGCTTTGGGAATCTTGGGCTGTATCTTATCCAGGGCTGAGTCTGTGGCGAAGATGTTCCCGGGTGGTATTCTTCCCACGAGAAAGTATGAGATAATGTGCCAGGGTGACGGCTGAATTATCCGCCCATTAGTCACCGCGGAGAGAAAGATGTGAATGAACGTGGCATCCTTCAGGAAAGTGCCTCTTTTTAAGCAGATATCCTTCTTAAACTGCCGCCCAGGACTCTTGTAGGTCCCTCCCACTGATGTAGGTGCTGGAGGGCCGGGGTCAGGGAGCAGAGCTGGAGTCATTGCGGCGCTCTCTGCCGCTGCTGCTGCTGCTGATGACCCGGTCGCCTGTCCTAGGAGCAGAGCAGCATAACACAGAGGCAGGACTCGGTGTACTGGACTAAAAATAGACATGGCGTCATCCCCACTTTCCCGTAGACTCATACAATTGTCGATGCACACGCTCGGGCTTGTACGTGCACCCCAAGCCAGCGCAGGCACACATCTTCAAAAGCAGTCCCGGCCGCTGATGGTAGTCGGCGATATGCCAGAAAGATGTTTGATTGACAGGGTGACTGCGGTGGTACAAAGTGTCTGTGGGTTCTGGACAGATGTTCTCCACATCCCCACCCTGATGGTCTGAGTTGACTTACAGCAGGAGGAAGCCATTAAGCAACAATTGGCTGCGCGATGAACTTCCCCCCACTGTCCTGTGACCCTGCTGATTCTCCAGGTCTCCTTTACATCTTGTGTGTGTTTCTATAAGCTCCTCAAACAAAGACACTATGGAGAAAACCAATGGTATTGAACAGATCGAGTCGTGCTTGCCTCCTTTGCTTCCTTTAGAAAAATTAAAGCTGATGTCCCTTTGACATTCCATCCACGGACAACTTGTCAATTTCCTGTTCATGATGAATAGCCTGAATAAGCTACGCTTCACAAGCCAGCGGATTAATTAATGGCGTGGCGTAATATGTTTTAAGAACACTTGGCATTGAGATGCTGTTGGCTCGTGAATGGTCTATACCTCAATGCTGCGTCTTAAAATACGACCACATTAACTGGGCCTTTCTTCTGCCTAATGCTGCCACATTATTGCATTTCTCTTTGTCAGTGGCAGCAGCTACTGTGGTCTCATTACGTCGGTACATTGTCGGTGTAAAATATAACGAAGACCCAATGAGCTCGACTCCACGCAGCTTCTGCTAAATGTTTCTATTTGTAAATGATGATAGCGACGGTGCCGCGGGGCCTTGAATTAGCACGTCGGCTGATCTGACTGCCATTCAAGTGGCCCAGTTTGAAGGTGAATTAACAGCAGTAGACAAACATAAGCCCAGAGAGCTGCAGTTCATCAAGCTTCAGCTTCATATCCAACACATTGATATGTCTCACAAGCACATTATCACATTTTATTTGTAAAGCCCATATTCACTAATAGCAATCAGCATCCTCTGCCCTTAACCCTTTAAGGAAAAACTACCAAAAAAACACAAATACAAAACTGCAAACCCAGTAAGGATTAATTAAAAGACATTAGCGTTGTTCCTTTTCGGGTGCTCCTGTACTACCTCAAAAGGACAAGCATCAAAGTTTAAGCAGTGGCTTGGTTGACCACAGTAAGTAACTCGTTTCATTGTCAACATCCATTGTCGCTCACTTCTGGTGTGATTGTGTGTCCGTTGTGTGACTTTTGCATTCACGTTTTCCGGTTTACATTCATGTTTTTTTACTCTGCTTATGTGAGACCATTGTAAACATGAGATCTCCTCGTCTAAACCGGGCGAATAAGTGTGTTTCCCAAAATATTAAAAACTATTCCTTCAAAGTTAGCTCCACGTCAACCCTCCAAGAATACCTAAATAGCTTTAGTGAAAATTTGCATGTCAAATATTTAATTCCGCCCGTGCACTTTAACATCAGTAAAAGGATCTGAAATTGATCCACAGCTCTTAGATATTTCGCCGTGTAGAATTAGGAAAAGCAGACATTTCAGTATTTACTGCACTTTGCCACCTTGACAAACTGCGAAATTAATAATTTGTTCCTTTTAGTTCTTTCAAAGGTCTCGATATAAAATATGGTGAAAATTACAAAAATCAACTTCGAGCGCTGCAGCGTGATTGACTGTCTTACAATGAAGCCTGATCTTTGAGGACGCTCAGGAATTCATGGCCGACAGCCTGATAGTCATCAATTTCAGACTTGTTTGGCAATTTTTGGGATCAAAGGGGATGATGAGGATGGTGATACTGATGCTAATCCCACTGAAGGGGATGATTGAGTCATCAAGGCAAAACAGCTGTTTTGGCAACCACCACAACTAATGGCTGATGATGACTGTAGCAGAGTGTAAGTGAGTGCAATTGACAGCGGAGTTTGTGCTTCCTCTGGGAGGAGGGAGAAAGGATGAATCTGAGCGGAGGGAAACAGGCAGCAGGGTGGCCATGAAACATTCATGCACCTGGGGACTCTTAGCATAAGGAGAGCAAGCTGAGCCAGTAATGAAGTAAAGAGCAGAGGACTTTTTAATGGCTCTGTTTGTCCTTTTATGAGATTAGCTTTAGTCTGGCTTCTTATATAAATTGCCTTAAAAGCCTAATTGCATACAGTGATTTAGCGACGACTTGTGCACACAAAGAGGCGGCCGCCTGCTGCAGAGCTTTGTAGCAAATATTATTTACTTTTGGAATAGTCTAATTGCGGTTGGCTGCGAGATAATTGGTGCCGTTGGTTATAGCTCAAAGCCGGACAGCCGAAGAGGAGTTATTCCCAGCCGTCGGCCGCTCCGCCTCGGACTTCTAACATGACAACGGCGTACCAAATGTGGACATCCCCGATTGCGCCGGTCGAACAGTTGCCCCTCAGCTCGCACAGCGACAGAAAAGGCGAGAGCGGAGCGGAGGAATGGCGAGATGAAGAGGAGAAGAAGGGAGAAGTAATATTTAGACAGCTGCACGCGTAGTGTTGTGTATCGCTGTCAGTGGAAGGGAGGGGGTTAGAAGTGGAGCGTTATTTCGGTGCCCTCAGCGAGGCCTCAGACAAACTCCTGCTGCAGTATTGATGTCGCTGCACCCTCCTGACAGCAGGCTGTAAATCACAGGTCGCAGTCATCTATAGATTTACAAACACCTGCTACCTCTGCTCCTTCTATATCACGGCAGTATATTATCTATCCGAGCTGAATAAACTGAGAGAACTTGTTCAAACATGTTTAGAAGTTAATCCGCTAGAGAAACCTATCTGAGAGCTTCGCCGTCAATGTCTCTCTCCTGGTGAGACGGCGTACAGTAACGGTGGTTGTGTGAGACAGCTGGTCACATGTCCACGGCCCTGTGCTAGACTGGCCCCGTGCCTTGAGGTGGTGGACGGCAGCTGACTGCTCCGATTCACTGGGAATATGAGTTGTGTGTTGTACGCCTCACAATGGACTGACTCATAGGGAGCAGACGTCGAGCTTGTTCAGCGTCCGTCTCTCAGCCATTTTACTGGAACTCTGTTTGACTCCTTTTACTGCCTCTGTGTAGTGATGGAGACAGTGGCCTTTTCTCATGACTGTGTATGTTCCTGCATTGTTCCCTTCAGTGTCTCAGAGGAGTTTCCTGTCACTGCTAACTCACACTGCTGTCCTGGGGAGGATGTGGGCTGCCACTCGGGCGTTAGTAACTAGTCACCTGACATGCACCCGCATCATGACCCCTCTCCCTGTATGGAGAAGGGTTTCTTTCTTCACTCATCATCCCTCAATTGCTTCCCAGAAAAAAACGCCGATAGTATTTGGCTGCATTCAAAGCAATGAGATAGTTCATTTTCATATTTTAACGCATTTTTTAGATTTCACCCAAGTTCTATTGACTACATTTTGTGTCACATTAAAACCAGCAGGGAAAAGCATTCGATATCAAAATCCCTTTAATCAAAAACCCTTAAGTATTCAGTTATGCCACTGTAATGGCAGAACAGCTCCTGTGGTTCGAGAAAAGAAGTCTTCAATGCAATCTGACCAAGATAACTAAAGTTAGATCGAACACTGATGATGCACACGGGCCATGTTAAAATGTCCTACGATGGGATGCCATGGTTCAAGAAAACGTGGGAACAACAGCTGTGTAGTCCAAAATTAGTGCCGGCCGCCCGACAAATGCAAGTAAAAATATACGTTGCTGAATAAAATAAATGAGCTCGGCCTCTATTGGCGGGGTTGCTGTGGAAAGGGCGGAGTAAAGAGAGAAGGGACCCAATGTTCAAAGATGCAAGTCTCGGTTATACCGTGCTTCAACTTCAGCTGATGGTTCATAATGGGTATTACTTTGGAGCAGGGTTTTAAAGGTCTGGGAAATCTGTGGCTTTTCAGAGATTTGGAAGCTCTGAGAAGCTTTTAAAGCTTTTATTCGATATCAGACTTTGTTATCATGTTACAATGTAATCTATCATGGATGTGCACTTGCACATGTTCTATTGGTCATTGAAATGTGTTTCCAGATGATGCATTGTATTGAGAAAAAAATTTAACCAGATGCTGCTTTTATTTGCATTTAGATTTTATAATATAATACAAATAATGATATAAATATTTGTAACCCTGTTTCGTTTTGGAATTGTTTTTTTTATCCGACCATCCGATCACCAGTGAGTTCTCCAATAAGCGGTTTTGCTTGGCAACAGCATGCAGAAACATGACGTTAAATCTCTACCTGCGGCATCTCTCGCTCCCCGATCACATAATAACACGTGAAACACCCGCACAGTCACCACTAATTGCTGCTAGATATTAGATCGAGGTCTCTTAAGACACTGACCTTGCTTTAGCCAATCATAACAGAGCGTGTTACCAGGTTGAGCTCTGATCAGACGAGTCCCCGCAGCACTAACAGGAGGAATTAATTATTCAGACTGGCTGCTCGTACCTTTTTGCTGGACACCACATTTAATGGCACCTATAATGACATCCTTGCCAGAGATTAACAGTGATGTGCTTTTGTGCAGGGAATGCACCAAAGTGCAGCCACACAGGTCGCTGCTTGTCGGGCACGAACACAAAGAGAGCGACGGGTGAGAGCATTTTAAGACACATCTTTATTCAAACCTTGTCTCGTGTTCCGTGCAATCTGGAACATTTTGTTTCAAACTGACATGCATGAATCTATGGTAATGAGATTCACTTAAATATTTATTATATGAGGAAGTGAAGAGGTAAGAGATTAGAGCTTTTGCTCAAAATATTTACATCTCTGCCACCGCTGTTTAGCTTCTACAGCTCGGGAAAAGGCCAAGTTTTATAATGATCAGTGGTGGTTTTTCCGCTGACCTTTTCCACGACAGGACAGCACTTCTGTGGACTGGAAACGTTTTTTATGTTGGTTAAGAAAAGAGGAAGCTTAACATTTTTAGCCTTGGTGTCCTCTGTCTTCATCATTGTTCTGGATGACAACTCTAACTTAGTGGTCATTCAGCTGGCAAAAACTAAACTGAATTGTCTATTTAATTATCACAAAAGGTTTTCGGTAGGACTCTTGTTCAGGCACACCGCTCCTGTGGAAACAATTAAGCTGCTTTCAGACATGCACTGAACTCAGGGTCTGAATGTGGGAGTCGGTTGCTCCGGTCATTTTCCGTAAAATGTTCCAAGTGAGCCCTTGTGAGAATACAGCAGGAATATGACTGGAAAATCCCCAGAGAGCAAGTGGGATATTCGTATTTGTATATTTGTGGGCGCATTGATGTCGCTTCTAACACATGACAGACACAAAAGGGGGAGAATACAAATATCCCAGGATGAAAAAGAGCTGCCATACACGTAGCATAAGCGACAAAGATGTCAACTTGGAAAGACAACAAGATTCGACAGCTGTTGACGATTTCTGCAGCTGAACTGAAACGTGATGTTTAGACGTTTTCCAGAGTTCATGTCTAAAGTTCAAGGCCGACGAGTTTAAAACCTGGCTGGAAATCTGAGTCAGTATTCATTGCCGGGACGTGTAAATGTTATTACTGAATTTTAGATGTAAAGCTGAAAAAGCTGGGGTCCAATATACAGATCACTTCAAACGTTAAAATCAATCAAGCTTCACATGAGTTTGTCGTTTCTCTCAGTAAATTTGTTTCCCTTTAGTTTTTATAACACAGTATAAGTAGATAATAAATAGATAGTCCTAATAGCTGGTTTACAGTATAAACAGATGCCTCAATGAAATGGTATTAGAGGAATGTAGCAAGAAAAAACAAAGTCACTGCGGCTCTCGCAGCTTTTGTGTTTATTTGCTGAGCAACAGTCGGGTTACTGACTCCGGTTGCATCTGCATTATGCTAATGTGATGAGAGCAGGAAGCCAGCGGAGGCTATAGTTGCACCGGATCGCTACGGGGACACAAACGCAGGAGTGATCATGCAAATCAACAGGATGGCTGATTACTCAAAAAACAACACAAACGTTTCAACAGGAGACGAGCAGCCAAACTGACCATTCAGATGTTCAGCTGGGCTTTGATATTTCTCTCTAACCAAATGTTCTTATCGCGGCCCCCGAGCAAACATGCAAACAATCTGGCCTGTGTGTTTCCAGTCACATGGGCCTGAAGTGCTGGAGAGTCAGCGTGTCCGTCCTGGTATTTCCTGAGGCTTCGTAAACATACAGGACTCTACACACTCTTTCTCTCCCTGCTGCACACACACACACACACATGCACACACTGGAGGTTTTTTTATTTAAAGAGTCAACGTGTAATGATAATCTTTATTTGTAGAGCAAGGCGAGTGCTGTACACGGCAGAAGCAAGTTAAAACTAGTTACTGGGAAACAAAGCAAGATGAAAAATGATCCGTAACCCACTGTTGTTGCTGCATATATTAGAAAAATCTAAAGCAAATTAGGAATTCCTTATTAGGATTATATCATAAGTATCTCTTTCTTCCTCTTTCTTTTTCTCTTTCTCTCTTTCTCTTTCTTTTTCTTTTTCTTTCTTTCTTTCTAAATATGACTCACCAAATCATTCACTAAGTTTCTTGTGGTACAATTGTTTGAAACCGTTTCCAACCTGTGGTTACACTACTCATAGAAAAAGAAATAAAGATGGAAGTGAGACTTTATTTTGAACATCTCCATCTTCGTCATCCTCTGCTCACAACAAACTTTCCTCTGAACTATACACACAGGACACAGAGCTTCCTATGCATCTACATCATTAAAAAATGAATTCATGGATGTGTGTGATTGTTGTGCTGGACTGCGCCAGAGGACGGCAATGTTTTCAATCATTATTCAGATGAACAGGTGTGAGTCTGTGTGTGTTTCTATGTGTGTGTGTGTGTGGTTCATCTAATTGATTCGGATTGTTAAGGTGCACTCCACTAAATGGTAAAGAATGATTGAAGGTGTCTCCGGCTTTTTCTTAAGCTCAGAGCCTTAAGTGAATTCCTCTGTGTTTTGGCTCTGTGTCGATTTGTCTATTGAAGGTGTTAATAATGTATTTATATATTTATATACAGTGAATGTAAATGTTTGGATCTCAATCTGTCAAGTTGGAATAAAATTAAATGAAGTGAAATCACGAGCTGTCGGCCCACATTTCAATCTCTGGATGTGTTAAGTGCCGTCAGCAGCTCTCGCCACTAATCTCCCTTTTTACCCATTTAGTTGCCATCTAACACAATTTCATGGTGTTGATACAGAATCTGAAAATTCAATAGCTGAACATCTATGCTGGGATTATAATTCCGAGTCCCCGTGGGAGATGTAGGTCAGCTGAAAGACTCTATTTCCTCAAATATTGTAATCCCCATTGGTTCTGCTTTTTTTTTTTTTTCACCAGAAACACAGCTTTGAGCTCTTTGTCAGGCGACAATGCCCTGGGCAGTGTCTCCTCATGCCGCTTGTCCTCCCTCCATATGAGTCTGACTCTTGTGTGGCAATTTGCGGTTTGTAATTTCCAAATATATATAATTTTTTTGCTCAACCCGAGGTGCCACTTTTCCACCAATTTGGCCGGGGAAAAACGCAGCCTCTGCTTCTCGTGTTTCCTTTCACTCTCAACTTGAACTTTTACTCTGACCACTGCGCCCTGCTGCGGTGAGCCAACCGAAGCGGGTCGTGTTTATGGTTGAACTGGGGGAACGGGGTCAGCAGGATATACCCATTTAACCTTACTGGGGACCTGCGAAGCACAGAGAAAGGAAGTCATTCATTTCGTCTCCAGTGATAAAGCCAGGCCAGGGTGAATAGTCAACCCTGTCTGCCTTTTCATTGATAAAAAATAAACTGATTTCACCATCACTCTCCCGACCAGTTCCACTTATTCAGGGTATTAGCAGCCACCCTGAGCCAAACTAATCTCGTGCCTGTTTCTATGGATTGGAGGAATAGTTTTGTGAAACCATGCATGAACGTGAAAAATTGATTTGTTTATATACCATTTCAGTATAATAGGTTTTTGCCCTGATTCAGTGACAAAAAAGCGTGATGTCTACCTCGTAGGAGAAAAGGGAGAGGGATTACTCGACTCGCTGGCGTGTTCATGTGCTTTCTACGGTGTTTTCTAAACCTGATAACAAGTATGACTCAAGACAAGGTTGTCCATTGTGAAAACAGCATTTCCCCCCCAAAAGCCATTATGCTGGATCAATGCTCCCCAGAGAAACACAGAGATGGAGGATTGCGTCAAAATATGTAAGAGCCCCAGGCGTCGTCTTGATGGTTCAGCAGGCCAAGGTACCAACCGCATACCTGCAATTATAAGGATGTTTTTATTTAGCTCACATAATTCATCTAATGTCTGTCACTCCTTTTGCAAAAGTGACACGAAATTGGTTTTAATGGGTCATGCACTTAAACATATTTTTACACTTAACCCTCAGTGGTAATTCACATGTTTCTGGAAGGTGAATCAACAGCTATATATCCTTCCAGAAACAATCTCAGGGGTTGTTCAGAATAATTGACAGACCTCACTGTCAAACACTTATCTTCTCTGGAATGTTGTTCCAATTACAACAATTTAACGTGAGGTTTCTGGCAGCCGACATTTTCATGAAGGATTTACCAAAACCAGGGAAAGTAAAACCAAAATGTTTAGCCCGGCTGTTAAAGAATAGATTTTTTTTGTCTGTCTTAAAACTCGCATGCCAGAATGAATATTCCAGGAGTTACTGGCTGATCCATTCATCCATTCTGGCCTCGACTGAAGAAATTAAGAAATGAAATATCCTGGTTATGAACGCTGCCATCTTGCACCATTAATGTCATTTCATCCAGAATTTCAGACGCTTTGGCTTCACTCGTTGTCCATCTTTAAAAACACTGTGTAATTCTGATTATAAAGAGGTCATCTTCTAACACAGTTCCAGCAACTACCATTATTAGCACAACACACCCAGATCGCCACCTGAACTCTCAGTGGTTGAGTGGCATTGTGGGTAATGAAGGCACCAGATGAGAAGAGGAAGAATATGTGGTATATGCAGTATACAGCATTTTCATTTTTATAACCCTGAATTTAATTAATATGGGGCTTCAATAGTCTGAGTTTGAAAATCATGCAGGTATCTTCCAGTGTTTCAGTCTTTGTAGGGAAATACAAAATTAGTTTTTCTGTTTGTCTGTAGCAGCTCCACAAGCACATAGTCCCCATGGGAAGCACAAAAGGACGGACGCTCAACTAAAGAGACTTAGATTTTGGAAAATACTCTGTGGAGTAAATGTTTGTGAATTTTGTCCCTCATCACTTCCCTTAGAGATGTTGAAGAAAGGCTTTTCTTCATTTGAAGGTACAGAGAGGAAGAATTAACGATTAGTAATCAATGATCAATGAAACTGAAAATGTTTTAAATATAGATAATGGACAAAATCTCACAATGAAGGCGCATGTACTCCAGTTTCCTCCATCCATTAAATCATGTCTGCGGGCCGGCTTTGTCATCAGCCTGCAGCCTGTCTGGGGCGGCTCCACATGACAGCAGCATGTGTATGTATGGACAGCACATTTAGCCTCTCTGTCTTCGCTGTCTCATCCTGAGCGTTTATACCCATGAGTCAAACAACGTCTCATTTAAAAAATAAAGTCAGGAGGTTGTGTTGGGGGGGGGGGGAGAGAGAGTATTTCCACTGTTGGAGAGCACGGAGCTGGATGATCTGAAAAGTCTCTCTCAATCTGTCTGCATGACTGCATGGTACATGGGAGCTGTGTGGTGGTGGAGCCGCTCGAGGGGGTTGTAGAGGCGAGTTGGGGGGGGAGCAGGAGCAGGAGAGGTGGCGGTGGCGGTGGGGTGTTGCTGTAAATAGCCCACCCTGCATTAAGAAGCAGCATGCCGCTCGCTGCTCTCTGTGCAGTCCTGACCTCGCCAACCAAGCCGCCGCTCACTTTTCCTCTCAGCGCGGGAGGCCGTGGAAGTCGGCGCCGAGCGTTTCTCCACTTTATCCAGGTCAGATCTGATCTACTCTCGCTGGTAAAGCACTGACGCTCGTGACCCCGGCGCCCTGCTCACTGCCAGCCAGTGTCAAAATAACACCAGCAGCTCTGTGGAGGGCCCAGCCGCTGCTCTGCCTGCTGTTATGAAATCACGCTGGCCTCATTTGGGGTTTCTAAGTATCCACACATTTTCAGATCAAAACAAAGTCTCGATTTGATTTCCCTCTTTCTCCACATTAAGCTGTTGAAAGAGAGTTTGCCTCGCAGCGACTGTGCAGCAGATATGTGTATGTGCTTGAAAGTAGGTCATTGATTTGGAACTTGGACACTGATTATGTGCTGGCCTAGAAATGGGCTATAATCGGTGTCTCTCATACCAAAACAGCTTTTCATAAGTGGCAGCAATTTCAAGGTCGGGACAACAGTTGTCTCATTGCTGCACATATACACACAGACTTCATTTATCTCATTCTCAGCATCAACAGATCGCTGTTCCTAGAATCTGTTCAATCCTGTGAGATTGCTCATTTTTAAGATACATTACCCCTGAAAAACAAAAGCCAGAATGTGCCAAATCCGCAGACATGCCCTGTTCTGCCCTCGATGAGGGTTTGATGTGCTCATCTGATGCCATTTGAACCAATAATGTAAATATCTTTGAACAAGCTAAGACGTGATCTAATCTGTCTCTGACATAAATTCTCCAGCCCTTGGAATGTGTTTAAAAAGGGGAGGTTTCTTTGTGGCCGTGTTGCAGTGAATCTTGCGCTCAAAGCTGGGAATTAACTGTCAGCCAGCATCATCACAACTGCCTCCCTCTCTCTGTTTCTCTTCATATAGCTTGAAGTGGACACTGTATTAGTTTCTGCAGTGGGTTTTTCCTCTAACGCCCTCAGGATGAAGCTTTGATATTGTTTTTTGAATCGCAGCTCGGTATAGGTTGGGCTCTGTTTACAGTTTGAGCTGAGATTTGGCTCGAAGAAGTAGTTGTTCCCTCTGAATGGTGTTTGGTGGAGGTCAAAAGGGCACGTTTGTGTGCTTCCTGTCCTCTTCCTTAATCTTAGCGGGGCAAGAATAAACATGGGAAGTGTGAATGAGGATCTATTTCTCGTGTTGTTGCACAGTCAAGGTGATTGTAATTTCACCCCTGTGCGTTTGTTTGTTTGTTTGTAAGCAAGATGATGCAAAAATCACTGGAGGGATTACAATGCAACTTGGTGGAAGGATGGAGTGTTGGTCAGGGAAGAACCCTTCAAATATTGATGTGGATCCAGATCAAGTTGTGGATCCAAGATTTTATATTTAACTTTATTTAAAGAAAGACATTTTCACTGATTTCAAAGAGAATCATTCATGGATCTTGATTTAAAAAATGCATGTTTAGGGAACTGATATTTGTGAATCCCCTTTTCCACTGGTATAACCCACTAACACTCATTGGCTTTGTCTGCAATGGGAATGGATACAATCGGCATTCAGTCGGTTTTGATCAGCGGTGATGGAAACACACACCCGGATGAACACACAGAGAGTGAGGTGAGAGAGTGCCTTGGTTTTTGGCGCATTGGTGACGTTGAACATGATGCACGGGGGAGGCAAATTGCTCTACTGACAATGGAAAAAGAGTTAATCACCTTTTAATCTGCTTTTAAAAATCCCTGCGTAAACCCGGGAATATTAGTGTAGAGGTATGAGTGTGTGCAATTTGGTGCAGCCTGATTGAATTTAAGGGGACTCTTAGGACCTGGCAGAGGAATGCACTCTCTTGCCATTTCAGTAAAAGGAGCATCTTTTCAAAAATGATACCAGGACGAACGCGACAGAACAAATCTTTGCATATTCTCTCCGGTTTGCATGAGAGCAGAGGTGCAGCCGCTCGTCCTCTCCTCCGCGTCGCGCCCCACATGAAACATCCTCACGTCTGTTGCGTGTTCAATGAGCCCTTGTCGTGTTTGCGTTTGTTCAGACAGAGGCAGCAACCAACATGCAGGCACAGACAAAATCCAACCCAAAAATGACATCAGCCACAACAGCTGCAGGCTGTGGCACTGGGAAATAGAGGAGGGAGAGAAAGAGGAAAAAGAGAGGGAGGAGAGGAGAAAGAGAGAGAGAGGGAAAGAGAGAGAGAGAGAGGGAGGGAGGAGAACAATTGACCAGAAGCGACACTGGAAAGAGAGGTGACCTGATTGCTCAGCTGGCCAAGAGCACGGGAAGGAAGCAGCAGGAAAGGCTGGTCCCCTCAGTCTGCCCTGGCTCGCTGCTGCTTCTGGTGGGTCCCACTGTGGCCTTCCTCCCCCCTCCTCCTCCTCCTCCTCCCGCCCTCCTTCCCGCACTGCTGCCTGTCACGGCTCACTACATCGGAACAAAATGATCAGCTCTCACCTCCTCATGAACACGGGTCATCATGGTAGTCATGCAAGGCCCGGGCCCTTTGTATTAGATAGGGATCACTGATATGTGGGAGGAGGAGGAGCTCTTGCAGAAGGATGGAGAAGTCAATATTGTTTTTTTAGTTTTTTTTACAGCACATGTATAAGGGCACTTAATTTTAATTATTTTTATTTATTAGCTAGGGTTTGAGGTTGCCAGAATTTTATCCCCGCCGCTCTCGAGGAATTATTGGTTGCATGTGCCTTTTATGATTCCTCTCTCCACAAAGAAGCATGTCAACTTTCACCGTTCCTGTAGCTCATAATGTAATTAATTCTAATCGCAATCATCGTAATAGCTTTTCAGATCAAATACCCAGAAGCGGTCCTAACAAAATAATCCATTCCTCAGAAAAACAAACACCCAAACTCTCTTGCTCTCTCTCTCTCTCCCTCTCACCCTCCCTCTGTGTTTGGCTTTCGCTTGGAGAGGAGAGCAGTCAGTTGGATGGGGGGAGAACATCCGAAAACAGAAGGACCTGCACATTTGCATACCTTTTTAGCATGTGGCTGAGGGAGCCTTTATTAAATTCAACCCCCCTGTGGGGTGGGCCCGACCGGGAGGGAGGGGGGGAGGGGCACACGGGGCTGAGATTGGAGGGAGACGAGGGGTGGTCTCATCCTGGAGACTGGAGGCACCATCTGAGCCAGAAGACAAACACCGTTTCCAGACCTGAGAACAAGGTGGCAGCAACGGCAAAGTGTTTCACAGCAGACTGTCTGGTGTTTGAGGGGGGGGGCTGCAGAGGCCACATCCTGAAACAGAAATCTGTCTGAAGAATCGAGTCTCTTTAGACACTAATGTGCGGCCAATTAATCACTCGGATAATATATAATTATTGAAGTCATCCATCAAGCAGACATTTGAGGGTTTCAGCATCTTCAAATTAAATCATTTCCATCGTTTCTCTGTTTTTATGTGACAATTCTTAAAATTTAAATGTCTACAAACTACTTGTTTACCTATGTTGTATATTTAGTTAAATTGCGTATTATCCATAATGTTTCCAACAATGTTCAATCCCAGAGAAATCCCCAATTTGATTCCTTCGCCTTTTAACTGTGTCCCATCCGCTTTACCTGCGGCTTTGCCCGTCTCTGCTATAACTTCCAGAGCAACGTATGACGAAGGAAAAACAAACGTCTAGCCTTTTAGCCAGCGGGCTGTTTTTCCCGTCCACTGTTTGTAGTGGTCACTCATAATGGATCATGTTTATTCATTGACGTTTGCTGCGTAGCGCGAAATACATCACCTCATATGTGAACGTGATTTGCACCTGATCTCCCATGATCCCACGCTGCTTCTCAAATCAAACTAGGTCTTTCCTTCTTGTTTTGATTGAGTGAAGTTACATATTGCTAAATTAAATAATAATTCATGTCATCTATCAAGCAAAAATGCAAAAGATTTTTTGATAACAGTAAAGTCATCACCATCAAGGACATTTTTCACTAATTTGTTAAATAGATGAACATTTGAATTTAGCCCTAAGAATCAGCACATCAAGTGTCTTAAATCTTTATATTAAATATAATATTAAAAGATTTGAAAGTGTAGCAGTTTGCCGATGTGAAAAATCAGGCCTCATGTAAGTAATTCAAAAAGAGCACAGTGATGCTTTGTGTGTGTGTGTTAATGTATCTGAGGTGAAGTGGGGCAAAGCCGACAAGCTGCATGTATGTGTTCGAGCAAGCCGAGGCAGCTTGTGGTCTTGCTGTACCTGGGAGGAGAAGGAGGAGGAGAAGGAGCAGGAGGAGGAGGAGGAGGAAGAGGCTGAGATAATGAACTAACGCGATGATGTGCGTCTTCTTCCTCCGCCAGTGATGGATTGGGCTGTTAGCAGGCTACGCTAGTTAGCCTCTTAGGTCCCTTAATAAGCTACTTTACAAACAACTAAACAACACCACGCCAGCACAAAATTACAGGTTATCCATAAGCAATCATCTGCGATAGCCTCTGCGCCTTTTGCCTTTTTGATAACTGTGTGTTTTTAGTGATTTTAAAGATTATTACATGTTACATAATGTGTTTTGAATCTATAAAACAAAATATTTAGTTTGCTTCCTGTGCCGAAAATCCAAGACCACCGACATATTTTAATATAAACTGTCACTACTGAGGGAGTATTTTCAGGACCTCTTGGTCTAAACCACAACTTCTGAGTGACTTTGATATCAACAATAAAACAAATGTTACTTGATTTTTATTACATGAAAAGTTTGATCTCCAAAACCTCGAGGGGGCACATGGCCATCGGTGGAAGCAGCAACACTTGTGGTAACCCCCCAAAAAAAAAAAACTTTGCTCTTTGCTGTTTTTGTAAGCCCCACCTTAGCATTTGGCACACCCAAGGCAAGGGGGATGGGAGAAGGAGTATGAAGTGAAGAAATATCACAGATGTTAGTCTGCATGAACTCCTTCCCCTTTACAGCCTTCCTGTTTCAATCTGGCCTCTTTAGCCTCCTGTTATTCCCCTCCACAAAAGACAAATGACTTCTTCTAGCCTCATTTCAGTTGCAGCGTGCGAGGGTCTGTCTCGACGCCTGCCGGTCAACAGAGTTTGAGGAGACACTGCACAGATTCAATCCACTCTGATGCCCAGTCGGCTACATTTCTGCCCACAGTGTCCGGATTTTCTGCGGAAGATTTTGCAAACAACTTACATTTTCTCCCATTAACTTATTTTAGTGTCCGTGTGTGCGCTCGCTTATTCATGCATGAGGAAGCCCTTTTGCGCCACATGCTGCAGGGCCAGTTGTCTGTTTGAAGAGTGCAATGGAAACAGTGGGGTTAGGGTTTCAACCTATGCTACAACCACGGCGTGTGCGTCTGGGTGGTGACTGCGACGGGGGTCACAGTTGTGTGACATGCCAAACCCAGTGTGGTGGTGGCGACGGAGGTGCTGTCACTCATCCGACCTCTCGTGCCGTCATCTGCAGAATGATCTCGCTCGCGTGTAATTCAGTTAACGCCAGTAAAGCCACCTTAACCTCATCACAGTCCAGAACCGGGCTTATTGAGAAGCTCTGGACCGATAAAGGGCAGGAAGTGGCGGAGTGTCTTTGATTATTTGGCCTTTCTCTATTTCCCCGGGGACATGTTGCTGCTTCAAGCCTGACAGAGTCTCTGCCATAACCAGGAGGGGCCTTTGATTGGTTCCTGATGTGTGGACAGTGTCTCTGGGGTCCAAAGCAATTTATCCGGAGGATACTAAATGACTTAATGACCATATTATTTGCACAGAGCTAACCTGAAGTAATCTCTATGTGTTTGAAAGGTGCTGAGATGCCTTTAGCCTCTGTTATGTGTCTTCACCATGCTGCTTTAAAGCACACAGCTGGATTTTACATTTTTTACCTGCATTTGGATGAACACACAGCAAAGTGGTCTCCTGGGTTCATATATATATGCACGGAGCAGCAATGAACCTGTGTGATTTTGGCTTCAGGATGTCACAGAGGCCTGAGAAGCATCATAGTAAAAAGTGAGCTGCATTGACGCCGGCCTCTCTCGGCTCTCCCTCTCTTCCCCCAACAGGAACTGGCTAATTTCCTGAACTTGATATACCATTTGGTCGACACACAGAGGGAAACATCTGAGAGAGAGAGAGGGAGAGGGGATCTTGGAGAATTCTCCACTTGAAAACGCTTAATGAGTGTTCAAATCTTTGGGTCAACGCTTTTTAACGTTTTACAGGTGGCGCAGAGTTTTTCCTCTCTTGACTATGAGGCACCTTAAAAGGAAAAAGTGAGCAGTCAGGAAATGAATTTTTTTTTCTTGCGGGTTGAAGAGGAGGGACAGTGTTGTTTTTTTGGGGGGGGGGTTCTCAGATTCCCCACATGCTCAGTCGTTGCCTCCTCAGCCGAGTCATTCACAGATTCCCTCTGACTGCGGATCACACGCAGAGTGTAGTTTTCAGTGATTGCTTCAAAGAACCTCATGTGAAAGTAACTGTATCTATTTCTCCGGCTGTGGAAGTGCTCCGTGTCAAAGGTCGCAACCTCAGCTGGAGGTCATCTCTCTGGTTCGGCAAAATGACCCTCGCTCCTGACGGCCTGATCTACTTCCTCCTCCTCTCTCTTTCCCTTTCTGTTGATACTACAAAGTGGCTAACATGTGTAACTTCCTCCATTGATTTAGATAAACCCTTGACCACAGCGTGATCCGCCCGCACCGATCCCTCCAACAAGCGCAGAGCTTTCGCCCCCTCCTCATCCGCGGTGCTGTTTCTTTAAACAGATCTTTTGTTTTGCTTTCAAACGGCGGCTGCGGTGGTGCAATAAAAAAGAAGGAATAATTTCCAGACAAAGCACTTGTCTGCCTCTGTACAGCTCAAGCATTAAACTTGTGCAGAGTATTACTCGAGCCTATTGATCGGAGTCCTCTGTCGTAGAGAGGGCAGTGTGCAAAATCAATGCTTCATTTTCTCCTAGGCTGGCTCCTTTTATGCTTGTTTTTTTGCCTGTGAAAATGAGAGGAAAACAAGCGAGAAACCATTTACTGCCTCTGGATTCCACGTTTTTCCGGCGACTTTTAGTGACTCATTTTGGCAAATTCAGCTCGGTTCCACGTCATCTCTTTGAAACTCCTTATCTCCATCGCATTCTCGAGCATGACTCTTGAGAAAGACAACCTCTTCATAGTGGTGCTGGCGGGGTGATGTCACGCTGGTTCATGCAGTGGTTGCACTGTAAGGTTATGTGTGTCGCTTTGTCATCCTGGTGAAGTCATTCACGCGTTTAAACTTGTAATTTCACAATATCATATGTCCCCATAAATGCATAAAAAAGTTATTCATGTCGACGTAATCTACGACATATTAACTTCCGTTGTGTACGTCTGAGGGGCAGCCCTGGTTGGACGAGGAGTCCGGGAGCGGAAACACAAAAGGGGGTCAGCGAACAGGAACACGGCCGGTGACAGGCTGCCTGCATGTGGGGTGGTTTTTCGCTAACGAGAAGCCATTGTGCCCTCGCTGAAGGTTGACTCTCTGATTCAGGGAGGCAGGAAGTGTTAGCTGCCTCCCCTGCACTTTTCCCATCCGCGGCCTCTGCCAAGCCTCAGCAGAACAATCCAGGCCCTGTGACTGAGAGGGAGGGAGGGAGGGAACAGAGTCAAAGACAGAGGAGGAGAGAAGGGGGGGTTAAAAAAAAAAAAAATTAAAGAGGTCCAATTCTGCAGGGTAACATCAGGCTCCTCCGTTATGCAAGTGTTCCCTTTTTGTTTGCCTCACCCGGGGTTTGATACAGATTGCATGGAACACGATGGTAATGCATAACATTCGCTCTGTCCCCTCTTCACTGAAACAGCCTCCATTTAAGGTAACACAGACATATTTTCCTCCACAATTGAAGCTGAAAAGTGGCCAGCTGTAGCCAGGTTCCGGCAAGTTTAAGCTCCGCACGCCCACGCCCACACACGCGCACGCGCCACGAAATGGATATCACAAAATGCACCCAGAGACAAACTCCCACACAGAAAATAGATATCTCGAAAATATACACACACCTTAACACACGCTGGGAAAATAGATACCTCAGAATATGCACACACACACACACACTTATAAGTCACAACACCTCATACCGAATCAACACTCGCATCTTTGTTAAATTATCCAGGAAACTGTTTGTGGTGCTTTGATAACACAGGTGTTTATATGGTAATAGCTTCTGGAGGCTGGATAAGAATGAAACAATAAAGTCATTAGGGTGTTACAAGAAGAAATGAAACCAGGCTCCTTCACACACTGAAACTCAACACACACACACACACACCTACACACAAACACACACACACACACACTGTCTCAACCTGAAGAGGCTGAAGTCTTCTGCACAGATTAATTTACAAAACATTTCTGTCAGCTGCCTTAATGACCCTTGATGTGTGTGAACCTGTGCCAAGCTGTCCATGGAAGTGCAATTTATTTCCACCAGTGCTGTGGTTATATCAAAGATAAAACGCTGAATCTATTAAAATACAATACACAAGAACAGAGCGCACTTAAGATAGAAGAGATCAATCAAAAGAAGGCGGTCTGTTTGTTTCATCTAAGCTATTAAAACAGGTCCTCTTAAGGGCTTTCATGTTAAGTGTGATAGTCGGTAGTTTACATAAGTAATCACTGATCGGAAGCTATCATGATTTTTCAGTTTTCTTATCGACATCATGCTTTTTATCTGCTCTGTCAACATTTCATATCCTCACTTGTCAGTTTAAATTTGCTCCATTCGCAGAGGCAGCGACCTTTGTGGAGCTCTCACTCTACTTTAAGGTTTTGAGATATATCATCCATTTACACCGTTTAGTCCTTTTCATCCATACACCGCTCCAAAGCCAAACAGCAGCCAGACACAGCCAGTGATTAGCTGGTGAACTTAGCAGAGCATTTAGCAGCTTACATGTCAGATATTTCTCTCTGGAGTGGGTGAAGACCAAAGCTGAGCTAAAAGAGGGAAAATATCAGAAACATGACTTCGAAAGAAACGCTAATGTCGCTGTGTATCCTTTGGATGTTAATTCTCTACATCATGTTTTTGGAAAATACTACTTCAAGTTATGAACATTTGTATTCTTCCTCTAGATGGACACGAGCTGCCTCCCTGCAGCAAAGCTCCTGTGACTATAGATGCACATTGAATCTGCTAATGAGCCAACTGTACAACTGCAAACAAGCTCACCTTCCAAAATGTCAGATTGATTTTGGATTCTGGATTGACCTGAGGTCAGACAAATTTACATCAGCCAAACTCAGAGAAACATCAGGTATTGGAAACAAAAATTGGACCTGTCAATATTTAGTTTTATCCCAAACTGAGTTATATGGATGGCATTTTTTTTTGCTTTCTTTCACCACAACGGATGTTTCATGTTGCCGTTGTTGTGGACTTAATACTTAATCGCAGAAGTAATTGTATGGCTCTTCCTGCCCAATGACCTTTGCGTGTTTTGCGAAAGACCACAAACTAATATTAGGGGCTCTGACACTCCTCTTAGCCACGTCACAGCAGGTCAAACCTCCTGATCTGACACAGTGACCATCTGGAAAGACCTAAATGTTGTGTACGCTGATCCCAGCTTACTATGAATAGTAGCTACTTAGCTAGAAACTCCGTAAAGAAGTCACATAACTGTAACATGTTACTGTCCAACGCTGGTCTGGACAAACGGACTCATGATTTTGAGAGTTTAAACAAACCAACGTATAGATGCATTTAGTCTGTTTAGTGCGGGTGAGGAGCGGTAAGAGGCGACCGACAGTCAGGGTGTGAACAAAGATGTCTATCCACAAAGGTGCCCTCTCTCATCTGATCCCGACACATCTCTCCTACAAAGGCAGGGCTGTGCACAGCGTGCAGATGCTGCTAGCCTGCCTCTGTTGGTAAATAATGAATAGGTCACACCTGGTGGTCTCTTGGAGGCTCGCTGCAGCCTCCGTCCCTCTCTGGCGGCGGCAGTGGTGGTGTGGGTATACTGTATGTGTGTGTATGTGTGTACCTCTGAGCGCGTGAGGTGTAACATTAATCAAAATTCTCCTGCAGTCTTCATTTTTTTTGTTGTGTTTTCTTTAACCTTTAGCTACACAGTGTCCTCTTGTGTCACACTCTCTAAAGTGCTTTAACAGTGTTTGTTCTTTTAGCGAGTAGATCTGTGTGTGTGTGTGTGTGTGTGTGTGTGTGTGTGTGTGTGTGTGTGTGTGTGTGTGTGTGTGTGTGTGTGTGTGTGTGTGTGTGTGTGTGTGTGTGTGTGTGTGTGTGTGTGTGTGTGTGTGTGTGTGTGTGCGCGAAGCTGTGACATTGACAGCCAATGAGAAGCATTAGCCAAGCGTCAGCGCTGGATACGACCATGTGATGATGCGTTCAGTGCCACTGAGGGAGCTGGAAACTGCACTTAAACATGTCCAACAACCAGGTGTCCATCATGAGGACGAAAGATCTCTTAAGAGCTTTTTTTTTTTATTTAGACCACAAATGAATACAAGCAAATTTAATGTTATTTGTGCTCACTTCAAAAGATTAAAAAGGATTTGTATCAAAGAATTACAAAAACCTTCGTCTGTCATGAATGCATGAAAAGCTTTCCATAAAAATGTGGCGCACTGCTTTACAGTCCGCAGGTAATGAGCTGCTACAGGCTAAAGTGTGTTTTCTACATTTCTTCCTCAGGAGAGACTGAGATTACAAATGAGCATTATTTTCAGTATAGGTTCTTAATTTAGATGTATTGTTTTATATTTAGTCTATTCAATTATTAAAGAGCCCAAGAAATGTCCTCACAGAATATTTGTATGTCCAGCAGCTAAAGATTTTCATTTCAAGGTGATATAAAGCAGAGAATCCTCACATTTAAAAAGCTATTAATGATTGATGACTAACTGATTAATCAATTCTGATTATGTCTGAATCTGCATTAGTGTCACTTGTTCCACTTGTGCCTCTGAAACCCACAAATCGCCTCAGCACCGTAAACCTAGATTTAAAAAAAAAAAAAAGGTGGTTTGTTTATTCAAGAAGAAAATCTTCCCGAAGTGGTAGATATGTCTGGTTCAACCCGGCTTATCAGCAGCACGGGCCGTGTGTGGCAGAGATAGCGTGCGGCGAGTGCGTCACAGAGAGCGTGTGATTGGAGCCGGATTCAGGAGTCAAACAGTGTTTTATCTCTTGTATATCAATCATGGTGCGCAGTGGTCCCCGTGCACCAGAGCTCGCCGCATTGTTTGTTGTAGCAACAAACTCGCTCTGAAGTGGTATTGTCCTGCCCTTGTTTTTTATAAAGATATATCTATGTATTATAAAGGTTACTGTTGTGTTGTCAGGGAAGCGTGAGAGCATCAGACTCACAAAGCTTCGACAAAAGCAAGAATAGGAATCATAGGAATTCTATCGACTACAGCGCCTCCAGTCAATATTGTGTTCAGGGTTTTTGTGTTCACACAGGCGCCACACGTGGCAACAAGCTGCACGCCACTCTGCAAGATAAACTCTTGTCATCAAGGAATTAGAGTAACTATCTGCTTTGTGTGCTTTCCTCGCGAGTGAACAACACAACAAATCAAAAGAGTGTTTACTGGGCTGCAGAGGAGAAGAAGTGGAAGTGGAGAACAACACCATGTTTCCTGTCTAGTGATTTGTAAAACTCTTGAATTAATTTTGGCCTGGAGAGCTGGCTCCGCTTACAGGGAATTTTCCCTATAAACAGTGGAAAGGAGACTCCTGGCCCTTCAGTTCTTTCCATTCTCTCCACTGTGTGTGTGTGTGTGTGTGTGTGTGTGTGTGTGTGTGTGTGTGTTTGTGTGTGTTTGTGTGCGTGTGTGTAAGGCTCGCACATATGAACAGAATTACAAAAATGCATGTTTTTCCTTTTAAGGGTTGGACTTTATTCACAATTATAAAAGAAACATTTCTGTTAATTTTTGACAGCAGTGATCAGATGGGTAAACAGTTTTCATAAAAGGGCTCAAGCCTCCGTACTTTGGGCACCGAGGTTACATTTTCACCGTTCTCCATTTCTTTGGTTGGTTGGCTCGTTGGTTGGTTGGTTGGTTGGCTCGTTGGTTGGTTGGTTGCTCGGCAGCAAAAGCTCATTAACAGGTTTCCTCTCAACTTGGTTTCAGGATGGGACATGGATTAAGTAAGAACCCATTAAATTTTGGTGCAGTTCACGACATAGGATCCAAGAATTTCCCTGGGAATTATTATTGGTTTGTTTAAAGGACTATTATTTATGTGTGTCACATTTGGTGCAGATTCAATAAAAAATCTGGATCTCGCAGATTTAAATGTGGTTTCATAAGGTTACTGTTGAGCCTGTGGTGGAGGTACATGTACTGTATGTGCTCTCTTAGTGACATCTAGTTATTGTTAGGAATGATAGCTGTAACAATGCTAATTAAGACCCAAGATGTGTGAAACTGGAGTACAAGAAAGTCCAAATATAACCAACAGGGTATTGGGGCAAGGTATTATTCATTTGCTTTGCTTCCTCGTTCTTTTTTGTTTTGCTTTTTGTGATCTAGATGCTAAATTCTTTGCCTGAGGCAGATCTCTATTTCTTGATGTTCCTCCCTACAACACTGAGGTCCACCAAGGCCAGGAAGAAAAATAACTTTCCCGAGTTTAGTTGTTGAACATGATATTGAATCGTGAACGTCGGTATTGACTCATGTCCCGCCAGACCAATTTAATCTGTGATTCAGCTCATACAGTGCATCCAGCAGCAGGAATCATGTCATTAAGCTCCTTTAATGAAAAAGTCAGGATGGACTCTCCATATCATCTTGCACAAAAAAAAGCTCATCTAAATGGAAAACACATTGTCTTCATTATTTGCAAGTGTTGAATGAAGGCAGTTGCCATGGTTACAGCCATCGGAGGCTGAAGCCTGGTTTGAGGCCAGAGGGGCTACAGGAACAAAGTGGCTCCTAATGGTGAGATTGTACAAATGGCTCTCTGAGAGAGTTATACAGTATATTGCTGGCATTTCCATGTTGGCCAACAGAGTCGCAGCGCAACAAACGATCAGTTTCACATCATACCCTGGTGTCAGCGCTGGCTGTGGTTAATGAAACAAGATAAATCTCACCAAGAGATTTGCTATTCTACAGCACAGACGGCTGAATATTCGTAGAAATACATTTCTAAATGGCCTTTCTGTGTTGTCTCCCAATGCATCGGCTTCTAAAGAGCCATGCGGAAACTTCCAGTGTACGCCAATCAAAATGCAGATTGTCGACACAGCATGGTGTCCACCCAGGAGGATTACGGCTGAATACTAAACAGGAGAAAGCTTGCCGTTCTGACTGCTGTTTATGCTTTTGAGACAGAGAGAGGGTGGCAGAGGGAGAGAGGGAGAGAGAAATGGCAGCGCTCAATTCATTTTCTTGTCTGAATATAGGTTAAATTTCCTTTAAATCCCGCATAGAATTGCACATTGCAGGTAAATGAATCACTTGGCAGCTGATAAGCGGCAGCAAACACGGCGGAAATCGGGGGACAAGGTGCCTCTTTTGCGGAAAAGAGAGGGAGACACAGACATGCCGCTAATAACGGAGGAAGTGGTCGTGTGGGACCTCTCTGCTCTCAGATTCATGTCAGATAATAATTGGTTTACCTGATACGACGGCCTGTGTTTGGACGGAGATGGGGCAGCGGTCAAACAAATTACCAGGGAGCTGACCCTCGGCAGCACGGTGCTGACCCCAGCCCGGGAGGCCAGCTGACAGGAACACCAACACACCTCAGCACCAGGCAGACCCATCTGGATGTTAGGATGTTAGTGCCAGTGATTCATATTAACTATTTCATAATAATAATACAAAATATAACAATAATAATACAATTATTATAATTAATAAATAAATGCATTTATATGATTAAGGATCATTTATAATGATATAAATTAATATATTTTTTATTATTATTACTATGATGATGATGAGTATTGATAAATAAAATAACAAAAACCATAATAACAATGATAATTATCTGAATTTATATGACGACAGCTAAAAAAATACACATTGGTTAACGTGCTTTCCAAAAATTATGGTAGACTTTCAACATAATTAGAATATGATAGTGATAGATAATATTTACAAAAAGGTTCCTGTCTTTTACTGTAAAAGTAAGAGTCAATTCTATGTTTTTCATGTAAATATAATTAACACACATTCACATCACTTGGTCGTTAGAATTAGATTTTTCTTTAAAAGTTGTTTTTTTAGCTCGTGTTTACAGGTTTTCCTGCCGCTCCCCGACCGGCTCCACCAATCAGAGGCTAGACTGTGTGTAGCCTGCCAGACGAAAAACAGGGAAATAACATTTTCAAAAGCCCTAGTTTATTGTACAAATGCATGCTACCGAAGTGCGAGTTAATTAGTGTGTGAACTCCCCCTGAACCAAATGTGTCATTCAGAGCAGGTTTCAATAGATGCAGCTGCAGATTTCAGGATCGTCAACACCCATTTAGGAAAGCAGTTGAGTTTTGGTGTTTGCTGGTTCTTAAAAGCTTCTTTTTGTGAAAAGTCTTGACTCTGCAGATGCATCGCAGTTCTGTGGCGGTTCGGCTCGTCTTGTTTGTGCAAGGTTTATTTCACCCTCGCAAACAGGTTGTTCACTTGTTTGTAAAGAGCTCTGTTTGTGCTGCAGTTGGCCTTAAAGTCCCTGTTTCATGTCTCTTCATCTTAGTAGAGAGGAGTTTTCAACTCTCAACACTTGTTTGTCCTTCCCGGGCTCAGACTCTCATGCATTCATGTGATGAAAGAGATCTGGGGCTTTCGAGGGCCCGACGTGACACACACAATATCTACTTTTCTGTAGATCAAGACTAGATATGCACCCAATTTGAATTTAAATCCCAGAGAATCGTCTGCAGCCTGCAAGGCACGTAGCTCCATCTCAACCAGGCACCGCTCAATATTATAACACAATTTGTATGTTAAGAAGGTGGCCCCTGTTGTTTGGATGTGTTTCTAAGTGTGTGTGTGTGCCTAAGTGTCTGTGTGTGTGTGTTTGTGTGCATATTGACCAGTGGAGGATGTGTCGCTGACAGGGCAGCCTCTCTGCCATTGTGTCGGGGAGGGGAGCCTGCTTGCTTTCAATCCATTATTGACTAATCTCATTAGCCGAGGATCCTAACGCTGAATGAGCCACAGAAACTGACTTTTCTCCCTCCCTCTCGTTGAGACGCACCAATCACGTGCGCGCACATAAACACATTCACATGCAAACGTACATACGCACGCACATATTACAGCCCTCTGCCACAGGGAGGAGGGGGGTCGCTTGTAATTACAGGCAGCAGTTTTGAAAGAAGTTTTTTTTATTGGCCTTAATGAATCATTTTAATTAAGTCACTGCCTATCCGTGCTTTCTGCAGGATTAGCTAATTATATGTTCTGCACTTTCTGCGTGTGTGTGTGTTTGTGCATGCACCTTTGTCCCGTGGCTGCTGCTTGTACTGTGTCACCATGACATCCTGTTTGTTTGTCTGCAGCTCGCGGATCACGCTCACCTGTGCGTCTGTAAAAACATCTGCTTTGCATATCAGCTCGCTCCTGACGGTGTCAACTTTGCCGTCATGGAAAAAGGAAATGCAAAGTGTCCGTTTGATTTGCACAGAGATTTGATAATATTCAGGGCGTCACGCGGCAGCTCAGGTCTCCACTTGTGTGCGTGCGTTTGTTTTGCTGTCCAGGTGAGCGAGGCCGCGCACCTCTGCAGTATCGCAGCACGGAGCGGGACCACTGCAGAGAGAGATTCATGACCCAGCCAGCCTGTAATTGCTGATGGTTCAGCAGTTTTCGGGGCTTAAACAGGAGGATACAGACTTTTTCTGCTTTTTGCCGCTTCTTGCAGAAAACATTTTCTCCTCTTTTTGATCCAGTGCGTCTTTCCTTCAGCGTCTCGCTGCCTATCACACCTCCCCTGTCTCACTGTGCATGTTTGTCTTTGGCTGTTTGTGTGTGTACGTGTGTGGGCATACATACACTTCTAGAAATGCTCCTGCAGGCAGCATTGTTTATGTTTACCTGTCAAGCTACCTCAACTTCCCTGATGGATGATGTGCAACCGTGTTGTTTGCCAACAGCCAGAAACAGGTTGTAGCTAAATTACACCCATGAACATACATGATACGAATATTATTCTCAGCATGAGGCTGCTGTGGCTCAGGGGATAGAGCGGTCGTCCTCTAACCAGAAGGCAGTTCGATGCCAGTCTTCCACATTCCGCATTCCAAAGTGTCTTTGGGCAAGAAACTGAACCCCAATTTGCCCCTTCTCGTAGAGAAAGTGCTGCACATAGATGCACTGTATGAATGTGTGTGTGTGAATGGGCAAATACTATACTGTACAGAGCATTTACCATGATACAGTAGGTAAAAAGAAATCCTCTCTCTAAAGCTGTTTTCAGACAATGATCTTAAGAAAATGTCTGTACACCTTCACAGAATTTACCTTTCGCATATGAAGAAAGCAGCCAGTGAGGGGTGTCACCTGGGTCGAGCAGCAGGGGGCAGGACATGTAGTATAAACTCCACTCATACAATACTCATGTGTTTTTGTTTACAACACATCAACACCTACGTCGATCGCCAGATCCTTTCGAATCAGATTATCCTGAGTTCACTGCAAGGTCAAAAGTGACATGAACTGGTGCTGAAATTATTAATCCACTAATTAGAAATTGCCAAAATTCAAGCAAAAATGACAAACATGCTGATTTCAGCATCTCAAATGTGAAGAGGCTTCGCTGTTTGTGGTCTGGGGTTTGGACTCAAACGTTTGCTATTATATACTGTTTATTATCAATTTCCTTTCATAGAGTAAATGATAATAGAATAAAAACAATGAAATTAGAAGCAAAGTTAAGAATGAAAATAATCACCTATAATGCGAATCTAATTATTTCATATAATAGCAGGACTAATTAAACCTCATCACCTTTCCATTGATTTATTTATGCAGTTTGAATGATGGAATAAGCTTCAAGAACCCATTGACCCCCCACACAAGCGTATAAATAAGCAAACCCTCACATTATTGAGTTCAAGCTTTTTTTGTTCTTCTTCAGCGTGGATAAAAAGAGATTAGGTGTGAACTGTGAGTGACGTTAGCGAGTGTGCATGTGTGAAAGGACGAGGCTGTTATTGCATCATTTGACGGCATAAGTTGAATTGCATAACGACTGCAAACAACCTCCTCTGTCCCTGCATTCAATATTCAGCTGATGCTATTTTTAGCTCCCTGTAAGATTATATAAAATGAGACGTACTGTTCTACAAACATGTAATCTGTGCTCTTTTGGTTTGATTTAAGGTTTTGTTTTGTTTTCTAACGTCGTAGTAACTTCACAAAGAGAGTCACACGAACTAGGATGGGTGTAATAATGCTAAAAATATACATCGAGTTAAATGATCCTCCACTAAAAGGGAAAGATGTGCACAAGAAATATTGAATAACTGTCTTGAGTGTTTGATTGAGGACTCTGCTGAGTCCTCCCCCCTGGAGAATCTCCTCTTTCTCCCCAGACACATTGGCATTCCTCACAACCGCACATGAGATGAGAGGCTTCCCGATTCATTTACACAAAGGCAATCAAAACATGGCAGCCTGCAATCTCTCGCAAATTAGAGTGCAAGCGGCGCGGCGTGGACCCAAGCAGAGGCCGAGCGCAGGGAGGTGGAGGTCTGTCTGTTGCGTGGGATTCATCACATGCCTGCGTCCCGACCCCGCCCCCCTCCCTCCTTACAGCTTCATGAGGAAGATTTGTGACACAGATTTACAGCAGCCTGTGCTGCCTAACCTCTAAATCAGCGCCCCTCCCACAAAGCAGACCCCCACCCCTCCTTTACATACAGACACACTTGGACACAGACACACTGCGCCTGCATGGTCACGGATGGCGGTGACGTAGGGGGGAAGGGGAGGCCAAAAGAGGCAGAAGCGCCGCAGTCCAAAGCCTCTTCTTTGCGGATCAAGCGTCCGCGTGTCTGGTAATGTGTTGTCATTGACCAATTAGGAAATCCAGATCAAACAGGCACAGGGATTGGCCCCTCGCTGCCCCTCTCTAAGCACTCTGCTCTTTTTAATTGAGCACATTTGTGGAACGAGAGGCTTCTCCCCGGAGGGACCGATGGCTACTGATACTAGCAAGCTGTTAACACAGGATCAGTCCACTCAGTAAGGTCATCAAAAAAAAAACACCCTGATGATATGAAAAATATATCTGTAGGAGACGTGCCAGTGTTAAGAAGATGCAGTAGACCTGAAACAAACTGAAGGTCAACGCTTCATTATAATAATTTGTTTAAGATGAACTACATTAAGTTACAATTACTTGATATTAGTAAATGCTAAAGCACTGGGACACTGACATAAAGTCTATCATTGAGTGTATTGAATTTAGCAATCGTGTATTTGAATACTTATAGAGAAAGACTTTGTCATTTCCTGTTTGAAAAGTGACATATTCTTCCTTCAATATATTAAATTTAACAGAAAAGCACTTTAAAAACTCTTTGCATCTCTTTTACATGAATGTCCTTAAGATGGCTGCAGCACACAGAACATAGAAGGTGTTATGAACAATATATATATATACCCTATATATGAACCAAATAGGAAATATGAAGAAAATATGAGTATTTACTTAATAACATTAGAAACTGAGGTTAAAGGATGGTATAAAATTGACCGAATAACAGCTGTCAGTGTACCATTATGAAAGAAATACACTATAAATATAAAACATTTATAAATACCAGATAACACTGATGAAGTCAAAGACAAAATAGTGTAAAAAGCAGTGCAGCGGATCATGTATCACAGAGAACAAAAGCTAAATATTTAATATTGCAGCTTTTTCAAATGTGAGGATTCTAAGCTTTTCTTAGTTTTTTATTATCTTTAATTAAGTTCACTGTGTGTTCAGTGTTAATACATTTTGGCTTTGTAGCTTGTCACATATTGTTTTTGACATTGTCCTGATGAAAAAAAGAATCGCAAATGACAGATTAATAAATTATGACAATAACCATTAGTTGCAGCCAAGATTCTCTGAGTATGAAATGTTAAAATGTTGGCGGGGTCACGCTGAGGTCTGGCACTTTGATGGCATGTCTTCACAGGCGTCTTCGGTGAAACAGAGAAAGCTCATGTTGCTGCTGTCCGTCAGCGTCTGGGCAGGTTGAGCTCATGCACTATTTAAAGTCTGCTCACCCTCACTCTCTCCTCCCATTCACTCAAAGTCACAAAAGGCCAAAGGTCAGCGGCACAATGGAGACGAGGAGGTCCTCCATCCCCCTGCCCACACCAATAACCCCATCAAACACCCACACACAAGGCAAGAAACACACACAGCCACCCCTAACTTATCACCGCTTCCCTCACGTGCACCGCACACACTCGCGAGGTAACAAACACACAAACACCCTCATGTTCTGCTCTCAGCCTTCTTTGAATTCCTTCCCATGTATCTTGCAGCTCGCCTGTCACTCCTCCCCCCAGTGCTATCAGTCTCTCTCTCTCTCTCCCTCTCTCCCTCCCAGACCTCATAATGGCTCCTCCCGGGTAGCTGCTGCGTCTGCGGCTCCCGCTATTTCAAAGTTTTTAGCTGGCCGGATTAAGCGTGGTATGTGGAAAATGAACAGCCACTCACAGGAGGGACACATGAGCTGAATGCATAATAAACTGAGAGACTGGCAGGGGGAAAATGGAGGAGAGCATAAGAAAGGGAAGGAGGGAGGAAAAGGAAGAGAGCAAAAAAAAGAAAAACTCACTCACAAGTTGTCTGAAGCAGTGTCGGCACCTACACAGCAACAATATCAGTCACCCAAATGGAGGTAAAATGCCTCTTTGACTTTTCCTCTGTGCTTACAATCAAAGACACTTCTCAAGACCAAGGGTTTCACGGGGCTGAGGGTTTCAAATTCACCTCACATTGCAACAATAGCTGCAGGTCTGCACTTTGGCTGGATGGTTTCATCATCATCATCATCACCATCAGCAAATGCCTCCAAATTTCTTGGAGGATTCTGGGAGGGGAGAGGGGGAGGCTGACAGAGCGCCGCAGGAAGCCGCAGAGAACGTGAGGCTGTAGCCGGCACGCCTTTAGCTCCACGCCGCTCTGCATTTTCGGAGGCGACGAGCAGTCATGTGGCTCATCTGTGCAGCCTCTAGCAACCCCCCGGGGGGAATTGACATCCCCCCCCTCATCTCTACCTCCTCTGCTATTAGTGTAAGGGTGGAGGGAAATTAAAAGAGTGGCTGTTTTGGAGGAGGCGGCAGAGGGCAAACAGGAGAAGGCGGTGATGCTCCCCATGATTGCGTGTGGCTGGGACCATGTCTTCTCGCTTTTTTGCTTTGCCCCGCAGGAGCCAGGCGAGTTGCAGGGTGGGTGGGGGGGCTTGGTGGTGAAGAGACTGGCCCCAATCTGCCTTTGTCCCTTTTTTTTTTTTGTATTGCAATCGGCCCCTGAGACTTGGTGAAACGTTACACTTGGTTAGAGAGCAGATATTGCTTAGGCCCCTCTATGATCCCCGACCCTCTGTTTTCTTCTTCTTTTGCTGCTGGGGTGGTGGTGGTGGGTATTTGTAGCTGTAGCGGTGGTGGTGTTGGGGGGGGCTTCAGCAACCACCCCACCCTCCTGCATGCCGCCGCCACCACCATGCTCCCTTTGCTTTTCTAATCACGCTGCAGATGTGCCTGATGGCTGAACAATCTCTGTGTACTGATCGAGGGGCTCCCGTAGGAATCCAGGAGGCTTGCTTATGTGAGCTGTCATGAAAAAAAAAAAAAAAAAAGTGAGAGGGCAGAAAGGGAAGGGGAGGGAGGGAGGGAATGTGGGTCTGCGTGAGAGAGATGGAGTGGAGTGGAGGGAGGGAGTTGGAGGGAGAATGGGAGATGGAGAAAGACAGAGGGGAAGAGGGAGAGATCAGTGAACAGCGACCAACGCAGCAGGGCTCCTTGGATTGAGTGTGTGTGTGTGTGTGAGTGTGTGTGTGTGTGTGTGTGTGTGTGTGTGTGTGTGTGTGTGTGTCACAACTGCAAGCCCGCCCTCTCTCACGGTTGCCGCTGGAGCTGCAGACCAAACCACATTAAATAAAAGAAATCCATTCCCAAGCCTGTTAAGGAGCCATGTGGGGAGGTGTGTGTGTGTGTGCACTTGAGTGGCAGTGTGTCCATATGTGTGTGCAGCAGAGAAATGGGGGAAGGGAGGAGGTGATGGAGCAGGGCTGAGGGGAGGGGAGGTATAGAGCAGGGAGGTGGGACAGGCAGGAGGCAGCTCATATTATCCTCTGTGCCAGCTCTGGATGGAGCCTGCCGGGGATTATGGCACATTCTGTAAGGCAACAATGGAAGCGGTGCCGATTCGTACACATTTCCATCCTCTCTGCTTTCTCCGCTGTCGAACAAACACAGCTTTGTCCTCGCTGCCTCGTCTGGCCACTTACCAGGCGCAGAACCAGGCAGACACCTGGAGTCCTAGAGCTGCCCTCTCCAAACTAAACACCCCTCCCCTCGCGGCGAGAAAACGGCGTCTCCCCACAATGCTGAGATAATTAAAGGGGGAGCTTTCACGCCGGCCTCGGCCGACAGTCGGAAGAAAACAAGACGTACACTATCTCGGAATCAAAGCTCATTAAAATCATGAGGGGTAAAGAGATGCTTCCTCCCCTCTCCTCCTCCTCCTCCTCTACCCTCCCTCCCTCATCTTTATCGCCCTTAAGCAAGTGCTGCAAACAGCCGAGCCCTTGTCAATGATGGCGCAGATTAGTCTTTTATTGCCTAATTCACCTACAATAGGCGACACGCGGGGACACGATCACCTTGAGCTGTGCGTCTTGATGTGTCCTCGCAAGGTGCGAGAGTGATGCCGATTTCCCCGCTCAGGCCACCTTGTTCCATTTTAATAGTGTCAGCAATACTTAATGATTTCGATTAGTGAGGCGTGTGTGTGTGTGAGTATGTGTGTGTGAGTGTGTGTGTTAGTCGAGGGGGATGTTTCACACAGCTCTGTGGAGGTGTAACACCCTGCCTGTAGTGTTGTTGTAAAGCACATTAGGAATGACTGAGGGTGTTTGTTATGGTATCATGATGGCGGTCCAGCACTCAAGGGAAGGTGAGAAGATCTGTGTATGTGTATGTTTCTGTGTGTGTGTGTGTGTGGTCCGAACGGTGGCCAGCACAGCTTGCTGTCTTTCAGTTCTTGCTGAGTCCAGCTCTCGGCCTGTGTGCGTCCACGAATTCTTTGGCCGAGACTTTTTTTCCAACTCTACACATGCGTCTCGCCTTAATGCACAAGTTTGATTCATTCAAAGTCCACTCAGACGTGTGTTCAGCTTATTGTGACTCCACTCAGATGTTTGACCTTCAGAGTTTTGCACATTTCAACATTTATCTGCTGAAGGGGCAAAAGTTTGTCTTTCCTGAAACACGATTTTCATACAACGTTGATTTGTTTTAATGAGGGAAAAGAGGCAGATAATAATTAAGATTGGTTTTATACTTTATGTATTATAACATGTTAGGAGGGGATCTTTAAATTAAGCAAATAATTCATGGTGTTTGGTCTCACCACTTTGCCTCTCGATAATAATGATACTGTGCACACTAACTGCTGAGATCCAGGGGCACAGTGCTAATGTCGTACAGGTAATTAACTCCAGTTTAACCAAATTTATTACCTCTGCCAAGGAGGTTATGTTGTCACCCCTGTCCGCTGGTTGGTCGGCTGGTTTGAGTTTTTGTTTTAAAGCAAGATTACACAAGTGGACAGATCTCCACCAGATTGTGGATGGATGCAGTGTGCGTCAGGGAAGAACCCATTTAAATGTTGGTCTGGATCAGGGGGCGGATCTGGAAATTGTGCTAATTTTATAAGTCATGGATTTTGATTGAAACAATCGGGCCCATTTAGGGGAATGATATCTATGAGTGTGTGAAATTTGGTGTAGCTTGATTGAATTTACGAGGGAATTTTGGCGGAGATATGTTTTCCACTGAGCGCCATTCTAGTTTGGAAGACTAAACAAAAGGGAACTACTCAACTTCCACCTGCTCTCGTCATCTTAGTCGTGAAATTGGGGATTATTACTCACATTTTGGGTGCATTCACTTTTAATTTTACCTCTAGTGCTATGACTGAATAATCTGATGGCTCGTTAACTGTACGCTTTATTGTCTGATTGTTAATTTCTTGACCTGTTGGGCTTTGTTGTGCCGTTGTCCCAGATCTCAGCACAATGTCATCATAACCAATGGCCCAAAAAAACCACCAAAATAAGAGCCAAGTTGTAATATCTGTAAATGAAACCCAAGAGTAGCCTGAATGTTTTGGTTCACGAGCCATCTATATGAATAAATTAAATCTGTTTACCACTTCCTAGCGCCTTGACAGCTCAGCTGAGAGACTGTGTAAAGCGGCGAGGGTTCATGATCCATTTGTTCTGCTGTGATGGTGGGATAAAGCTAATCATTGTCTACTCTTCTCCCCCTCAGACTGTTTTTATCCCGCCGAGCGGAGGCACACAACTCATCTACGTTACATTAACAGGCTGGAAGCTCTCTTTGAAGATGCTGGGCTGGGTTTCATGGCGTCTGAAATAATGTTTATATTCCAAACTGTGCGATTGTGACAGTTCAAAAAGCGATCCCTCTTACTTACCGGAGGTATTGTTGCGCTTTTGTGTCTACATTCGACATTATTTAGCATCACCATCTTCCAGTCCCCGCCGTGGCACTGTTTTGTCGTCTAATTAAATCCGCGGCCCTTTTCAAGGTACACTTATGTAACATGAACACGTAATGAGACAAACACGGACCCCGCCTGATGGGAGATGGTCCCGTCCTCTGCGGGGGGGCCGCGTGGAAACAAAGCTTTTAAAGTGGTGGTACAGGGGGGAAGAAAAACATTGTTTTACCCCAGAGGTGGACTGATAGCTCTGTGAAAAGCCCATTTGAAGAGGTAGGCCTCATCTGTCACTGGGCTATGGAGGAGGCAGCCATGCAGAAGCCCCCTGATTATAAAGAGATAATTTCATCCAATCCTCCGGTGGTGCTCCATCGCCTTGCCGCCATACTCCACTGCCTTTCATATTTGTTCCCAGCCTGCATCTCCTCACCCGTTTCGTTTTATTACAGCTCCCACTCAATACATATATTTTAGCTCCCCCTTGAATAGGGAAGGCGAGCGGGTCTCCCTCCTCCTTCCCTCCCCCCGCCCACCTCCACTCCCCCGTGTGCCTTTTGTTGTGCAGGAATCCGCAGCCCTCAACTTGTTGTGTAACGCCTGCCGCGCAATTTGCAGTAAATTAAGCTCAAGCAACGCACGTATATCTGCGCCGATCCCCCACCCCACCACACACACACACACACACACACACACACACACACACACACACACACACACACACACACACACACACACACACACACACACACACACACACACACAGTTTTCTGGGGGTAACTAGCTGAATCAAAGCAGATAAGTTCACATAAGGTAATGGTGCAGAGAAAATAATAAATGATAACATCTGCAAGATTAAAAAAAGAGCAAGTAAATAGGGGCAGGCTCATAATTGCATCTGCTGTCATATCTCCACAGCATTGTGGGTTTAATCTTTAATTTGGCTCTTGTTAGTCATTAAAGCTTTAACAAAGGACTAGTGTTTGATTAGAACAAGTGAAATTCAATTAAATTACTCCAGATCTATGTCACGTCATACTTAAAATGATCTTTAACGTGTGTAGGCAGTGTGTGGACGTCAGAAATACTGTGTGCTCAACAGAGGAGGTGAATGGCAGCCCAGCCTCTTTCTTTCCCCCTCATTTTAACTCACTGTTGGAGGCAAGAGAAATGACATCGGGAGAGAAAAAGAGGGAGAGAGAGCAAAGGGAAAGGAAGGGCAGGAGGGCGGAGAGCCGGGGAGAGAGCAGGTCGACTCGCTCATCAATAACCACAAGGTCAGACAGGCAGTGCCGGGCTGAGTGGGCCCTGTTAGGAAGCAGCAGCTGAGGATTTGTAGAGCTTGTAAAGGCTTAAAGCAACACCGCTCCGCCTTCTTTGTGCCACTAGCCAGGCCTTTGAAGGGCCAGGGAGACACCTGCTGGTGACTGAGGGGCACAGTGGTGCGGGGCCACCCACGCCAAGGACCAGCTCAGTATCAGCTGGCACAGGGAGCGCAGTGAGGGCAGTGTTACAGCAGCAAACATAAAAAGTCAGTACATTAATGCAGAGGATGAAGCTTTTTCTACTGTGTGACATGCAGGGTATCTTCAAGGGAAAGAGGGGAAAACAGGATTTCTTCTTTTAATGCTTGTGTTAGTAGTGTGAGTAGTATTACCTCTGCCAAGGTGGTTTTGTTTTCACCCCTGTCCATTTGTTATTATCAGGATTACGCAAAAACTACTGTACCAAAATTTTGTGGAGCGGAGGTGTATGACCCAAGGAAGAATGCATTATATTTTGGTGCAGATCCAGGAATTTTTGCCCAAGGAATATTTCTTGTATCCTGATGAAAAAAATCAGGCATGTTTTGGGGACAGATATTTAGGATTTGTGTAATTTGGTGCAGATTGCAAATTATAAAAAGGATCTAGTTTCCTAAAGGGGCTGTTGGACCTTGGCGGAGGTGTGAACTCTCTGAGCGCCATTCTATTTTTTTCTTTATTAAATAATGACATCTACCAAGTCAACAAGATGATCAACTAGGGCTAGGAGGATAAAACAATACCAATAATTTTCACAATAAAGGTCCAATATATACATATCGATATAACTCACGCATCGGGCAAGAACAGTAAGGATGTTTAACTTAAATTGATCAAACTCAGATTTGTACTTTATGCTGTTTATCAAGTATTTGTCATTCTCTGCTCATCAAGATTTAAAAGAAATAATAATGCGTCATTGATCATAATAATAATCGATATTGACGGATACCTCAACCCACATTGAGTTTTCAAAGTTTTCCTTCGTGCGACACTTCAATCACATCAACAAACACGTACTTCTCATCTGCAAAGAAAAACTCCTCCGACATCTCTCTCTCTCTTTTTTTTAATGAGCTTTCTAATTTATGGAGAGGAATGCACTAGTGTGCCCTTCTCTCCACTCAAGTAACGGCATGAGCAGCTCCAATAGGTAGCATAAAAGCTCTTTAGCTGTCTAGTGGAGTAGATTACTGGCCCTGCCGTTAAATCCAGCTAGAGACCCCTAAGTGAGTATTATCAGTGTGGTGCAGCATGCTGCCTCCTCTCTCTCTCTCTCTCTCTCTCTCTCGCTCCCTCTCTTTTCCTCATCTCACCGGTACTTTGTGCAGTGAAATTTCTCACTGTGTAATGGTAATAGAGAAAGATGGCGTAGGGGTTGGAGGGGTCTGAGTGATGGGAAGGGGGGCCGGTGAGACGAGGCGCTGCAGGAGGAGATGCCTTTGCAGTGTAGCGCAAAAGGAAAGATTGAGACAGGATGAGATGAAGGGGGGGGGAGTGTGGCGGGGAGGAGACGGGTGAAGATGGAGGGGTACGTCTCAAACCACCAACCGTACATGTGCCTATTAATTCACTCACCCCCTTCACTTGGAGCTGCAGGTCACTGTGAGTTATAGCCCACTGGTATTTATTCGACGTCGAACGCAACATTAAATCAGACCCCCGCGGGCAAAATTGATAACCTTTAATGTAGCTTGTAATACTTTTTAACTTGTGATAATGTTATGTAGCGTGTCACACCGCAGCCCCATTGTTTGCCTTCCATGAAGAATTATACCTCCTGGAAAAAAAAGAAAGAGGAGAGAAAGAGGTTTTCCATAAGCTGCTGCTCCAAAATCAATAGTGCGATGTAAGGGGTTTTGTTCGAGGAACTCTGGTGTTGCTGGAGAGCAGTGGAAGGAGCAGGAAGGGGGAGGAGGAATGAAATGTGGAGCATGTCTGGGCCCAGGGTTCAGATAATTGTTAACCAAAGATTACATAATCGCCAAGCAATGTAAACAGCCAATCACATGCCAAGTGAATGTTCTCACAGGCCAGGGTGGAATTTTTCACGTGGTTTTCTGAGGTAACGCTGACGAGACTAGGAGGTGTGTCCCTCCATCGCTGGTCATTTCCCCTGCCAGGTGCTTTAAACCTGGTCAGACATCTTCTCTAAGTTGTCCATTGTGTCCTCTGTGAAGTGTGTGTGTGGCGCCGTTCAGGGCAACCGCCAGGGCTTGTTAAGGGTGTCAGAGGTGCTGAGAGAAATGTCATCCTTCGGGCTCTCTGAGGTGCTTGTCACCTGCCAAATCAATATCTCGACTCACAGCAACACACACACACACACACGTACAGACACACTAACTGCAATATCCTGGCGGTGATGGGATTGGCAGCTTCCCTGTGAAGAGTCGAGCTTTAACACGTGTCTGTGTTTCTGTTGCAGAGCGCTCCAGTTTAATGGCTGGCAGGTAGAGGCCAAAGAGGGACAATCATCATGAACTCTATACCGTCGATGGACAGACACATACAGCAGACAAATGACCGTCTGCTGTGTATCAAACAGGTGAGACTTTGTTACACCTTCTTTGTTGTTGATTTACCAGGTATTTAACATTTATATTTGCCTGTTTATAAATGGGGTTTACATATATTTTACTGAGCCTAACATATGTGATATAGTATACACAGAATGAGAAAATAGTCAAATACATTTTGTAAAGTTGAATCTCAAGGTGTAAACTTTATACTTACTCCTTCATATGTGGGATTACATTAATCTGTAGTTTATTACCCTGCACATTCTGATTATATATTCAAGGGTTTCTGTCATGAGATTTCTGGATTTCTGTTTAATTATAGCGTTGTAACTTGACAATAATGTATTATATATCATATTTATTGTATTTAAAGTAAGAGAAAATGAGTAAGAAAATCCCAAAAGTGGGCATACAGTACAAATCTACAAAGGAGAGTCACAGGATGATATGATGTTGTCTAAACTGCCACACAGTACAATGACAAGTCAGATTCACCTGGAACAGCTGAAGTACAATGTTAAAATGGAGCTTACAGGTTTAAAAAATAAAAACACTTATTTAGATAAACTGTGGAAAACTGTGTTAGATCCGCTAAAATACACAGGTTTGCTACTTTAACTTAAGGTCCCTTGACCATAGTATGCATTGTGACGTAAACACAGATTATTTACAGTGTTGATGTCTGGCATCAAGGCTCTGACCTCGTCACCCCCCAGCACAGCAGGATGTGATATGGTAGCTTGCCCCCAAGGAGAACACGGAGCTTACAGGTGGATGCTGGGGTGGAGATGAAATGTTACATAAACAGCCACAGCAGCAGTAGCAGCTTTCAGGTGATGGTTGTGGAAGTAGCCAAGGTTTCACTGGAGAGAGAGCAGAGCAGCGGTGTGTTGTTGAGTGTGCACGTGAGGGTAGTATTACTGCTTCAATGAGGTTAGTTCAAAGATATTAGTGCTGCCTCCAACAGAGGGGTGGAGTTTACAACGGGTTTACAACCACAAGTGACTCTAAACTTTATATCTTGTATCTAGTTTGTGTATCTTCAGTAGGTTGCAAAGACAATTTTCTGGTTTGTGGTTATTGATGTAATTTGACATTTCATGCAAGCGCCGTTTGCGCCAATGCAAATTTGTGTCATTAGCATTTTTTTGTTGAATGTAAAGTGTTGCAAAACAACACATGTGTTTCATTGTCCTGGTTTGTGCTTATGCACACACACACACACACACACACACACACACACACACACACACACACACACACAATCATGGCCCTGAATGTGTCTACGTCTTCCTGTTTGACTAATCTGTTCGGCCCTATTATCAGGCCTGTGGTGTGACTCAGGTTTCTGACTGGGGTCAAAGAGCAGAGGCTCCCCTCCCTCCCCATTCATCACCCTTCTTTCTCCCACCACCGCTGCTGACTCCCAGTGAGTCCTTTTGTTCCCCTCTCGCCACCATTTACTGCAAGACCAATCTCTGGCAGAATTAAACAGACATACTTGCGTAACCCCGGGCTACAGGGCCCTGCCTTTGATCTTTCCTTTTTAACTGACGGCCCGTTTTGTTTCTGGGCTCCGCGCTGAGGTCCACCTCCTGAGAAGTACATCACAAGGCCTTAGGGAAAGTATACAGGGCCTTGCACTAAGACGCAAGTGTGGACGTGGCAAATTGTTTTACCCTCAGTAGGGAATTCCCAGCTATTACTGAGACAGAGACACTGTGAGGCCCATAGCTGAGTGTTTAGGGAGCAAACAGAGGGAAGCCTCTGTGTGGATACTTTGATGTTCTTCAGTAATAAGATGGAGACAGGTAAACGCTCCCTGACTTGTTACCTTCTTCACAGATAATAACTCGAAGGCCACTCGGAGAGCGCATACCTCCGCCGAAGCTGATTGGCCACTTTATCACTGCATTGCATACACTTGTATTGAGATCAGATACATGTACCGTTTACACAGAAATGTACTGCAAACTGCTCAAATTAAACAGTGGGAAAATATCCAATCTGATATTGTTGAAAGGAATTAGTTCCCATACAGTAACTGAATGAAGATCACCCCCCCGCCTCCCACCCAAATATGTAAATTTTAAGTAATAAAATCTGTATTATTATCTGAATCCACACAACATTTTAACTGTTCATAGATATGTTTATTTTCATTAAGATCTTTGCATTATTTCTTGAGAAATCCACGAAAACGTTGAAAAAGAGATTGAAAAACATTTCCTGGATCTCTCCCCTTATCGAGGACCTCTCCTAAAGTTATTGAGTTCGTCCTTGGCTCATATCCCTCCTTTCCACCAGGTTTCAAGAAAACCATTTTCGTAGTTATTGCGTAATCGTGCAGACAACCAACATTGAAAACATAACCTCCTTGGCGGAGGTCAATATTCAATGACATCATGTTGGTTTTATGACTGTATTGCCAGTAGCTGATTGGTTATATTAAAGGAAGTTCACAGGACAAGAAAAGAGACCCAAAAGTTTAAACCCTTCAAATGTCGCAGGGTTAAACGTATTAACCCCACAAGGCAAAAATTTAAACAAACACATTCCAGTGTTAGCGATCGAGGGAGCAGCACATGGGTAAACATGGCAATTAGAGAGATCCATGGCATACAAGGAGGCCTCCAGTCCATCTAATAAATGGTTAAGCGTCGGGTCATCTCAAACCAACCAGTAAGAGCCAGCACCCTGCTAATAGAGGCAGCTTTGTGCCGCAGACAATCAGGGTTTGGAAGACCCGCATAATAAATACCATTTATGTCCTGCCAATTAGACTAGCAGTGAGCCCATTCAGCCGGCCGTCTATTCTCCTCCCCGCACACAAAGATGATCATCAGGGGAGATCAGAACAATTAACTCACTATCTTCTCCCCCCTGCTCCCCATTGTCCAATATCCAAGCCATTAAAATAATTAAGAAAATATTGTAAACCAATCCAGCTGTTTGCTTTAATTGAAAGTGTGCGCACGCTGAAATTTGGCATCTCAAAGGCGGCGTGGACATGGAGCAGGAATATAAATGAAGGCTCCTCCATTGTGTTGTTGTTTTGTGGGAGATGTGACATGTCTGTCTGAATACTCGCAGCCAGTGCGGCGGACAGGGGAACAAATTGATTTTGTTGCTCAAATGATAAATTACTGCTTAGCGCCATGATAAAGTGGAGGGAAATTGGAATCCGTCCGGCCTGATTGAATCACGGGTTAAAAGAAAAAATCCAAAATCATTACGGTGGTGATTTTCAAATCACCGTCTTGTTTGGGGTAATGTGATTTTTAAACAATAACTTCCCAAATCTCTTCATTACCTATGAAAACAATTTTTCGCCCCAATACACTTATGTCTCTGGAATGGTTATTTTAGGGGTCGGGGGATGAAAAGTTTAGGAACCTTGAGGGTTTAGTTGATTAATCAATTATTAACTGACAATAATTAACTTCATAATTGATCGTTTTAGTCATTTATGAAGCAAAAAAGCTTCTGAAGTATGCGGCCGTGTTGTTTTGTTGCTGTTTGGTTGCTCTGGGAACTTATTACACCAATATTTGGAAAAGGTAAACAATTCCAATAGCTGTTGTTTCCTTATGCTCTGTGGAGCTGCAGCTAAATACCTCAAGGAAAGACTTAGTATCTGTAACTTAAAAAAAAAAGTGATACAGCAAAATAGATACTTGTTTCACCTCCAAACAAAGATTTTCAAAAAGTGATACATAAAAAAACAGTTATCTGATTTCACCCCCAGCACACAGCTCCTCAGTGGCAGTTTGTTTTCCGCTCGCGTCCTAGAATTGCACCGTTGTGAACACTTTGGGGAAGATGGGTTCTGTGATACTGCTGGTATCTATTTCAGAGGCAGTATTTTTCCTCCGAGTGCGGGGAAGCCAGTTCGCTGTCAGACCCTCAGCTTGCAGTGATACGTATGGGGCTTTGGCGGAAACCGCAAACTCTCCTATCGCTGCGGGGGCACTTCCTCAAACTGACAAAAGTGTCAATATTTCAAAAATAAACTGGAAGACAACTGCAATGTCTGTGCTCCCGCACTGGATATGCAGCTGTTTCTGTCTACCACTGCTTTGCTTCTGGGTTAATTGTCTCCATTAATATGTTTTCGGTGTTCTGGGGCGTCGGTGAATGTAGAACAACAGCGGCAGAGAAACCAAAAAGCTGTAGGAAAGGAAGTCTCTGCCAGATCGCGTGCGCTGTCACATTCAGTTTCGCTGCAGATGTGCAGATCAAGTTGTTTCCAGACGTGACTACACTGGATGATTGTATCTGAAGAAGGCTGTATTCTCAGGACGCTGAAAGTCCCGTCCGCCTTTGTTTCCCTCAAACTGGGCCGAGCTTTAACTGGAGTGTAAATGTTGGAGGATCGCTCTCACCCGGGGGATGATGACAGGGGGGGGAGTGAGGGCTCTCTTGGCCACTAGTTTAGGTTTGATTGGTGGGTTTTGGCCAGAGAAGGGTGAACATCTGTGGCATGACAGTGCCAAGCTCTCCCTGTGACAGCCACACTGGTGGGACCAATTGTTCCGAGTGCAAAGAACAGTAATCACTTCAAGCGCAAATGGTGGTGGTGTATTTTCTTTTTTATCTCCCCTCTTTATACTTTCCCTTTTCCTCCCCGCCTTCGCATCCTCGGTGCACTGATTTCGTGTGTTGTCTCGCTTCCAGACTCATCTAAATTTAGCATCTGTGGATGTCTGTGCTTCTCCAGGAGACTTTATCCACCAGTAGAATTTAAACGCTCAGCAGCGCCACCACGTCTCAACCCGAGTCTCCCCTAACAAAGACGTGTCGGGCGAGTGGGGAACCGTCTCGGACAGAGCATGAAATAAACAAGACTGGTTTCATCCGGCCCCTGTCAAACACTGGCTTTGTAAATTGATATGAAAGCTGCCTTGCCAAATCCTGACCTCTGCTGCCCCCTAAAGAGCGAACAAGAATAAAGCAGTGCGAGACAGCGACTGTACAGCTGTCACTTCCTCTTCTCCTTTAATCGTTGACAGTGAAATCAAAGCACACAGATGTGTTAAGAAGGCAGCCGTTCACTTCACGCTGACGAACCTCTCTGTTTACCTTTGATGCCGTGGAGTGGGAGGCCATTTGTGCCTGGTTTACACAAGTGCACTACAAAGCCTCGTGTGCATAATCTCTCCGAAGGCAACAGATTACTGCAGAGTGGAGGTGGTGTGTCCGCTCTGCAGAAATGACTCAGGTTTGAAAGCTTTTAGAGAAGATCAGTGACCAGCAGCGAGCCCGACGTGGCGAGCTGCAGAGGTCTATTTTCTGTCTTTTCCTGTGCTGCTCGACAGCGAGGTAGACGACCGGGTTAGTGAGTGGGCTGCTGGCTCCAGTCGGGGAATGAATGCCATAAACGGGTGCCTGTAGGTCAAGGAGGCTGTTGTCAGATAAAGTCACAGCACAGCTCAGGGCCGGCTGCTGAAATAAGGGCTTCCTCTGCTATTCATGCCACCACACAAGGAGATTTATTGCACTCAGTGGCAAGGCAGTGCTACACAAACCTGGGGAGGGGAAGGCACGAGACTAATGGGGGACATAACCCCTCAGCCCAGAGCATTAATACTTTAAAACTCCAGCAAAAGAAATCCGAAGTGTGATAAGTAAAATTCTTCGAAATGTTAGTCGTAAAAATGCTGTTTTCTTTTAAGACACTCTGAGTGGTTTTAATTATTCATCATGTTGTTGCTGTGGCCCTTCTATTGGGGAAAACTAATGTTTCCTATCACTATCCATTCATCTGTTTTATATCACTTATCCGGATTACAGCTAAACTGAGCAGGCAGTCCAACCTTATCCTCCATAAATATTGAAAGGCTCTAAAACATTTTTTGTAAGCAGGTGTAAAACTTTCAATTAAAGGAAATTATAAGTGATGAGCAAATATATATTAATATTACTATTAAGTTTATAATCGCTGTAGTGATTGAGGCTTCAACCAGTGAAGCCTCAATTTTATACATAGAATTGTTTCAACAGTGCTTATTACTTTATTTATTCATAGATATGTTTATTAATTATCGTGCATTACATATTACAAAAAATGGGTTTTGTTATTATAATCCATTATCCACAAATATATAAATGAATAAATAGTTTATTAATATACATCTCAGAATATCTCTGTTCTGTTTCTTTGTGACCTTTGAAAGTTTCTTGACTCCCGATCTTTTCCCTTTTCTTCCCTCCAGCACTTACAAAATCCAGCAAATTTCCAAACAGCAGCTACCGAGCTGCTGGACTGGTGCGGCGACCCCCGAGCCTTCCAGCGACCCTTTGAGCAAAGCCTGATGGGATGCCTAACGGTAAGTTGCCATTCACGACCCCCCCTCCGCTCCTTCTCTGCAGCGTCATACTCACAGGTTCAAGGACAAGGAGACGGCCGCTAAAACAACTGCTGCAGTGGCTCTTTCCACAACTCCCTCAGGGATACAAGAGAAGTGAAGTTTAGCAGCCTGAACTTCACTGAGGTCACCGGAAAACAAAAAGTATTCCGGTCGGCAGAAACCGCTGCGGTTTAGTCACCTTTTAGAGACTTTGGTTACAGTTTGTGTTGCGGCTCATGAAACAGGCTGGAACTCGAAAAAAGGACAAGTGCAATAACGTCCTCAAACCACAAAGCAATCAGTGCTCATGACTTTCAAAGCCTTTAATTCCCCAACTAAAATGTCTGGGGGCCTTTGATTAATTGAATAAGCAGTATCCCATGACATTCAAAAAGAAAGTGACTGTTTTCAGATGTATACTGTAAACAAAGCAAAGATTTTCTTTGGGGAGGGGGGCGGGGGTACTAACTGGAGGAATTTCTCTCCATTCTGATTTTGGGCCAAAAGACCGAGCAGTCCGTCAGCAGCACAGTGAATGGATGTGTCACTCACCTGTCAACCCTGCACGGGCCAAACTTAACATGTCCATTGTCATATTGCCTCCAGCAGTAGATAAGAGACACATATAGCTGCTGCTGGGGCTGATTTGTTGCCCCCGCGGAGCAAGCGTGGCTACACCAGGCGACGGGACCCGAGAGATTTGTGCTCGGGCACCTCAGTGAAGCCACAGCGACACGTCCCTCCAGTGATTGTTTGTGTTACTTCTTTAATGTGCAGCAGCAGGTGACTTCTCCTCCATTCTGCCAATTCAATTTGTTTCCTGCTGTGAAAATCTCAAGGCTTTTCCCTTTTCGTATAGACATGAGCCTGCACTGCACCAACAGGGAGGTCAGAGAAGCTGCGTGTGTTTGTGAAATTATCTGGTCCCAGACTTTAACACTTCAACCTGTTGCCTGCATGTTTCTGTCTCAGTGCTGCAGCATTAATGATATCAGACGGGTTCCACTGCAGAAAAATAATCTTCTACAAACAACTAGGTGTTTTTCCATCGAGAGAAATTTCCTGTGATACCAAATAGAACTGCAGAAATGGCAAATCAGCACATTATAATTTTATTGCTTGTTGATTAGGTGTTCAATCTATTTTTAAGCTAAGCTATAGCTAATAACTGATTTAAATATGGATTTACATGAAGTCACATGAAGATGCCTCTATGTCTGTGAAGAGAAAACAAGGCAACTTTGGGTATCAGCACATTACCTCCTAAATTAAGCCAAATAAAGCTTAATATGTAGTTGAATAACATTTCTAACATGCTAACTGCATGGGTAACAATATCAGCTTTGGCGATGTATCTGAGTATGGTAGTGTGCTAATAATAGGCCCAGGTTCAGCCTCCGATAGAGTCTTTATAGACTTGTTTTAACTGCCATGTTTTAAGGTCAGACAAGGTTTCATAGTGACCACATTTTTATGCTAGTTTCATGAAATAAATATCAATTTATTCATTATTTTTTAGAATTGGCAAAGTAGAATTTTATTTTATTTTTTTTGCTGAAAACGTTGCAGTGCACTTTCAGATGATCGGATTTGTCAAACAAATGAGACGTTGAATGTAAAGGCACATGTTTGCCTCCGCTGGCTGTGTACAATTTAAGTCCTGAAATTAGAACTTTGTGTTGTTCTTAGACTTTGAATTACCATTTAGCAAAATGTGCCTCACAAGTTTAGATTCTAATTAGGCAGCCTGTACTCGTATATCTTCCTCTTAATGGGGAATTCCTATAAATAAAGGCCAGCTATATACACACTCTGTTTTGGTGTCACGTCAAGACTATACTTACAGAAGATAATGATATGGTGCAGGCAGCCGTGTTCAGCCGTACCACCTCAGGGCTTGTCTCGAACCTCGGAGTATGACAGCAGGATCGCGGCTATGAAAAGCCAGGCAGGCAGAAGAGTCTGTGTGTAGTGAGGCCCGTTAGTCCACGCAGACCTCAGCATGTCCTCAAGGTCGAAACGATTTGAGGGGGTCTCTTTGAGCAGATAATGGCGATGGTAAATCAAAGCAACGTGCGCCACATAAGGGTGATTTACATCGCCTCGTATGGCATGTGGATGTTTCTCTTAATGTTTCCTCTCAGTGGGCATCAATGCACTGGAGGCCACGTTTTCTTCTCATCTTTCTGTCCAAGGACTCATATGGAAGTGATCAACTTGTAGCGACTTTGTCCTTTAAGTTGAAATGGATGTTGGGGCGCTGCCAAACTTTACTTTCATGTAACAGTCAGAAATTGGAAAACAAAAGTGATGAGTTCACCGTCCAAATTGTCTTCACCCAACTGACCGAGTCCTAAAGATCTAAAGGGGTTTTATGTTCTTCAAGGAGGTCTGAAATATATTTTAGCCCCAGATTACAGAGTGATTTATGAACTAGCAGCAGGTAGCTGGTAACCACTGTAAAGAGGTTTACTTGCTCTAATGTTCAGAAAACACATCACTACCCTCATACTGTCTGTTGCTTCTAGTTTACAATAAAATTCAGCCACAAATCCTTAAAGCATCATTTCCTATAACAATATCCTCATTCAACACTACATTTAATTGAACTCTTGTCCTTATAATTGGCCTTTAGTCTATGAAGTCTTGCACAGTCTTCATAAAATATATGTGATGTCAGGTACAAAGATTTTGTGTATTATGATTTCAGTAGAATCTGACGCTGTCCTCGTTGTCATTGTGTTCAGGTGGTCAGCCGCGTAGCAGCACAGCAGGGCTACGACTTGGACCTGGGCTACCGGCTCCTGGCTGTGTGCGCTGCCAACAGGGACAAGTTCACTCCAAAATCAGCAGGTAAGACCCTGAGTTTTCTCCACCGCCATCTCAGGCCATCTGGCCATGCTGGCCCGTCCAGGCTCAAAGTTCCTGTCTTCATTCAATTGGCAGCTTTTCATGATACCTACCTATCGCCACTAGACTGTAGAAGATCCTGTTGCTCCAGAGAAGCAGACTCAACTGTTTTGGACAGCATTTCATGGTTTCATGGTTTGAATTCATGTCTTATATATTTTAACTTGATCATTTATTCGTTTCTTTGATTGCTCTCTCTAAATGATAAGCAGTCCAACTCTATTCTATCTCTATTCTTTCTTGGTTTTCAGCAAAAAATAACAATGCAAAAATATCTTCTCCTTTCTCAACATCACCGGACATTAAGCATCACCCTCTGAAATCTGCATAAACTTTCACTTCTTCATGTCACATCTCACGTCCAAACTTGTTCAATGTGAGAATTACATCTATAATTTCTTTCTCCAGAGATTTAGACAAAGGGAAAGTCTATACAGCAGAATATTCCATTTGTCACACCCAACCAAATCTACTGCATCAGGGATGACGAGTTCCTGTTTTCATACGTCTCCGTCATCTCTGTGCACTGCTAGATTATTGGGACAGATGTGGACGAGTAATGTTGTTATCGAGCTAGCGAAAAAAAGCCTGCTGAGGCGCGGTGAGAATGAAGACGTATAGCCTGTCAGCAGCTCGGAAGATAAGAGGAATATTTTGTGCTCTTTTCCAGTTTTTGATCGGTCGGTCTCCACCTGCCTTGGTTACGACCAAAACGGGGTTTGCGCAATTGCTTCTGTGCGCTCGGCCCCTCTCCGCTGAGCAGTCTTTAGTGGACGAGGACACATATTGTTTGAATTTGCACTTGTGTGTGCTTTTTCTGATTTATGGAGTTCATGGGTTTCTATGTGGTTATATTAGCCTTCAAATCATGCCATGTCAGTCTTGTGTCAGCCATGGGAGGGAAATCGTTCTCTTGCCTGCAATTAACTTACACCGCCAAATGCTCTAATTCTACTTAATCCTAAATCAAATCTCAGGCCCTACTTTATGGGCTTAGATAAGATTGCCAATTGATTCTCTGTCTGAATAATTTCTTGTAACAGTAGTCATTTGGAAAGCGGCAAGTACTCGAGTCTAGGCAGCATCCCAAAGTGCATTTCATGGACAATTATGTACCTGCATATGCATAAATGTTATGAGAGGAGAGGCATTTAAAGAGAGAGAGAGAGAGGCTCAGTGGAAGCCACTGCAGGGGCATGCTCCTGTGAAACTCCCAGAAGCTCTCTAGAGTTGAGGAGGTTGTTAAGACGGGGAGAAAGCCCTTCTCTGGAGGCCAAGGGAGATGGCTCTTAAACGACACTCCCACCGGGCCCCAGGGGCACGACCTGCTCCCCGGCATCCAGCGGGGCTGTTGCCGAGCGACGGGGGAAGGGAGCAGGTCACATGATGGGGGCCAGAATGGCAGCAGCAAGTCAGCCATCTACCACCAGAGACAGACAGTTCAGTGTCTGCCGTTCACTGAGGAAAGATCCCAAAACAAATCTGAGATGCTAGATTTGGTTAAATGAATAAAGTGAATTTCATGTTAAAATATTCATCTGCATAATGAAAATTAATTTGGTTAATATCACAGTTTTCCTGAACATGATTCAAGCGGATTTTTCTACTCAGGGAAGAAAGTATTCAATCAAATTCGCTTTTTTTTTTTATCAGTAGAGTGTGATAGGCTTTTTGATTGTTGTGGATAAAGACAGAAAGAAAAAGTTGAACCTTATATTTGCTCACAAAGGGGCAGAGGGAGAGCTCTAGTGGTTTGTGAGCGGCGCCGCCTGCCACACAGAGGACATCAGGTCAATGGATGAGCGCTAATAAGTAAATCAGATTTGGTGTCCCATTTTAACCAGGCCTTAACTTGTCTTGGCACTGACGCACGGCGCGGTGGAACTACTACATTTCTGTTATGTCATCTGACTTCCTCAGTGGAACACGGGAAGAAAATTGCAGGGGGGGAGGGGGTCGCTGATTTGAGCAGGAGGAAATCAATGTACACAGTCAACTTACGGCGGAAACAGGTTGTAGCTTTGACAAATTGATTCATCGTGAAATGCCTCCAACAGTTTAAGGTATTAGTTTGTACATAGAAAAAAGGCTTAGAACGGCAAAAGAAATAGACCCTGATCCTAATGAAACCACTAATGTGTATTTTTTATCATTATTACCACCTATTGACTTTATCAGTCAGCAAACTGTATGTATCTGTGTTTCAGCAAAGTGAGCAGTTTAGCAGTTTAGAGGTTTGTTGTGCGTTAATGGTGTTGCATTAAATGCTGAAACAGAAAACTCTACACACACATTGTGATTCAGTGAGTTGTACTACTGATCTCTCTTTAATTGATTTACTCAGGGCTTGGCCAGTTGTAGTCCTCTTGGCTTCTTTTTCTAAGCGGCCCTCGCTGCTCAGGCAGACCTGAGGGGGGGTGGGGCATCTGTCTGCCAGTAGTGACCTCTTTGTGAATGAGATTAGCCTGCTCTATTAATCTGAGATTACTTGGGACTGTCTTACCGCAGGGCAGAGCCACGCACGTACAGAGCATCAAAGCACGGGGATCACACGCCCAGTGTGGATAAACTCAGCCCGGCGCTCTTCCACCGACACCTCTCCATGTCCATCACAGGGTAAATCACAAGCCCTGTAAGGCCTGTTTCCATCAGGGTTGCACCCCCTCCTGCTCCAGCAGTGGTTCAGTCTGGTTCTAGAGCATCGACAAAATGCTTGATCATGATTTTTTTTTACTCCAAGAGGGTCAGAGGAGCACATTCCTAATTGTTTGCGCTTCAGCAAGCTCTTGGAATTCCTCAGCTCCAAAGAGTGAAAGGAAGCACTGACTAATAAAGAGAAGGGGTGGGGTGGGTGGGGTGGGGGGGTTACCAGTCACAGTTTTTCAGCTCCTCCAGTCGTTCACTCTCTCGTGTAACAAACGACTGGTAACCTAACTATTCAACAGATAATGAGTGGGGCTTGGGCTTCCGCTCAGAAAGCCCGGAGTTGTCTACACTTGTTTTACACGTGTGAAACTATTGTCAGATTTAATCAGTAGATGTTGTGGGTTGTGGTGAAGTGTCAACATGCTAAAAAACACTTAGGCAACAGTTTGTTGTACTACGTTTCATTGTGTTTAGTTGTTTTGACAACGGGGGTTTTACTTTTTTTTTGTCGGTTTCTCAATTTTCTGATTAGTTCACGTATGAGGATGTATTTAGATATTCGATACCATTTTTCCCTTTCTGATACCGATTCGGATACCTGGACTTTCTGAATCTTTCACAGTTGTTTGCTACTTACCCCTCTAAACTGAAGTCTTACATACTGTACATGTCGCTGTTTTACTTGTGGGACTTTCCAGCGTGAATGTTACCAAACTGCGCACATTTTAATAAACTCTGGCTCAAACTACTCCACCAGAAATCCCTTCTTCTTCTTCTTCTTCGCTCTAAAACCAGTACTTGCCAGAGGCAGTAAGGTGCAACTGCTGTTTTTTAAGCGGCAAAGAGGAAGAAGCAATTTCTTTCGTTAAATAACCCTCCTCGTGATTTCAAAGATGGTGATTGTGTTTTATAAATTATATTTTCTAGTTTGCTGTAACTTTAAATACTTTTGTAGTGAAGTAGTTGAATTCTTTACGACGCCAAAGTGCAGATAAAATACACATTTCCTCTATAAACTGTCCTGAAGTGCTGGTCATACACAGCAGCTTTTACTGAGTCCTTCCACTGAAGTGGTGCCGATGACGCAGAGGTCAGATATGTTGCCACTGAGCTGTGGAGAGGTCTCAGATTCTGTTACACAATACATGCACACACACACACACACACACACAGACCTGCAGGGCTGTAATTTCTCTTCCCACAGCTTTCCACACCAAAATGTTTTGTCTCCTCTCTTGAACATATAGTTTAGCTGTGGCTTTTCCTAAATAGAGAATAACACAGACTCGAAAAACATTGTTGGTGGTCTGGACCTTGTGTGTGTGTGTGCATGTGTCAGTGTGTGTGTGTGTGTGTGTGTGTGTGTGTGTGTGTGTGTGTGTCAGCAGTAGTTGGATTAAATTTAAAGACTGTATTTAAGAAATAAAAAAGAATTAGATTCAATCAGATTTCAATTGAGATTTAGAACAGAAGTGGTTTTGGTTATTATTTCAGTCCACCATAGAAAGTAGATCCATCTCCTGCATGAACATATAGTCTGTATTGAGTCTTGAGTCTAAACCTTTAGTGTTGGATACACAAGAGTCATAGTCAACCTCAAAAATAGATTTTAAGAATCAAATGAGTTGATATTTGTGATATATTCCTGCTTGATGTTATAAATCAAAACATTTTCTGGATATGTTTTTTATTCAAAAGCATTTAAAACCTCTTAAATCTCTATAAACACAATCTGCATGTGAATGTGCAGAATCTGAACCCGTCGGCTCTCTGCTTTTGTATTTATCTGCATTCATACGTGGATATCTGTTAATAGAGATCAGGCAAAATGTTGCTTGGACCTAAAACACCCACAAAAGGTATCACTTTCTTTTAAATTAGAAAAAGAAGGTTTTCCTCACGGTATGGCAACGTAAACTCAAACGTCACATATTCAAACTCAGGCTGCTATGTTTTTATATGCAGTTATATTTATAGTTCCATGGATTTGAATGAATCTTGGCTGAGTTTCTGAACACTCCGCAGTTTAGGAGTTTAAAGCCTCACTAGGTCTGTGCTCCTGATTCCTAGAAAGACAGAAGCTGCACCGTGTCCACTTTGGACAATTTCTCTGCGCTACACCATGTAATCACTGCATGTGAAGTCTTAAAGCCCGCCATGATGGATGTGTTAACTTGCAGTCTGGTTGCAGAGCTGTAAGAACCCCACCCCCCCACCCCTCCCCGTGCACTCAGCTGATAGTAAATACCAGGAAAAGCAAATACAGACAGGAAAGACCAGAGATAAGAGCTCATCTGTCCTTCCTCCTCTGGTTATTACGTCTGTGGCAGCGGGAGGTGATTGGTGGCATCTTCACTCGCCACATGTGGCTCTGTGATTTACTGCACAACACAATCTGATGTTTGCATATTAAAAATCAATTCACATTCCACCTTATGCCTCTAATTAAATGCCTATTGTTGTATTTTAGCCACAGATGAGTTGCACTAATTTAACACCTGAATTGACTCGCTGCTGCGGCTGCGGCGGCTGGTGAGTGTGTTTATTTGCAGATGACAATAGATGCTCCAGACTGCCTCAGGTGGTGTGTGTATACCCACAGTTTACATGTTTTATAGGTGTGTAATTATTTATCCAAAAGCTTTGCTCGGCCTCCTGTGTGCCGATAGACAAACGTGGTCTAATTGGCCCCTCCCTCTCTCCATCCCAACCCTCCGCCGCGCATCGAGGAGCCACAATACCCTCCCTCCCTCCCCTCGTCCTCCATGCCCCTTAATTACAATGAGTAGTTTGATGGATTAAGTCGACTGTATGCAAAGACAAGGTTCGAGGGCTGAAATCGCCATTTGATGCACCCACCTGAACGGCGTCTGTCGTCACACTCCTGCAGGACTCGCTCACCGTACATGTCACAGAACAAATGTAGCTTCTTCTTTTTTTTTTTGAATGAATGAATGAATTGATTTGAAGGCTTCCTTTTTTACTCGCCGCTCTGGACACAGGCCAAGATACAGGCTGTCTAGCACATTAGGCACCACCCCCCACCCCCCCACCCTCTCTGCAAGTTTGAAATGTGAGCTGCCTGCGTTTTCTCCCCTCCTCTCCTCCTCCTCTCCTCCCTTCTCCTCCACACCCGTCCCTCCTCTCCCCTCCCCTCCTCTCCCCTCCCCTCTCTCTCTCTCTCTCTCCCTTCTGGCGAAGTGGCTGTGGCTGCTTCTGTGTGATGTGTGTATTGGGAGAGCAAGCAATGGATCACTAGACAGAAAAAGAAGATACATCAATAACAGCTGCATACATCCGAGGTGAGGAGATAAGCATTTGGTTCTCTCTCTCTCTCTCCCTCTCTCTCCCTCTCCCTGCTCTCTCTCTCTATGCCTGTCCTCTCACCCACTCTCTCCCTCTCTCCCCCTCTGCTCCCCCCCTACCCCTCACCCCCAACCCACCCCTCTCTCCGTCTTTTAACCCTTTGCTGCTGCAGAAGCCGGCTCCCCAACATTGCTGAATTATTTGTGACTTAGAAACGTACCTTCCTTCCTCTCCCTCTTTGACCACAACCGTGTGTCCTTCTCCTCTTTTTTTCCCCTCCTCATAGCTCTTGGTGCTGTATGAAGTTTCTCTCTTCTTTTTTTTTAACAGCTTATCCCTGTTTTCCCTCTCATTGTCTCTGGGGTATTTGTTGCTTGAGTGCAAAGAAGCCGGTGGCAAGTACAGCAGGAGCCCATTAGCAATGACTCCATCTGTGATTGGTTTTTGCCTGCAAAACAGAGAGAGCAGTCATGAATAATTGATGCGTATTGTGCAGTCAGTCACTGGACACGCAGGGAGAGAGAGAGCAGAGGAAAACGGAGAGAAGAGCTGCTGCCCTGAGACACCGAGGGGATACGAGGGAGGTGGGGGGAGAGAGGAAGAATGTTAGAGAGAGGAGAGGAAGGTGGGAGGGAGAGAGAGAGAGAGAGAGAGAGAGAGACATAGAGAAAGAGCTTTAAAATAGCTGCTGGCTCCGGTCGTGCAGAGATTAAGGCTGCCCTGTATCGCCTTTGTTCTGCTGTTGCAGATTCATGCACAAAAGTGTTTCTCGACACAAGTCCCCCCCTTTTTTCCTTTTTTCCTCTGTGAAGTGAAGAGTGAGCAATGAGCAAGAACAGTGGCGGAGTTAGTCTGGTTGAAACGCGGGTGGCATTTCAGACACGGAGGGGGGAGTGTGTGCCACAGCGAATAGGATGGAGCTGCTGTTGGCTGTCAGAATGAAGAGACAAGAGTTAAAGTGGATTGTGTTTGCAGGGGGTGGATTCAGTGACAAGAGGGAAGGTGGCTCTGCTGCTGCTGCTGCTGCTGCTGAGAGGAACTTCATATTATATCCTCCCTGGGGGGGGGCAGACAGGGGGCTGACTCCTGCAGTGGTAGGTGCAGGCGGGCACCCTGCCACGTCTTAAACTAACGGAATGGGGTCTGACAGTATGACGAGTGCCTCGCAGTACCCCGGCGTGATAGAGCTGCAACAGCTGACTGCTGCATTTGACCCACTTACAGCTCACACAGAAGGGGTCAAAATGGCCTTGATTATCTCTCCGAGTCGTGCTGACCTACTTGAGGCGGCGTTTTCCGTGAGACTCTTGGCAGTTTATCGCACCCACTCCCCCTTTAGTGCCACACAGTGCATGCAACCAGCCAGGCTCACTGCAGAGGCACGCACAGACTTCCCCCATGTACAAGAACTCACCACTTTCAGTTCCGTGATTCTGTGTTTCTCATGGTCATCATGTCTTCTGCTGAGTCTATTTTAGATCTGAGCTACAGATTTAACTGTGGCTGCTCACAAGCACCTGTTCAGTCGATGCTGAGAGTCTATCTGTCTGGACGCTTGCTCTCTCATTCACAGCAGTTACATTAGATTTAACAATAATCAGATCATACAGAGTTGGAAACATCCATAAAACAAACTGCAGCACAACCCAGTTCTCAATCCTTCTGCACCTCATAGCTTAGTAAATTAACTCTCCAGCACTCCCCCTATTCAAGCACCCATTGTCAGACCATTGTAACGATACAAGCCAACAATGGAGAAGTGCATTATGCTTTTTCTGTGGCTGTGATCCACCATTGATCCCAAGCTTCCTACAGCAAAAGGAGAAAAAGCTACAACCTTTTCAGACCCAGCTTCCAGCAGAAGACTCCTACTGACCTCATAGAGAATCATATTCTGGCATGTTTGCTTCCTTATTATTCACTTTTCCTTCTCTTGTTATTGGGAATTGCTCTTTTGTCTGCCACAGTCAGTGTGTCCACAGATACAACAATTCCTTCCTGCCAGTTTGTCGTGTTCAATTAATTGCTTGACATCTTTAATGGAGTTTTTTGTTTTTCACTTGTGAAGTTGTGAAAATGCTTTGACCTTTTTTCTTAATTTATTTTTTTTGAATAAGTCCCAAATCAGAATAATGGAGCAGTTGATGCCATCTGTGTACTTGCAGAACATGCAGCCTCTATCCACTCATCTATTAATCACAACATACTCCTCTTTTATGCACCTCTTGTGATATGGCCATTATCATCCAATTAAATCCAAAAGATGATATATGAAAACATAATATTTTAAATTGTGATTGTAGTTTTGCGAAGTCTCTGTTCACATAGTATAAAAGCTGAAAGAGTAATAAAGCCACTGGATGGATATTCAGAAACTGAATGAGTTGCTTCAGTGGAAGTTGGTATGAAAATCTAGTGTAGACATTTTAGTGAAAGGAAAAATAAAAAACTTGCTTCACATGCATGTAGTAGTTGAACCAGTTTGTATCAAGTAATGCGATATGATCTCTGAGCATTTCAATAATCTGAGTTTTAAAACAGCACTGAAATGCCACATGTAACCGTTGATGGATATTTCTCCTCACATCAAGGGACGCACACGCCTCCACCTATGTGCTTTTCTGAATGAACAACAAGAACAAACAACAGGAATCAAAAGGAGACGTCAGCTCTGTTGTTTGATCTTCATTTAAGATCAATACCGTCGGTGTAAAGTTGAGTTTTTCTCCTCAGCTGTAGTGTAGAGCGATGGAAAACCCCTCATTTGATCTGAGAGCGAGTTACCTTCTGCAGAAAGGGAGTAAAGGTCTTTACAGGATCTTTGTACGTGTGTTGTTCAGTCTGAAAACAGTGAAAAGATGATTGTAGACATCCGTATATAAAGATGACGACAACATGGCTCCCCAAAAGTGAAGCCAAAGTGCTTTGTTTACCCCCTGGTGGCTGGCTGCAGTATAGGTTTATAAACTGCGCCTCATTCATGGTAGAGGGTGGGGACATGCACCAAACTAAAAAGACAAAATACACATCCACTAAACTTTTCTCGAAGATGATTTCTGTATGTGTTGATTTTTCCAGTAAGTCAATCATGACAGGGTGAAACGTCATGGTGATGACTCGTGATTGGTCGAGTGAGTGTATCGGGGGGGGGGACCTTGATACCTCAGCGCAAGATGGCAGAGTTCGTATCCATTATATTTTGTCTTCTATTCTGGATAGTTGGAGGAAGTGGAGATGTGGCGTCTAGTCTATGGCTGAAACCTACTTACACAACATTTTATTTATATTTAATAATCAGCAGGCACCACACAAATCAATAACTGATAATAATACTGTAGTTTTTTTTTACATTCTTCATAGAAATGCCACCTTGTGCCAGAAAAGACTGCATGTCATTAGCAGTGATCAACAATCCTTAAATTGTTGTCATTTTGCACCCAAACTATAAAAAGTTTTTTGTTTCAATTCCATTATATCCATAATTTTTGTGAATTTGAGTGTAGTATAGTTCATTCTCACCTTTTCTTGGTAGTTTTTTATTTTGGAGTGTGTGAATTGATTTGTAGTTCTCACCCATCCAGTCGCCTCATAAACACGGGAGCAACTCCTCATCAATTGTCTGTTGTCACTCACTCAGTGTCTTAGAAATGTCTGTAAAGTGCAGTAAAATGTAAAATTTGAACCCTACAGAAACCAGCTGCTGCAGGAGGTGTCAGTCTGACTCAGGTACTCGCTGTGTGTCCAAGTGCTGCACAGGAAACTCATGAACACTGGCTGAATCCAACCCAACCATCCTCCATCACGTTCTGTCCTCACACCGAACCCGTGTCGACATGTACTGTGCGTGGAATGACATCAGATGTGCTTCGGTTGGTCATTTAGAAAAAAAAAAAACAACCAAAAGAACCAAGCTTACATGGCTGCTGCTGTTGTGTCGTCTGTTTGCGTTTTCCCGTGTGAAGCATGTCACACGTGTCGTCTCATTGTCTTGCCTGCGGTCATAATTCACACCGATGTTCTCAGCTGTTCATCGGAGGCATTTTAAGTCGCAAGTTTATACCTCGCTCCCCCTGTTGATTTGCATGGTAACTACTCCCCACCACCACCACCACCACCACCTCCACCACCACCTTTTCTTTTCTGTGAACCAGCAGTTAATAGTAAGAGATGTGAACGTAGCTTACATCGTCGTCAGGTTAAGTTTATGAAACTTCAGATGATCGCTGGAAGGAAAGTGGGACAACAATCTTAACTGAGATTGTTGCAAATTGGTTGTTATTTACAGTAACTATGTGCAAGTATCGGTTTAAGTTTTAGTACTTGGAAGTATGGAATGTAAGATATGTGTTGAGGGATGTTTTTCATCAAAAAACATTGATTTTAGAGACAAAACACCAGCAAATTAGTTGAGAGGATAAGAATATATAAAATAAAAACAAAAAAACACTTCAAAAGACTTTTTCCAGTGATGCAGGATAAAAGAGACTTTAAAAATATGAAAACATTAGCAGAAATCCTATTGAAGGCAACAAGCTGATAACATGAACATTTGCAAACCTATAGGGTGTTTTATGAAGTATGCACAGAAATACTCAGTATAAGGATGATCTCTGCTTTAAGAAGTCAATAAAGTGTCATTGTCTCGATTTCGAGTGTCTATCATGTGGAGTCTTTTTATTCAAATCCTGATCTGTTGCACATATGGATGAGTCTAATGAGGCTGGAGGGCTGCTGGGACCCGACCCGGGCTCCTCCAGTGTCTCTTTCTACTGTACTTCTAAAGGGAGGCTTTGACGCCAGGCCCACTGTGAAAAGGTCACAGGTGAATCAGCCGCCAGCGTCTGCCGTCGTGACACTTCCCCGGCCCTGCCCAGCACCCTGAGGTGGGCACTGGCGTGGGCACATCTGCTCTGTGGCTAATTAGTATCATTGTAGGCAAGGGCTTAAGGCCGGGCCTTCTTTAATAGCAGCCTGTTGCTCGAGGAAACAGTCTGGCTCCCATAAGCCGCTTCTTCTTCTGCTCATCTGATAATCTGGTTGCAGGAGTGGAGCCGGTGTGGCCGGCTTCACGGAGCGGTTGGCAGAGTGTCAGGAAGCTCAGTGTGGTCAGGTGATGGGGTCATGAGTCAGACAATCTGAAGTCACAGTTTACACACCGATTTATCTTGTCAGAGGTAAAAGACTTTACTTCGTAGCGAGCAATTAAAACGATTCCCCTGCCTGTAAGGACCATCCCCGTGTATAGTCTCTCTCTTCTCCTTACAGATCACGTATACTTCACATTTTAGCCGACCGGTTTCAAATGCACATCGTACAGTTTGAGATCTCTCTCTTGTGTCATTACATGGGTATACACTCGTGTCCATACGGTATGAAAATAAGAGATGATGTTGAGAAATCCATAACATATCCCTAATATATAATGGCTCATATAATGATAACTATATGAAATATATGTAGTTTTTATGGTACTTGTTATTATTTACATTTAAACATACAATATGTAACTTTGGCAAGTAGGGGACACTCAATAATAATGGCGATCCATTACGAGTGACCAACACAAACAGTGGAAGGTAAAACCAGCCAACAAGCTAGCAGTGAGTTTTTCGTCGTTTTCCCCCGAAATTATTTATATATGACTTGATAAAAGGCGATCAAAATGAAAACGTGCCGTTACCTTGAATAAAATTGGGAATTTCTCTGGGCTTTTAACATTGTTGGAAACAGTTTGGATAATGTGAGCAACAACATATAGGCGTTGTAGTTTTGAGACTGTTTAATGAAGAATTGTTACATAAAGAATAAAATTATTTTTATATTATTTTTTTCCTGTTAAGACCTTTACTTCCTTTCTGCAGAAGGTTACTTGCTCTCAGATCCAAATTTTTATCAAGCACAACAATTATTTGAAATGAACTGTTGACGTTGAAGGAAAAATGTATCAAAAATCTAAAACACGGTGGCATGGTTTACCAAACGGTTAGCTGTGACGTTAAACAAGCTGAAACTATGACTGTATGTGTTCTTAAACTTGACCTCAGACACTCTGACAAAATGGTGCCAGATTTCAGCTCCCGCATTCAGACATAAAGATGTAGGTTTGGAATGAGTGGAGCTCCCAATCCGCTTACTGTAGCAGGGGGAGCAACGTGCAGTAACAGATTGAAGACTAAATGTTGGTTGGGGGAGATGTTTGGCTTTAATACACAAGGAATTAATTCTCAGCAGGGGGTGAGATGCTATAGATTTCCACCTTTGTGCTTCACACCGTCGCTGAACGACATGCTCTGTTTTTAATGAAGAGATTTGTTGCACGTGCCAGGAGAGATTATCTTTAAAAACACTGGCCTGCTTATAGGCGAAGGCTGGTTCCTGTGTAACCGTGACCAAGAAATGACAGCTTGAGTGATGCGATCTGACAAAATCGTCTTGAGACTGTGGCATATATAAAGTGTATCATGTTCCAGTTGGTATTCAGTTAGTGCCAAGAAAATTTCCTCAAAGATACACGAGATTATCTTCAACTTGAAATCTGGGAACACAGATTTTATTTGAGGATAAATGTCTTATCTTTGACGTTTTTTTATTTACTCAGAAATCCTGCAATTTCTTTGTGTGTATACATAGAAATTTGCATCACAAAGTGGTGAGCTCGATATTTTAATACTGGAGGTATTATGACTGCAGAAGTGGGAAGTTGAGAGGAATAAGGGACAGCTTTCATATCTTTCAGCAGCACAGCGTTTAGAGGTTTTGGGGTTTTGCAACAAAGAACGCAGGATGTCAAAAGAGAAACCAAGTAACACTAAAACCCGTAGCGATTTCTTTTTCTCCTTGTGCCTCCACATGGGCTTGTGGTCTCCGTAAAACCTTTCTGGCACGAGTCCAACCGCCTCCCCCCTCCCAGTTCTCCTCGCTGGATGGACATGGCACGACATTGTGGCCATGTGGCCAGCAGGAGGCTGTATTTAAGCCGGGGCAGCTCTGAAATGGGCCATAAAACCTAGCCAGCAAGTCTGGCTCCCCATGAGGCAACGGGCCTAAGTACTCATTGACAAGACTCCAACATCACCGACTTCCCAGAGAGAGAGCGAGAGAGAGAGCGGCAGAGGAAATAATGCAAGAAGAGAAAAAACAGAAGCAGCAGACAAAGATGAGGTGCAGACAGGAGGCTGCTGTCTGGCCCAGATAGACGGTGTGTTTCATAACTGTTAGCGCTAATGCTTTCAGTCCAGACTATGTAGCTGCTAAATGCTTATTTTCATCTACCTACTAATTCCAAAAACGCCTCTCTGTCTGTCTCTCTGCTGAGCGCATATCTAGGGACCTCTGAAATAGCTCATATCTCGACACTAATAAAGCACATTCAGTTTCATAATAAAATATAAAATCTTTATTGCAGATAAACCAGGTAGGATGAACTCAAAGTTTTCTAACTTCACTCAGGCAAACAGTAAGAAAATAATCATTCTGTCCTGGAAGAAAAGGCCCGGTCCCCTCTGATATTACTGAGAAGTCTGGCTGTAATTAAAAAAGTAAATGGGCACTGCACTAGTTTTGTTTACGTTTCTTTCAGCTAAAGGTTCATTTCTCTCTATGGTATCGCAGCTTAGTTTCATAGTTAAGGGTCAACAGGGAAAATATGTCAGATTTTGAGGCGACACGCGCATGTGGCCACTTCACACTTCCTTCTCACTTCATCAGCTTTTTTGGAAACATCACTCACCCTGAAATATGCCACGAAATGACTCACCTCACATTAAAATCTCAGTAACCGAGCTAATGAAGTCAGTTTACACACTCACTTTTACAACACCCAGTTGGCACTTGCTTCCAGGCCGAGGTGACGGAGAGTTGAGGGGGTGGCCGGCGTGGTGAAATGCACTCCATGTGTTTTGAGGGCGTACACCTGCGAGCTTGGACCTAATCGTCCCGCAATGGATGATCTGTCGCCGACTGGCAGGTCCGTAACCTGTTATAACCTCGAAAGACCGCGTGATGGACGAGTCTCTTTTCATTCCATTATCAAATTGGCGTCGATGAATAATTTGTTGCATCTGTGCGAAGACAAAGAGAGGTTTGATGGCTGCCAGGTGGGCACCCATGTGGAGAGTGTGGCTGAGAGCCGCGAGGCAGAGTGGGAGATGATTTACAATCCAGCCGATAGTTTACTCGTGCACGGGATAGTTTGGCATCAGCTGGGCCTTTATAAGAAATGTCATAGCAACCAGTTATTACCTCCACACAGGAAGTTGTGTTTTCACCCCTCTCTGTTTGTTTGTTGGTTTGTTGGTTTGTTTGTTTGCAGGATTACGCAAAAACTACTCAACCGATTTCCATGAAATATTGTAGAGAGGTGGGGCATGACCCAAGGAAGAAGCCATTCAAATTTGGTGTGGCCCCAGGAATTTTTTACTTTCTTTAATATTACGAGATAGGGTGTTTTTCAAAGTTTCAGTTGACTTCTCACAGAACAAGTCATGGATCTTGATGGGGAAATCAGGCATTTTAAGGGAACCGTTTTTATGAGAGTGTGCAATTAGGTGCAGATCCTAATAAAAAATTGAATCCAGATCTAATCTGGTGAATAAATGAAATGAGGTTGCATTGGGGACTATTGGGCCTCGGTGGAAGTTTTTCTAGTTCATATATTATTTTATATTATGAGGTAAATCCCATTTTTCTTTTCAGTTCCGGGAGGCCCACACAAGTGAGGAATTCTTTGGCTAAAGCTAAATGTGGCTGTTTTGCATGGCCTCTCCGGAGCGTTGAAGTAACCAGGGATACTCGGGCTCCCTACACCCGCTCTTATTTTAATTGACTTTGGCCTGCAGGAGGCTTGTGTCCATTCAAACCTTTCTGGCCACAGAGAGAGAGAGAGAGAGAGAGAGAGAGAGAGAGAAAGGGGGAGGGAGGGTTGGAAAGTGAATAGCGCTCCCTCAGTAACTAAGGAGTGCGGCCCACTGGAGACGTTCTTGTTAGTTTGCTCATGGTCTTTGTTCTGCTTTCAGCCGCTTCTGGCTAAATGTCTTCAAACAAGCAGCTCGGGGGGTCGTGATTCTTTTCGACAGGTTAACGGCAAAATATTTTGTTGTTGTGGTTCGGTCTGAACAGGAATAGGCAAGGGAGCGCCGCTGATAATGTCGGCGTGGTGCGGTGACGGCATGTGTACTGTGTGTTTGCGTGAGCGTTAGAGGCCGAGCCATGTGGGACGATGCCAGGTGGGAGTCCAGTTGACAAGGGAGCAGGTGTCTATTATATAAAGAGCAGCCAGGGAGGGAGGGAGGGAGGTGGACGTAGAGGGGGGATCATAAGAGCTCTTGGCATCTGCCTTACCTGCTGCCAGTAAACGGAGAGAAAGGCCATTCATGTCATGTTTTTAAGATTATCCTTTCCCCCAGTTTGTTCTCACACGCACCTATTCATCACGGTGAGGTTTCAAACGCTGCACATCCGTTTTAAAGACTCGGCTCGCCCACGTTACAGAAAAACATTTATTTGATTTCTGCCTCCCCCGCAGTGTAATGGAGGTGAAAGGAGAAATTTTATTTGTCGTGGTCAAAGTATTGATAAATGTATCTTGAAGCGGTGCCTCCCTTGCTTTGGCTCAGCCGTACAACACGCTGTCAGGTTTTATTGGGCCTGTTCCTGGGGTGAGATGGATTTATGGTTGACACGGGGGAATAATGGGAGTCTCTGCGTAGATACTTGACGCACCTGTTGTGATATATCACCATCTCAATAACAGACAGATATGTCGTTAACTGCCTCATATTCGTAGCAGTTTACATTCTTTCAGTCGGGCTGTTATAGGAGTAATGTTCGGAAGGTTCACCTTGTTTCAGCGGAAGATGATCTAATACTTATATTTCTAAATGTGAGAAGACTCCTGAGCCTTGTTTTACCCCAAACTGACCAATCACAGTTCTTCTGGTCAACAGCTATAGATCTTACATGTAGTTTTATTACTGAGGAGGTGAAAAACACTTACAGAAGGATGTGCTTAGTGCTGAAACCCCCTCAACACTCAACCATATAACACCTTTAAAGCACCACTATGTAACTTTCACCGAGCAACAGTGCCCTCTGCAGCCACACGTTGTGATTATTCCATTCGGGCTCCGTATCTGAGCAATTAAATGCTCTTCAAGTAGAGAAAACCCAAATCCTACAAAGCTCTGATTGCATCCTCATTGAACTTCAACACAACTGACTGGTGGATATTACCCACGATCCCCAGCTTCCTGAACCAAAGACACCAAACTCTGTTAGGAATTCTTGATATTTTAAGTTTCCTCACAGAATATCTGAGATAAACACAGATTTTTTAAAATACCTCTAAGTCTTTTTAACTGATCTACAGTTTGGCATTATTTAAGATGCGACTATCAGATATTTACACACTTCTCACAGGAGATTGTACCTGAATGAAAGCAGCACCATTCTCCCTATTCCAAGTCAGTGTGCCATCAAATTTTCAGGTAAACATTGCATAGTGTTGCTTTAAATAAATCAAATTTTGACCAGCACAAATACAAATCTACCCCATTGTATTTTTTGTGTGTAATTTGAATCAACTGACCCTTAAATCTGGAGGTCCTGCTATTTTGGGAGAGCGAAAAAAAATCACCCTTTTTAATCAGCACAGTTTATCTCTGTGCCTCGTGTGTGTGTGTGTGTGTGTGTGTGCGTGTGGTGAAAGGTGAGGTGGGGGGAGCATTATCATTGGAAAGCGCATTGAACAACTGTCAGGGATGCAGTCCATGTCATTTGTCATGTCCCCCTGGGCTTTATGACAGAGGGTGAAGCTGGAAGCTGCAGGCCCCAGCCATAACTGAGCCACCCATCTAGTCCCAGCAGATGCATTTACCGCCCTTCGCCATGACTGACCATCAGGCTGTGCAGCTGAGCACCAGAATATCAATATGGCTCAGACTCGGCCGGGCCCCAGGGACCATCTACAAGGCAAACAGAGAGGGCTCCTCTCCTTATGGAAGACAGAGACCAATCGCCACGAGGGAGACCAGTGTAAACAGGGCGGCAAGATGCTCTGCGGCACCAAACGGCACTTTGATTCACTTACTGAGTCGTAGATGTCGTGATTTGGAGGAGCTACACCTGAGACGATTATCTCCGGTTTTGGCTCTTCTCAGGGAGAGACACAGACAAGTCTACTGAAGGGGGAAAGCAGGAGAGGAGAAGCAGTAATCCTTTTGTGTTCGTCATCCACACTGTCCTGGGAGACGTCTGGGTGAGGAGGAGGAGGGACAGACTGTGAGGAGTAACGTGTTGGCTCTTCCTCCTCCTGTCATATGAAACCTGAAGTTTATCCTCCGAGTCAATGACAGAGCGCCTCTCCTTTAAGCAGGTCGGCGCTCAGTGGAGGTGGTAATTTTGGGCGGCGATAAGCCCTTTATCTAATGGCAGAGAAGAATAATTCCTCCTCAAGTGGCAGCGCTGGTGCCTCCCTCCCTTTATTTCCCTCGTTCTCTCACATATACAGTACATATCGACGCTGTTGTTGTTTTCTGTCCCGCGGCTGTTGATGTCGGCCTCAGCGTGAAACGAGCACATCGTCCCCCCTTCGCCAGACGTCCTCGCGGTGCCACAGTTAAGAGATAAATTGCGGCGACATGTTTATCAACATAGAAGAAGTGCAAGTTACCCCTTGTTTGAAGAGAATAATGGGACCTAATTGAGCTGTAACACGCTGGCTGGTCGCCAGGCCCTCGAATTGAGAAAACTCTCTCCATCAGAAGGGGGTCTGGGGAGAGGGAGGGGGGCTGTTAAAACACTGCAGGATGCTCTAACATAAATGTGAGACTCTTAAACCTATTATTCATGCTCGGACCCAGTTGTATTTGATTAAACCCCAACCCACAAATGTACGCATCTGTAGGCAACGGTGATGTGTGTGATTTTGTACGAGAGGAGCACCTGAGAGGCCTTTTCTGTCGAGCAAAAAGCACAGCCGTGGTAAAGTCAGATCAATCCTCCGGAGGAGCAGCACAGCCTGTCTCCTGGCACCTGCTTGCCAAGAAGAGGAGGCGGTGGGGAGAGGGAAAAAAAAGAAAGAGAGGAAAAGAGAGGGAGCATGAGCGGGTGGGAAGGAGGAAAAACCCAGCTGCCTCCGCGCCTGAGCCCCATGCTGCTTTTTAAAGGAGTGGGAGGGAGAGGGGAGAGGAGAGGGGAGAGGAGAGGGAGACTGCTGGCACCATCTGTACATGTCTTTTGTATTCCAGCCCTCATCTTTACACAGAGCGAGGCTGGTGTGCTCAGTGTTCAAATGAAAAGAGAGGAGGTGCCTTTTGGGGTGCGATGCTCTGAGAGGGGAAGGTGTGTGTTTGTGTACCCATGCAGAAATTTTCTGTTTTGTCCTCGGAAATTTTGGCGCACTCGGAGGACACCTCGCGTCCTGTTTATGTTACCACTGTGTGTGTGTGTGTGTGTGTGTGTGTGTGTGTGTGTGTTTGTGTAAGCCAGTGTGGTGTTTTCCTGATGTGTGTGTGTGTGTGTGTGTGTGTGTGTGTGTGTGTGTGTGTGTGTGTGTGTGTGTGTGTGTGTGTGTGTGTGTGTGTGTGTGTGTGTGTGTGTGTGTGTGTGTGTGTGTGTGTGTCAGTGGGCTCGTGCTCTGTTTGCAGGCACTTATGTGATGTGTGGTCAAATCTCTGGGTTGCCATGTTTGTGATGGGAGTCAGAAGCTTTTGTTTGTTCCTTCCTCCCATCAGCCCCATTAGCCTGATGTCTCCTCTCTCACTGACTCACTCAACCTTTTTCACTCCCTGTCTCCCTGTCTCCCCCTCTCTCTCTCTCTCTCTCCCCCCTCCCTTCCTCTCTGTGTAATATGTGCGGTGGCAGGCCGTCCTTGCATGTGGCAGCAGGGTGGGTGAATCTGCCTGCGAGGACAGCCTGCACTGTCTGCTGTCATATTGACGTGGCTTTTTTGCACAAACTGCAGCTGAAATCACCCAGCGCTCTGTTTCACCCCGCTCCCTCCCTCCCTCCCTCCCTCAGACTAGAAGTGCTGTGAATCATAAGAGGAGGTGGCTGCCCCTGCTCTTTGATTGAATCCACATTCCCTTTCTCCTCTGACGCCGCAGAGAGCGGCTGGAAGGAGGCAGGGGGGGGGAAGCGGAGAGGAAAAGGAAGAGCCGAGTCTTTTGTAGCTGGCACAGTACAAAAACATACACTGCAGATGAAAAGCATCTGATTTGATCAAACGCTGGTCTGTGGTAGCTACCTGACTGAGAGGGAGGTAGGAGGGTGGAAGGGAGGGAAGGGCTGGGGCTCATCTGCAGGCCCAGAGTGAACCCTAGTGGTCGACAGCTGCAGTGGCACGCTGGATTGAGGCTCATCTTTTATATTGCAGCATTAAGGGGCCTCCTTTAGGGATTCAGCTTTTTATTTCCAAACTGTCCCTACTATAAAAATTTGTTTGCATATAGAAATGTCAAAGGTTTTTCCACTTAGCAAATGAATTAACTTCTATGGCGAAGCATCTTACAGGCTATTGACTGCTTTTTATTTGACATGGTGGGAAGAAGTTGTTTATCAGGGCAAACTCCTGCTTACTGTAGTGAACTCCTCGTTCAGCGGTTAAAGTTGTCGCTGCATTACGTCCAAGTCCACTGAAGAAAATGGTCGGAGAGAATTTGTATGGATCGATTACTGGACAGATGAATATTACGAAGAATAGTTGGAGAGTGAAAGTAAAACGACTGCATCCAACAGGGAAACACCACAAAATACGATATTCTGATCGGTTAACTATTAAAAGTAGAATCATCTGGAGCAAGAATTGGTTGTTTAATAGATAAAAGAGGCATCGAGTGCATTTTCCATTCTTTTTTCATTTTGAATCATTGACAGATGTTTTGCTGCTGTTATCACTTGACATTACTTCATTTTATCATGTCACTGTCTGTCTCTCATTTCACTCTGCCAGTGAACATCATCACATCATTTGCCAGTTAATAACCGTGAATTTATTCAGTCACTGAAAAGTGATGAACATAACAATAAATATTTGTATTGCTTTATATTACACATGTATAGAATTACCTTATATTCTAGTATTACTAGTATGTTTTATTCTTATTTTATTTATTTTATTCTTATCTTATCTCATAATGAAACTGACAGTAACCACACATGCATATAGTGTGGGTATAAGTTATATATTTAACCTCTTGTTACATTTGAAAAGCTGTTTTTTTATGCACTAGTTTGTCAGTCAGGTCCTTGCTTATCAATTTTATTTCCAGTTTATCTCAGAAGCTTCTGTTCCTTAGTTCCACCTCCCTCCTGCTTCCACACTGTCAGTTTTTCCAGTGCTTTGCAGAGGAGGGCTGTTACCTCTGCAGCTAAATCCCTCTGGAGTCCGACAGCACTGATTGACTCGTCCTCTTCTCTCTCCCCAGCTCTCCTGTCCTCGTGGTGTGAGGAACTCGGACGCCTCCTCCTCCTCCGTCACCAGAAGAACAGGCAGAACGAGACTCCGGGAAAAGTGCCCATGCAGCCCCCCATGAGCTCCATGAAGCCCGGCCTCTCGCACGGGTCAGTGTTCACACTGCTGCACTTTTTGGCATGTGTGCGAGGTGTGTTTGTGTGCGTGTTGGGTGTGTGAACAGACAGACCGGGCCCTCGGGGAAAGCCCTTGCTCGCCACATGAAGCTCAGTGTTCCTTATGGATCAGTGGCCAGACTAACTGCTTGTAGCACAGTCAGTGGGGAACAAACAGAACCTCCCAGACCCCTAGTACGTGTAGTCAATAATTACAACACAGTGTACGAAGAACGTGCTTTTATTTTATAATCCTTATGTCTTTCCGTATCATCCAGGAAATGCACATATACTTACTACCGCTGTGCTGCACAAATATTGGTACATTGGCACAGGTCACATTTTGTTTTGCCTACATGACACGTTTTTCTCTGTTCCCTGCAGAGATGGGTCTTTTCCCTACGACTCCGTTCCCTGGCAACAGACCTCCAATCAGCCTCCAGGTTCGTTGTCTGTGGTGACCACCGTCTGGGGCGTGACCAACACCTCGCAGAGCCAGGTGAGATCTCCTACCCACCTGTCCGAGGGAGTAAGAGTGCATCTGAGTGGACTGTGTGTCACAGAATTGTATTTCTGGAGTTTTAAAGTGTTGCTGAAGAAGGGTGACATCACCTGGAGACAGTTATAGGATATGTGATTAAGTAATGGCATAAGTGTCTCACGGTGCAAGACCAGAACTTGAAAAAATAAAATAGTCATATGACCTTGGAGTTAAAAGTTATTAGTAGTAGTTTGCCAGTAGGATATATCATCTCCTGATGACTCTCGTTCATCATGTCTCTGTGTCCAACAGGTGTTGGGGAATCCCATGGCCAGCAACAACAATCCAATGAACCCTGGGGGCAACCCTATGGGCTCGGGTATGTCTGGTAACAATCCAGGGATGAACTCACCTCAGTTCCCTGGTCCTCAGCAGCAGTTCCCCAATAAAGGCAACTCCAACCAGGGCTACATGCAGCAGGGCATGTATGGACGACCCAACTACCCGGGAGGAGGAGGCTTCAGTGGAAAGTAAGTGGACATTGGATTAATATTAGACAATTCTATAAATAAAATACATTCAAAGTAGTAATTACAAGTATCACACTCTTCCCACATCTTTAATATATTGTTGCTTCCGTTTATAGTTACCCTGGAGGGCCCAATTCTGGACCTGGTGGAATGGGCATCCCTCCACACTCCCGTCCTCCTTCAGACTTCACCCAGCCTGCCGCTGCAGCCGCCGCCGCTGCAGTAGCTGCTGCCGCCGCCACGGCAACAGCCACCGCAACGGCAACTGTAGCTGCCATGCAGGAAACCCAGAACAAGGACATGAACCAATATGGGCCGGTAAGAAAACTGACATCACCTGTGTGATAGTATCTGTATCTTACTGCATCTATGTGCACGTCACACGTTATTAAGGAGTCTGTTTTTCACCCATTGAGTTTTTACTTTTTTATTAACCATCCTTTCAATAATAGCAATAGCACTAAAGTAGGCAGCTGAGAGAAGTGGATTCAGGCTCATTGTTGAACAAGGCTAAATCAATGTTAAGGGTGAATAATACGCTCAAGTAGTAATGGAGCCAAATAACATATTTAACTAAAACAAAAGCGAACAAGCTAAAAAAAATTATTTTGCTAGTTTGAAGTTTTTAGTTTTTGCCTCAGTGATGGTTAATTGAATCAATTTTGTCTTCCAGATGAGTTCCTCTTTCCAGATGGGACCAAACCAGGCGTACAACAGCCAGTTCATGAGCCAGCCAGGACCCCGTGGTCCTCCGTCCCTCCCTGGGAACATGGGCACAGGCATGAGTGGATCCAACATGAGTGGGTCCCCCATGGGAATGAACCAGCCCAGGGTTCAAGGCGTAGGACCTTTTGTGGCCCACGGCCAGAGGATGCCCCAGCAAAGTTATGCAGGACCTCGGCCTCAGACCATGGGTATGCAGGGCATGAAAAGGCCGTACCCAGGGGAGGTGAGTGGACATGAATTCAACATTTTCACTTATAAGATTTAGCTCCATTGCTGCATGTTGAATGTGTTTGTCACCTCTGCATGCACAGCCAAGCTATGGAGGACAGCAGTATGGACCAAACAGCCAGTTCCCTAACCAGCAGGGGCAATACCCCACACCCAACGCCTCCAGGCCGCCGCCGTCCCCCAACTACCCCGGCCAAAGGATGCCAGGACAGCAGCTACAGGGCCAATACCCGCCACCCAGCGGTGCCATGGGCCAGTACTATAAGGTGCAGTAGGATTTTTATCTGTGGTTGTTTAGCATGGTCTTAGCAGCAGTATGGTAATAATAATTATGGTCAACATGGGCAAGAAAATAATTGTGATGATTTTGTTTTATGAAATTACAGCAAGAGCCACCGTTTAATGGCCAAACAAATAACTTCTCTGGAAGTGGTTATCAGTACAGCCAGGGTAATGTGAACGGGGTAAGTCCAATTTTGTACCAGTTTTGTGTGATCACATTATTCTACTCTTGGTTGTGTTGAAGTTTGATTTACTAATCGATTGTGTTCTCTATAGCCGCCCAGACCGGTGGGTAACTACCCTCACTCTCCAGTGCCAGGCAACCCCACCCCTCCGATGACCCCAGGAAGTAACATCCCTCCATACCTGTCGCCAAACCAGGACGTGAAGCCACCCTTCCCTCCTGACATCAAACCAAATATCACCGCTCTCCCTCCACTCCCAGGTCAGTAACTAATAACCTAGAATCTAGAAAAACATGGTTTACTCATTTGTGAATACTCACCGGAACATTTTTTCTCCACCCAAATAGCCAACCACAATGAGGAGCTGCGCCTAACGTTCCCTGTGCGAGACGGTGTCGTCCTAGAGCCTTTCAGGCTAGAGCATAACCTGGCTGTCAGCAACCACGTCTTCCACTTACGGCCCTCCGTAGCCCAGACGCTCATGTGGAGGTAAAACAATAACCACTGAATCAAGATTACGTTTATTTTTAGAAAGTCTTCCACCTGTGAGAGCTTCATAAAACAGTAATTTTCTTTGTCCCTATTCCAGTGGCCTCCTTTTGACCACTGCAGATTTAGGTATTTTATGTATCTTGAAACTCTTGAGGTTTATCATTGTAAAGAAGTGGCTCAGCTAGAACATGCAGGAGCTTTTCCAGGAACCCAAACAGTAGTTTTCAGTAAAATTAACATTGGCAATTTCTATAAATCATTTTGATGGTTATAGTGACAGATGTAATCAATTTCTCGAGAGCAAGAGGACATAAACTGGTTAAAGAGCCAAAAGTTCTTTTGGATTTGTCAGAAAATGTACTTAAAGATCTTTTAGTCCCCACTTTAATTCTCAGCTATCAGTTCTGCAGGTTCACACTTTAAGTTTAGGAAACATTTGGACAAAAACCAATATAAGTAATATCCCCTGTAATCCCACAGGGTACTATTCTAGGGTCCATACTATTTTTCATATAATACTGTTATTGTTAATGAATATATATGCATATATTAGGAATATATTCGCATATTAGCATATAGCAGTGGACCTTCCCACAGTGCAAGAAGATTTGTCTGTTCAAGACTGGATTCCTGCTGTTTTCCTTTATGTGCGACAGACATACACTGACACCACTTAGTGATTAACATTTTTCATTTGCTTGCTTTTCTCCAGATCAGACCTGGAGCTGCAGTTCAAGTGCTATCATCACGAAGACCGTCAAATGAACACCAACTGGCCGGCATCGGTCCAAGTCAGCGTCAACGCCACACCGCTCACCATCGAGAGGGGCGACAATAAGACCTCCCACAAACCCCTGCACTTGAAACATGTCTGCCATCCGGGGAGGAACACAATCCAGATCACAGTCACCGCCTGCTGCTGTGTGAGTACACACATCTACCAAAATAAAGAGGTTTATACAAATTCTGATGCACCACTAACACAACTCAAATGGTTGTTTGTAATAGTAACAGTGATGTTTCTTTCCACAGTCGCACTTGTTTGTACTGCAGCTGGTCCACAGGCCCTCGGTTCGCTCTGTCCTCCAGGGCTTACTGAAGAAGAGGCTTCTGCCTGCAGAGCACTGCATCACCAAAGGTATTCACACAAGGACACAGTCGCATGTTACTCCCTAAAGTCCCGATCATTCTCAGAGTTCCCGCTCACACACATTTCTCTCCTCCTGCTTTTAAGTTAAGAGGAACTTCAGTAGTGTAGCAGCATCATCGGGCAACGCCACGCTCAACGGTGAGGACGGCGTCGAGCAGACGGCCATCAAGGTTTCCCTTAAGTGTCCGATCACCTTCCGGCGAATACAGCTTCCAGCGAGAGGCCACGACTGCAAACACGTTCAAGTAAGCTAACACACTCATACACAAGCCGATGCCTATAGGGAAAACTATTTAAAAAATAATGAATACAAAATGACTGTTCTGTCTTATCTGTTCTTTCAGTGTTTCGATTTGGAATCATATTTACAACTAAACTGTGAGCGGGGGACATGGCGATGTCCTGTATGCAAGTAAGTTTATCCAGTTTAGATACCTGGCAGTATTTGTCGTTTAGAGTTTTTCAGTGTAACACACGTAACTATTTCTTTTAGCATTTTAAGCCCGGTCGCTCTTCTCTCCTCAGTAAAACGGCGTTGTTAGAAGGACTTGAAGTGGACCAGTATATGTGGGGAATCTTGAACGCGATACAAAAGTAAGTTGAGACGAGAATCCTTTTTTTATAACACTTATACTTCTTGTATCTTAACCATTTGTTTTCATCTGTATTTCACCAGCTCGGAGTTTGAGGAGGTGACCATTGACCCGACATGTAGTTGGCGGCCGGTGGCTATCAAATCTGACATCCACATCAAGGAGGATCCGGACGGACCACTGGCCAAGAGGTTCAAGACGATGAGTCCCAGCCAGATGATCATGCCCAATGTGATGGAGATGATAGCGCAGCTCGGCCCCGGACCCTCGCCGTACCCGTCGCTACCTTCTCAGCAAGGGGGCAACAACAGCGAATATGGCGGCCAAGGTATTAAACAGTTCAAATACAGAATGCATCTTTGACTAGACTTGAGCATAAACTTACATAAACTAAAAACTATACGAAATGTACACAGGTTTTTTAATTTTCTTTATTTTGATATGCTAGGTAACAGTTACCAGGGGCACGGGAACTTTGACTTCCCTCACGGCGCCCCTGGTGGTACGTCGATGAATGACTTCATGCACGGTCCCCAGCTGTCTCACCCGCCTGACATGCCCAACAGCATGATGACCCAAGACAAGCCACTCTCCCACAACATGCCTGACTCGGTCAGTTCTGCCTTATTCATATTATCCTTAACCGTTTTGCAGAGGTAACAGAGTGCTAGCCCAAAATGTTGAAGTATTTCTTAAAAACTAAGAATACTAATAAATACTAAGTATTAGGACCATGTTGAAGAAAAAAGAAATTCCGAGACTAAAGGCAGTATTCTTTAAGAATAAAGTTGTAATATTCTCGTTGTCAAACAGATTGGAATCTGTTTTGAATGTTGCGATGGCGATTTTTCACTTATTTTCATAGTTTTTGGACATAATGATTAATATTAAAAATGGCTGATAGATTAAAAACAATCAAAAGAACCCTAGTCTGAATATTTCCCTCTCTCTCTGCAGTTACCTCACTCTGCCGGCAATGACCAATCGCATGGTCCACTGCAGCAGAGCTTACATGCGTCTCCACACCCTGGCAGCCAATCAGGGCAGCACCTACACCACAGCGGACCTCCCCTTCCCTCGCGACTAGGTCCGCCTTCTCAGCAGCAGCAGCAGCAGCAGCAGCAGCAACAGCAGCAGCAGCAACAGCAGCAACAGCAGCAGCAGCAACAGCAGCAGCAGCAGCAGCAGCAGCAGCCTGGCCCCAACAACCATCCCCACGGCGACCTGACCTTCAACCCCTCCAGCAGTTTGGACAGCCAGGCTGGGTCGGACATGCCCGAGCCATCTTTAGACGTGAGTCCTGACGAACTGCAGATATTTCAAAAGCCAAAATCTTCAGTAACCTGTGTTCTCTTGAATACCAAAGTTTTGCCCTTCTTCTCCACAGCTCCTCCCAGAACTCGCGAACCCAGACGAGCTGTTGTCGTACCTGGATCCTCCGGATCTCCCCAGCAATAGCAACGACGACCTTCTATCGCTCTTCGAGAACAACTGAGGCGATTCAGACACACAAAAACTCTTCTGACCGCCTGCAGTTTCCCTGAGAGGCCGGGGCGGTCGCTCAGTACTTGATAAACACAAAGATGCACTCCCTTTCTCTTCTTCCTCTTGTACAGTTTTCATTCGCCAGCGCAGATTTGACTGAAAGAGGCTCAAACTCAAAGACACAGCGGGATGCTCACCCCGTGGCGACACCTTCTGAACTGTGCAGCTACACTCAGTTGATTTTTTTAACGCCACACACAGGTTGTATGTGTGCACATTAGAAACGTGCTGTAGCATTTTTTATCCATGTTTTGTTTCCTTTTGAGAAGGAAAAGGAATTAACTGTAAGGAAAAAACCCGGAAAATTAACAGAAAAAAACCCTGCGCTATCTGGCCAGTGTGTGTTCTGTCCATATTGTTATTCCAATCTGAGAGGCCACAGCTTCCTGGTGTCACAGCTCCATTCCCCTGACTGGTCTCCTTAGTCGCACTGTTTCGTCCGCCACACATCATTTAAAAGCACAAGAGATTTTGGCAATGCAAAAAAAAACAATTATCAGTCTGTACAAAAAGAAAAAAATAAGATCAGTTGGATCTGTGTAAATTTGTCTGTTTTTCTAAAAAGAAAAAGTTTGCTCTTCTGCCAACATTTAAAAAAAGAAAAAAGATTTTAAGAACGATCGGCTTCCACTTTGTCTACAATTGTAATACATACATATTTTTGTCAAAAAGAGATATATCCACACTTTTCAGAAACTCTAAGGGTTAACAACTGGAACGGAGAAGAGTTTGGCCCCACTGACAAAAGAAAATAAAAGTTTATATCAGCATACACATACTTCTACATATTGTATAGTCATCATCCTCCTGTATGGAGGAGTGATTTTTAATGGAAATGAAAGGTACAACGTGAGAGGTTGGGGTTCCTGTGACGGTCCTGCTGCGTTTACTGCTTCCTGTTATATCTCCTTCCATGCCCTTTGCTCTGCATGAGCCCCAGTGTTGCTCGGGTCAGCGTTTTTTGCAAAGTTGCATCTCTTTCCCTGTTAAATGATGTGCTGTTTAAGTATTCTACAAAAGTGCATGTGTGCCAAGCCCTTGTCTAGTGCTGTTCCAAGTGGTTTTTAAAAAAAAAAAAGATAGTGTGGTTTTTATCAGTTGCTGTTTCCACAACTCTTTTGTTTGTACGTTTGTTTTTTGATTTCTGTCAGATTTAGTATGATTTATTTAACACTAACACTGAAGGGATAATGCTGATGTCAGCGATACATTTATCATGTATTTGCCGGATATTCTGTATTATATGTATTTTTTTTGTTTGTTTTTTCCTTGTTTTTTTTGTTGCTGCATAATTAAAACTATCCACAAATCTTTTGGGAAACTGCTCAACATCACCAAAGTTGGAGGGATGAGAATGGAGACGTTTGTGTTTGCTCGGTCCTGTGCAGGTCTGCGATGTGTGTGTGTGTGTGTGAGAGAGAGAGAGAGTGTGTGTGTGTGTGTGCGTGTGTGATGGGAGGTAATGTTGATTTCAAAGATATAGGAGAGGACAAATACAGTTTTATCCATCACTGCTGTTGAAGAAGTGGTTTTTAAAAGCAGTATTGGCGCAGACCTTTCGCCACATTTGTTTTCATTTTCACTTTCTGAGAAGAGTGCTGTCCAGTATGCAAATGTATTATTTTTTAAGAAATGCTATTGTACTGTAAATATCATTGTGAATATTTTTGTATCATCTCGATAATATTTGTCCTTTTGATCATTAGTCGTCCAACGTAACCACATAATGCTCCCCAGACTCCCACCGGACCACTGACTTTTGTTTGTAACCAGCATACGTCAGCTGTCTTGCCTCCTCGCCGTCGGGGGGGGAGGCCAGTCCAAACGTCTCATAAGCTATTTCCTGCGGGTCGTTGTGCTTTCTCGTCACTTTCCCTCCCGGTGCACTCTGTCTCGCACCCGTCTGAACACGGACAGGTGTCCCGTTCGTCTGTGGTCTCCTCCCCACCCCCACCCCGCGTCAACCCAGGGTCATCGTGTCGCGTCACTTTCAGTTTTCACACCTCAACCTCTGTTTTGAAGCAATATTTTTCTTCCACGCTCTGATGTGTTTTTAATTTGAAAAATCCTCATGAACTTTTGATGTTGACATCAGTGATACGGCGCAGCAATGGTTTCAAAAGATGTGGTGTCATCTGGCTTTCAGTGTAATTAGTGAGCTATGTGAATATGATAATTGTTGCTAATTGTCGACACACAGTGGTATTTTAAAGATATATCACAACCATATTTTAAAGAAATTCATCATATTGTTTATATTTTTGTTATAGAAAAATGTGGCTTTTTTTAAAAACCACGAGACCATATACATTTTTATCCCCCTTTTTTTTTGTTTTTGGTAAATTATTTTGTACTGGTTTTCATATTAATCTGTAAGGCTAGAAATCCAATTTCTTTCAACTGTAGCATTGCGCTGATTCAACTGCCCTGGTTTTTGTCTAAACATGGTTTTAAATGTCATTTCAGAAATACTGTTTGTTGAGTCGCACGCAGACGTCAAATCAAAAGTCTTGTAACAATTCAATGCTGCGTTTTAATTTTTCTGAATTGAAACTCTCCATCCATCCCACGGAAGCCATGGTTTTGTCTCGAGCGAGCCAGTTCGGTGTATTAGGCGGCAAACCCAAACCTGTAGTTGCACAATCACAATAAAGGGCCATTTTCTGGGGGACGTTGTTTCGAAAACAGAAGAAAACACAAACAAAAAAATACAGAGAGGAAGGGCACGTGCGTCGCTCTGGCCGGGAAAAGGATGTTGAGGCCAAGGCCGAGTCAAACGTCCCGAGAATGCCTGTATATATGTAAATGACTATAGAGACATGTGAACAGAAATGTATTCATTTTCCCTGGGAATGTGCATTGTTTCTTCAGAATAATAAAAAGCTTGCAACCCCCTCTACTGGAAGTGGCTGAATATGGAAAATGAAACTTGTTAGCTAGTGTCTGTGGGTTATCTCAACATTTCGTTCCCTCTCTGTAATATACTTTCACCTCTTTTGTATCCGGGAACCGCGACAGCTATGTTTTACATGTAATATTTAGCCTACGTGTTCTAGTCTTATCACCTGCGTACTCTGAGATGCTAAAGCTGGAAAAAACTACGAAAAAAAACGCGGTTACAAAGTAAAACGCTCGGTGGGGGAGGAGAGAGGCGGTGGGGGGGCGGGGGTGACTGGTCCAGAAGATTGTAACCAAATCCATAGTTTGTACAATTTTTTGATATCATGAACAGTTGGAGAAATGATCCGATCGAAGGTGATTCATGCCACGTGGCCATTGTCTCTATGTTTGTACATTGTATGTACAATCATTTCATATTCTAAACTGGTCAGAAAATAAAGGAACTAATTGTGATTTTTAGTCTTGCAGAACTGTATGTAGTTAGATGATGTGACAACCTAATATTTATCTAATAAATATGTATTCAGATGATACCTGAACGTCACTGTGGTCTTCTTCTTTTGTGCTCCTCGCACTGGGCCCGTCTTGAACTCCCCACAGGCATCGTGTAAATTGCCTCTAACTCCGAGCAGAAGGTGTAAATTACCATCGTCAAATTTCATTCACATTTTGATTAACAGAGCTTAAAGGCAGCTCGGCCTTATGTGGGGACGTTAATTAACAACAACAGAATAAGGGAGACGAGGGTTGTGGACCTGCTCTTAGGAATTATGTTGAGCAGTCGGGATGCAATCTGTCAGAGGAAATGAGAAATTAAATGAGTGGAAAAGAAATCAGAAGAATCGTCCTGTGTTTTGTTCCAGACTGCAGTGGGACTCAGTGTCGTGATCCCAGCACGCTCCTGAGAAAATACTTTTTAATCACTAACACCATCAATGTTAAACATTTAACTTTCAATCTAAAATTTTATCTGCAACTATATGTTTTTACCTTTACTTGAAAAAGAGATTCTTAATCTCAACAGGATCTTACTGGATAAATAAAGGTTAAATTAAATAGTTGAGGGGCGGCACAGTGGTGCAGTGGGAGGCCCTGTCACCTCACAGCAAGAATGCTCCCGGTTTTCTAATCCACATAATTTTTTGTGTGGAGTTTACATGTTCTTCCTGTGACTGTCTGGATTTTCTCTGGATACTCCGGCTTCCTCCCACGGTCCAGAAACATGTACGTTGGGATTAGGTTCCTGGAGAAAGATAAGCTGTATAGATAATGGACACTCATCAAGCACTTTTTATTTTATTTATTTTCATTTAGCACCATACTCTCCCTGGATAGAGGATCCTTTCTCTGTGGTTTCCATATTGTTGGAAACGTTCCTTTGAGATTTTGCCCCATTTCGAGGTCACTGAGGTCATTGTCATGTTCATGATTCTGTGACATGGTGCGTTAATACACTGGAAGTAGCCATTAGAAGACGGTAAACTGTGGCCATGAAAGGATGCACGTGGCCAATACTGTGGCGTTTAGACGATAACAGATTTGAATCAAAGGGCCCAAAGTGAGCCAAGAAAACAATCCCCACCCTTTACACTGCCACCAACAGCCTGGACTGTTGACACGAGGGAGGCCGGGTCCGTGGATTCATGCTGTCGATGCCAGATTCTGACCCAGGCCATCTGTGAGCCTCAGCAGAAATCCAGATTCACCAGAGCAGCCTGTGTTTTTCAGAGTTCCTCTCTCCAGTGACCTCTGCAGCCTCAGATTTCTGCTGTCGTCTGGCAGCCGGACTGAAACCTGACATGTTCCTCAGCTGTTGTTCATCTGCCTCAAAGTTCAATATCACAGATGTAACGACTGGTTATTTGAGTTATCACAGCCGTTCTGAATTCAACTCTTATGAATCTTGTAAAGATCAAACCACGGTCAAAGTTTTCCCCAAATACTTTTATTACTGTTTACATTTTGTGTAGTTCTATATCTTTATTAAAATTATATGAATTGTTGCCACGGTTATATATCTCCCTTTTAGTGTAAAATAAGTTCACAATGTTATGTACAACATGTTCCCACGTGTTTCAGCAGGATTTCATGTTTTACATTGCTGTCACTTGATTGGCTGACTAGATAAGGAATACAGGAAGTGATCTGCGCTTGTAACACACACATGACTACAATTTGAATCCCGGTTCTTTAGCCCATACTTATTATTGAAAACAAATAATAACGCCGAATTATTTATTGGTACCTCTGCTTTGTGGTTTACTATTAAATGTACTGGGAAATATCTGCAAATTGCGTGAATGCGGAAGAAAACGACAAAAATGTGCAGATTCTCAGGGAAGTTCTGAAGCGACTTATTCCTCTGACCTCTAAGCGGATTAATGGAGGTTTGTTTGTCACGGAAACCGGATGTAGTTGATTTTCTAATTTATAATGGTATTTTTTGTTCATATATTTACTCATATCTATGCATATACACACAAATATGGAGTTTTACTTCTGTTTAGGCGCTTGAGCTCGATTTTGTGAACTCTCGCGAGATGTGGAGAAGACGTTCTTCCGGTTGTGTAAGAAAACACTTCCTGGTTCCCTGCATGTGAGCCTCGTCCTTGCCGCAGCAGCTGACCGGTGTCCGCTCGTCATCACGATGCTTCTGTCCAGCAGAATCAAGTTCTGCTCTCTGGCCTTCACCGCGGCTCGCCTGTGCAGCAGCGGGCCCGCGGCCGCCAACCTCAACCCCACGGTTTACTTCGACATCTCCGCGGACAACCAGCCGCTGGGCAGAGTCACCTTCGAGGTGAGAGGACGAGTTAAAGACCCGCAGAGTTATTCGTGACCTCCGGTCTGTTGGTGACTTCCTCTTCTTCTTCTCTGTGTCTCCATTTATTCACTATTCATTCACCATCGATTCATTTCCCTCTGCAGCTCAACGCCGAAGTTGTGCCCAAAACCGCAGGTGAGTAAAACTAACGGAAAACAGTTTGATTTCTTATCTGCACAGGACAGTTTATATTTGTCTAAATACCCAAAGTCCTATTTTTAAATCTAGTAGTAGTATACAGTAGTTAAATAGTATTAGTATGCAATGATATCTTTCTGTGCATCAATCTATTGGTGCATATATCTATTTATCTATCTAAGATGATTCTTAATACTCATGTCAATACTGTCCCTGCAGCACATGCTCAAATGTGAATGTACTATTATTTATGATTATGAACTTAACTTGTGCAGAAGTGTTGGTACTTTACCACGTCAGTAACCTGCCCTTTACCAGCTGTTCCTCATGGGGGTGGAGATAAACTGATTTGTTATCTTGTGGCAGCCTAAACCAAACTCCACTTAACTCTCAAAGCAACAGAGCCACTGACTGTTTATTCGAGTGCAGCTGTAAACCGCAGCATCCAGGTGTTGCTGAGCAGGGTGTGGTGTGTTCACTGACCTGTGTGGATTCAATCTGACACAAACTCTCCTGTCGTAGAGAACTTCCGGGCGCTGTGCACGGGGGAGCAGGGCTTTGGTTTCAAGGGGTCGATCTTCCACAGGGTGATTCCTCAGTTCATGTGCCAGGTAGGCTTCTCTCTCTCTTTCCTCTTTTCTCTTTCCTGTGTGTCCTTTTTAAATTGTCCAGTGTGTAATTACAGTTGTGTGTTTCCAGGGCGGCGACTTCACAAACCACAATGGAACTGGAGGGAAATCTATCTACGGGCGGAAGTTTCCTGATGAGAACTTCAAACTGACGCACACTGGAGCAGGTGATAAATCTACATCCCACTGATTCTTTCTGTGTGCATTCTGACTGGGAGAAGGAGAAGCAGCCTGGTATGTTTATTCCAGCATTTCCGCTACTTGTGGATTTTTCAGGAAAAGATGATTTATTTTAAAGAGGCGTTTTCCAGATGTGGACAGTCTGGGAATTTGATCAGTTGTCCTACAGGGTCTGGAGAATTCAACAGAACCAAACTGCTACATGATTATCACAGAATGTATTTTCCAAACGTCAATCGTACGTTCAAGCCAAGGCAGATTCAGACAAGTATAAAATAAAGGTCGTCAGGGCCCTGGGGACAGGGCAGGGCACAACGCAGTGTGATTCTACAGGACGAGTGCACATGAATAGCTGTGGAGCGTTTGTTCTAATAATTATATGAGCTGGTAGTTTTCAGTCCTTCCTTCACTGCAGGGTTTAAAACCAGTCTGGTGAACATTTGAGCCATGAATAAAAACATGGCAGTGAATGGAAAACTTCATACTGTGGATATGTTGTTGTACTAGAAGTATTAAAGAATCATATACGTATTTACACCACTTTATTGTATCGCATGAATGATCCGTTGTACATTCCCCATGTTTCTTCCTACTCACTCCTACCAGCAGGTGGCAGCATTGTGTAAATAGAGTAGAAGTAACACCTCAATAGTGAACAATGTGGTTAAAATGATAACAGATGTTTCCCGAAGTTGATCCTTGTAATTTACTGAAAGTTAAAAATCACTCCATTCTCTTGTGAATCTGTTGCCTTGCAGGGATCTTGTCCATGGCCAACGCTGGACCCAACACCAACGGATCCCAGTTCTTCATCTGCACCGCTAAGACCGAATGGTGCGTACCGGCCGATACTCAAAGATTATAGAGTGAGAAGTGTATTATAGTTCAGTGGTTCTGAAACTTTGCATGTCCTGAGCCACCAGCATCATCAGGTTGGTGCCACATTTCTTACCCATACGATTATTTTTTTATGTGCTTTCTCACTTTAAGCGCAAATGAGTCACAAGGAACATGAAGAATGTTTTCTCTTATTTCACTTCCACTGAGCTGCCACATGTGAAGCATGAAGCCAATTTCACAAAACACGTCTTTCTCTCACTCAATAACATCCATTTTGAAGCAGCTCTCATCAGTGATGCAGGGAAATGTTTTATTTCTTTCTCCACAACCATCTCTCAAGTTGAAATCACTTTTCTTCTTGTCATACAGTTTTTGTTTTTGTCACGGGTTGTCTGTGTAACTGTAGACAATTAGCAGGGACAAAATTTAACAACAATACTCAACTTAAGATACACAACATCCTTTTCAACTCTGTGCCACTTTTATCAAACGACAATTTTCTCACATTTCTGAGGTCTGTTCCTCCAAAACGTGCACAACACATGTGGAAGCTTTTGCAGATTAAAATCACAATGAACGCTGTTGCTTCTGGCAGATTCACACGTTAAATCACTTGTAGGATTTACACAGAAACACAAAACATCACAAACAGAACCACGATACTGAGGATCTTCAAGGATTTGAGTGAACAAGGAGGAATTCCTGTGATTTCTTCTGTGACCAGGAAAAGAAAGTTGGCGGTGGCAGCGTGCCGCTCGCAGACTGAGTCTCAGACCACATGGAAAAAGATAATAGCTACCCTGATGCACTTTTCATATATTTAAGGTTGAGTAACAGGGATCTGAAAAGAAAAGCACTTAAATCCGCTGCCAGAGACTTTTACATGTATCAGCAAGTAACCGTGGTTCATGTCAGAGGCTTCTCACTAACACTTGCATGCTTATGAAGAGAATAATAAGTGATAGAGTAAAAATATTAAATGGTCCCAGAGCACTTTTCCCAACAGGACTTAAACATCTGCTACTTTTAGCATGCTTGTTATTTTAATGTTTTTTTTAATAGTGTCCACTTATTGTTAAAAGGCCGTTTCAGGGGTTTTCTCACTTTCTTGGTGGCAGCAGTGAATTCTCCTGTTTTAACATGGGAGCAGAAAAAAGAGCAGATTTTTAATAACTCCTAAAAATAGCACCACACTCGCAGAAATCGTGGCATCACCCAACAAACGGCCGCAACTCCAACCCGGCTGGGTGCATCGCGGAGCGTCTCGCCGCACGGGGCCGTGATAATAAACTCGCTGTTTCTTCATTCAGGCTGGACGGCATGCATGTTGTGTTTGGCAGCGTGAAGGAGGGACTGGACGTGGTCAGGAAAATGGAGTCTTTCGGTTCACGGAATGGGCGAACCTCCAAGAAGATCACTATCACAGACTGCGGGGAGCTCAAGTAGAAGACGTGTGAGGGGAGGACACGGCCCCCGGCCCCCGGCCCCCAGTCTCATCTCCTGTCATTTCAATGTGAGGGTCCGAGTGAAACGGGCTCAGTCTTGGCTCATGGTGCTGCTCCTCTTTGCTGCCAGTACATAATCTCAGAGTTTTACCTTAACTCTGTAACAACGGATGCACTTAACTGTGTCTCGCTCTAAAATGTGAACTTGTATTATAGAATGCAGGGAGCTGCTCTTTATTGAGAGGAAGCTTTTCATTAATTAACTGTATTGGAAAAAGCCATTTGTTAGCAAAATAAAATAAAAAGTAATTTTTTCTTAATGTGTGAGCTTGTTCTCTGCATCTGTTTGGACACAGCGTGAACCAGATGTTTAAACATCAGAAAAACACCCACAGGAAAAACTTGACACTTAAACAACTGGCTGAGTTTATGAATGAAAGCTGTGCCCGTTTATTGGGTGAACGGCGAATGTTTTTTATCAGCAGCTGTAGAATGAGATCAGTGTTTAGTCTGTTTTTTTTCTTTCTCCTCCTGCGTTTCTCATCAGCTTCAGTCGACTCGTGATCTTATTCCACTAAGTTTTATTCTGCTGAGGTCTGTCCTGAAAAATTAAGGTCTTGAGAGGTCAGATCGCAACCGCACAGGAAAGGGTTCTGTACGTTCTGTCACTCGTTAAATATAGATATTTAAATAGATGTGTAAGTGTGTGTCAATATGTATTCTATATGTGTATACTTCTATGTATACATAAGCATATATAGAATTAAGAATACAGGAAAGCACACTATGTTCTGTTAGTCATGATAACGTCTGTGTGTGTGTATATTATTTTAATGTTTTATGTTCCATCTGGATTTGTTGTTGGTGTTATTCACATAATCTCTCAGCTCCCAAACAACATGGATGGTTTAAAACCTGATCTTATGATCTTTTCTCGTTAGAGGAGACAGAACTGATCATTTAGCAGAACAGCAGGAAAACACAAACACAATGTCAACATGTTTAAATGCATTTTAATACAAAAACATTTGAAGAGATCCATCTCATGGGTTACTCACATTAAGGCACATTAAACGGCGTGTCACGTCCAAAACAGTTATAATCAACTGATGGTTCTTTTCCATTTAATTATCGTTAATTTGAAATACAAAAACCCTCTGAAGCAACATGCACACGGAACCTTCCACTTAATCCTTCATGATCTTTGGCACATTCTGATATTTATTCCTCATTTTGTCTCGTGTTACATACGAGACATTACAACCTATGACCTATAAAAATAAAGCACCTTGCTGAGTCTCTGTTGCTGTGCTGTAGTTTATTCTATTTGTCAGGAAATACATTGTTCCTGAAATATTGCATTTGTTAACAACTTTGGAATAAAATGACCCAAAAGGTGTTTTAACTGTAGTCACATAGTATATAAAGAATAAATGTTAGTCGGCTGATATATTCCTTCATTAAGTGTAATAAGAAACAAAGCTAATGGCTTAAAAATATCTCCCAATAATTATGTACCCTCCAGTACTGATAATGCAGATACACATTAATACTGCATATCCTTCTGAGTAAAGACTTGTTGCATATTTTATACAGAAAACATCATTTTAAGTTATTGCTGGAATATACAAACATGTAGAAAAGAGTCTTCATTTGGAAACTTCACTCGTGACTTTAGCTCCAACACGAGTGAAGTCAGACGCTGAGCTAAAGTTTCTGAATTCACAGTTAAGGTAAGATTCTGGCTTCATAGTTACGACGTCAAATGAATATATTCACATATTGATAACTGAGTTACTCACAAGCACCCAGCCAATGCAAAGTACTCGTCTCCACCGAGAGATACTGCAGAAGGCTTCCATCGCGACGAGCCTCTCACACCGAGAGTCACAGTGTCAGAGAATAAACCGTTAGAGATGAAGTACGATAAAGTATATTACCTTGTGTTTTTAGTTATTAAAGTAGAATCGTCCCTTTGTGGACCAAACCAGGGAAGTCAAGCAGAGAGAGTTATTGCACACGGCGGCAGTAGTAGCCAAGGACTTTGCATTTTTCACACAGGTGTTGGGGGTGCTCTTTGCTCTGGTCCGACACGTCCAACCCGTCCGGTTTCTCCAGAGGTCGCTGGGAAAAAAATGTATTCATTCATTTGATTGTTTTTTAAATTCAGTATATTCAAAATCTGGCTATTTCTGTCAAAAAATAGAGTTGATAAACAATACACTTTTTTTTTTATATGTCTGATGATTGCAGTAGATACAACTGACACAATCTAGAAAACCCAATAACCACATAACCGCACCATTCTCTAAATTCCAATTTCTACCACTTAAATTAATGCGGTTATTAATTTAATTATGTTGGAATGTTTTCTATCGCTTACGATTTAACAAAAAAAAATAAATGCATTGAAATATGTACAGAGTTACATCCAAAGTTCAAGAAGTTAAAACTTTGCAGGATCTGATGTAACAGAGCTGAGAGTTTGACAATCTCTTATGCATTCGATAAGAACTGGTTTATAATTTATAGGAAAACCTTTGCCACTGCATCTCACTTTTTCCTGAGCCACTGAAACTTAACTGAGATCAGGATGCTTCTAAGACATGCTGTTATTTAAAATAAACTAAAAAGACAAGCAAAAGAAAATCATATTATTTAGTACCAGATGACAAAAACCCGACTGGAAGGTACCATTCACCCGTCTGTCATTGGGATGGGCTGTTACCTGTTTATGAGGGTAGACGTTGATGTGGCACTTGATGCATTCTTGCCCCATGTTGGCCCAGGAGTTCCCGCTCATCCACTTCCTCTTGCATTTAGGGCATTTGTATTCCCCGAAACACCTCTTCTTTCCCTGATACGGGGTCAGGCCTTCACCTTTGGGTCGAGCCTGAACAGAGAGTCGGAGCAGGAAATAAATTCTACATCGTCAACCCACTTTCAGCTCACTTCATTGCTTTAAATGACACGTTTACAAATGTGTGGACCTCAGCAGCTTTGCAAACATTTTCGTTTTTGACTCTCAACACTTTTGATTAATGGTTTCTCTGGTCGGCAGTGACTGAGCTGCCACGGGGGGAGCACGTGGCACCTGACCTACTGCGGCCTGCCTCTGGAGAGCCTCCAGCCGCCGTCTGTTCCTGCTGCCTGCTCCCTGTGCGTGGCCATGAACTCCTCCGCCTGCAGGGCCTCGTCTCTGGCTGCGTGGAGCCTCACGTTGGGTCCCACTGTGGCATACGACCATGCCACCGGGGTCTCCCACACACAGCCAGAGACCAACATGCTGCTTTTCAGCATCTTTTTATTCTTAAATTCACAAAACTCAAACTTAACTTGCCAGCACTTTCTGCTCGGTGTCTCTCACCATGTGTGTCTCTGTCTAAGTTAGAAGACAGATCATTTGAAAGAACAAAACGTATCTAAACTACATAGTTAATGATGGAGTAGGAACTACAGAGAATCGTTGTACTATTGAAGCTAATAAGAAGTTTTAATACTTTTAATGGTTTATTCCAAGAAAGATGCCTTATATTGTAATTTTTTGTGTAATTTATTTGTTGGCAAGAAAAGAAGGAGTCTCAGCTTTCCCATTAAAAATGAACTCACTCCCTCCAGCTGTGTTCCCAAGGGACCATAAAGGAGGCCCCGGCCTGTGTGGGGACCAATGGGAGAGGCCTCCCCGCTATAGGACAAATACCTCAGGCTCTCAGTCATCCCTCCCAGCTGCTCCCAACCCACCAACCAGGACACAAAGATCTTAGCTCGGAGGAAATAAAACCCAGATGAACTCTGCACTTGTATAACATGACAAAATCCAAAACCCATCACAAAGAAATCGTCTCGACGAGACTGGTTTGAATTAAAAGCGCCTCGTCTGATAAAAGTAGGGCAAGTCCAAATTAAGACGGAGTCCACACCACCGAAGGAGTTCACATCAAATCTTGTTTTGATTTTGCAGCAGAAACACATGTCAGGTTCAAAAGCTCCAGCAGATCATTCTATTCATTTCCAGGACTACATCTGTTAAAAAACAACAACAGCCAAGTCCCTGACTGTTAAGACCACTGTGAAGCGTTTGGAGGCCTGTGTTTGCATCACTCAGCCACCGTGAGGCACTGTGGGAGGTCACTTTTGATGGCAGGGCCTACAGGGAGAGCGGACAGAGCATCATCTTCCTGAGGGAGGAAGCAGCTTTCACTCCGCAGAGCAAGCAAAACAAACTCTACCTAAAGTCTGGAGCCCACAGGGCAGCAAAGGGCACGGCGCACTCCGCTGTTTCCACTGGTCCCATCAAAGATGTGACACCGATAAACACGACCACTGGAAATCACACTTTTGACCTGACTTTGAGTGGACGGCAGGAAAGTTTGAGCAAAGGCAGAAAAATGTAACAAATCTGTCATCAATCCTCCTGCATGCACGAAACAAGTCAAGACACTCAGACGGGTTTTCACTCTTTTACTTAGAGATGCATTTGGTTAGAAGTTTCTTATATAGTGAAAATTAGAAAATTTACCATGTTTACTATGGTTTAGCGTTTTAGCATGCTAATCTTTGCTAATACAACATAAGGAATGTCAAAACACAAAGTTTTGGACAAAAAACATTTTTCCAACCACGTATATCAATCATTCCAAGCTGATAAACAAATAACAAAACCGTTTATATTACTTAAAAACACAAGTAACTCCAAATGCCTCAAACCCAAATACAACTGGATCAACCAACACAGGCGTGACATGTTTGCTTTATGCTCTCAAAGTAAACTCAGAGCTTCTCTTTGGATTTAGAGTTAAAGGCTGTTTTGTTAATTTCTTTTTCTCAGGAAAACAATACTTAATCTCTTTAATTCAGAGACACAGCAGATGCTGTGAATGCAACACGCTTCCGTATGATTGGAGTTTGTTTCGTGACTTTTTTTCCTTTTTGGCCGGTGTTCTCCCAAAACAGATTTGGGTTTGATTGAAGATCTCTGCAGCCCAAAACCATGTGTGAGAAGTGGTTTTGCTTTTAAGACAAATAGTTTTTTCCCCCCTTCATTTATTCTGTGCATTACAACACAGACTCACCAAAAGCCATATAACTCAAATTGTTGTGCAACTCAAATCAGAGCCAGAGTACATGGAGCGATGTAAAGCCAGATTCGGAGGCTGCAGCAGATAAGGCAGATCCTTGCAGCCTGGTGAGAGAGGCCCAGAAGGTTGGCGGCCTCCTTCTGCCATCATCTGGAATCCATCAGGATAAACAATGGACTTCTCCAAAATCCTCAATCAACCCCCCTTCTCCTTTCTCTCCCCCTCATTCACTCTCTCCCCCCACGTCCATACCCCATGAGACATCCTGGAGAACGCAGCAACACCAGGCCTGTTGGATACCATGTGGTCAATTACTCCACACTAACAAACCCAGGGCGCTCTCATCCCTTTCGCTGGGTTTAATTTGTCTCAGACCCCCGGAGCATCGGGGAGAAGCCCATCTGTTACCAGAGCAAAACAACACATTAAGGCCCGGACTCACTGCAACAGGTCTCCTAAGTCTTAAAGACTTAAGTGATACTTTGAAATATCTTGTGAAATCAATTATCGCAGCAGGGTTACAAGCAACAAGCGGAGCGTGACTTTTCATTTTCCATAAAAAGATTAAATTAGTAGATGGTTAGACGTATTTTAGGACGATAATTATTAAAAAAAACAGGATAATTATATCCTGAGACAGGTGAAATATAACTGGTTACAGTAATGAAGTTATTTATCGTTCAAGCGCGCTGCTTGTTCCGTCTTCTCAAATGAGAGCATTTACAGCTTTTCTCTGTTTCATTTCATTGTTAAGTTAATGTATTTGTGTTTTGGAGCAAGATATTTTAAGGTGACACCATGAAAAATAATAGTTTTTGTCCAACATCAAAATATTATTTAAAATCTGCGGATTTTTAAAGTGTTCAAATAGGACTATGTTGTGGATACTTCTAAAGAAGACAATCTTTGTAATAAAAATTATATAATATAATCTCTTAAATGTGTTTTGTAATGAAGAAAATAGCTGGTGTACCTGAAAATATTTGGGAAATGCAACACTTTTAATGAAGTAAATAGAAAGTGTAATTGGTCATGATTAAGTCATTTTCTTTAACTGACACGCTGGTGTTCATACATTTACTCTCTTTAAATATTTGACTTTATAGCTTCTTTGTCATTATCTTATGTATCTTTTAATACAATATGAAAGAAATAAAATGTTACTCATACTTACTGTGTATGAGGCTGATGTGTATAACTATACCAAGCTGCTCTTACTGTGTCATTGGTGCTGAACTCAACATTCCTCCACATTTAAACACATGTTTAAATGTGCACTGAGCTTCTCTACAGACTTCTGCACAGTGATAAGCATGAACCCCAGAGCTGCGATTCAAGGAAACAAGATACAAGACGCTCCCTGGCCAGTGGCAGCAAAACCTATGTCCTGTTTCACACAATGGTGCTTCCTTTTTTTTCCAGGATTTATCAGGGGCAAATGTTCCACTTGTAGAAACATGCAGATATCAAATGAGTCCTTCAGCAGCGTGAGGCTGTAATCCTTCCACACGGCCTTTCTGCAAAGCTCATCTGACACACAGAATGGATTAACTTCCCCCGTCCTCAAAAAATAAATGTGATTAGGTGTAAACAACTGCAGGCCAAAGAGCAGATGATTGGTTTTCTGTTTTCCTACGTGACTCTCTGGATTTCCACTCTTCCATCAAGCCCCATTGTTCAGAATATATAGGACCTTTAAACGCAGCAGAATTATTCTCACACACAAATTCACAGACATTATAGCCTTTCACCATCCATTTAACACAGAGTGCTGCTTTCATATAGGGGTAAAATTTACCAACACACTGAGTTCCAGTTGGCTGTGGTCAAGTTGATGACATATGCAGCTGTAAACTGGCTTTACATTTCACAGCGAGGGAATGACAGGGGGGGGGGGGGGGGGTGCCAGACAAACACGAAATGCAACAGAGAGACACAACTGAGCCAGATTCAGGCTCCCAGGAGGCCAGGAACAAGCCAGAGGTAAATTTAATCTCATACCTAATGTGCAGTGATGGATGCAGTTATAGTCAGTTTCACACTGCTGGAATAATCTCACCGAAAAAAAGAACCTCACATTTTGAAGTAGCAGTCCAAAGAAATCGATTTACAGTCGCTATGACAACAATCCACAGCATCTGTTAATGTGCCTGAACTTTTACAAACTTCATGTCATGGTTCAGAGCAACAGGTCTGCAAAAAGGTTGGGACACAAGATGTCGGGTTTCTGACGTCATCCCATGTAAACCAATTAACTTAATTGTACAACCACCATAATAAATAGTGGCTTCAATATCAACTTGTCAAATGTTAAACACACTTTATAGCCGATACATAGGTTTTATGATTAACGTGTCAAAAGCATTTATGTGCCTGTCACATCTGATCCATTTCTTTGCAGAAAACAGAGGTGACTGGGTAAAGGGGAGCAGATGAGCAGGTGTGGGAGTCAGATGAATGAATGGACGATGGCAGAAGAATGCAGTGAGAGTGGTTAGCTTTAGATTACAGATTCTGGGGGGGGGTGAAGTCTGGTTTACTCGTTTAAGTGCATACCGAACCATTCCTTATCCCTATACCCTATAGATGCCTATACTCCAGAGTCTCTGCTTACCAAGCGAGAAGTGGCTGAGGTGCAAAGCTGATCAAATTGCACACAAGGGCAGAGGAAGTCCTTATGACACTTCATACCACCCCCTCCTCAACTAGTCTATCTACCCCCAGATTCCAGGGTTTCCGCTATCTTACTCATCCTCCTCGGCAGATGATCGGGCCAAAAACAACAGACAGCAAGCTGAGGACAGATAAGACATTTAGCAGCAGTGAAAACACAAGGATAAAAGCAGCAGTATAACCGGACAGCTCTGTCTGAGATTCACCAGTTACACATTGGGCTGTGAGCCGTATCGCTGCACCTGGACGGAAGTACAGTGTCTGGTCCTAAATCAACACTGATAACATTATCAGTATTTGGAGATATCAGCAGAAACACATTCTGCTCACCTATATAATACAGAGACATTTCCTCCATGGCTATGGCTGCTTTGAGTTTGAAAAAAAACCCACAGGATATTTGCTGCATGTTATTTAGTCAGTGGCTCAGTAATGTTTTTTTCTGCACAGCGGTACATCCTAAAGTGTGACTAACCAAACCGAGTTCGAACAGAAAAATGTGGCCCGCTTCACTCTCTAGTACATTCAGGAATAGTCTATTCAATTTAATCGAGGCTAGTTTTACTTTCTGTTAAAATAAACTTTTGACATTGTGGTAAATGTACTTATTCACCTTCTGTCTGTGAAGCTACGTAAGGAGCCAGCTAACTTAGCTTAGCACAAAGGCTCAAAATGGGAAAACATATAGCCTGGCTCTGTCTGGACCAAACTAAATCGTTCTACCAGAATGCTAAAACGTTAGAGGCAACATAATTCAGTTAAAGACAATGAACGCTGATATTAAATACTAGATAAAACTCAAAGAACTAAAAATATCACTTTCATCCATCTTAGGCCAAATACAATAAAAGAATTCCCTCTGAAAGCGTTGCAACTATCAGAAGTTCCACTTTCCAGACCATAGGTCCAGACTAATTATCAAAGCAGACCTTGTCCCTCCACTCAAACATGATTCAACTGTAAAGACCGGTACACCCACTTCCTGTGCTACCCACTGTTTCCAAAACCAGGGTTTTGATTTGGACATCTCTGGGCAGCTCACTGCTCACTGGCCCTTTGTCCATCCAATCGCCGCTTCTTCGCATACGGGCAGACGGATGGAGAGAGATGGAGTTGACTGCAGCCAAGCCAAGCAGAGCTGAGCGAACAATACAGCCTGACTTCTTGACCTTTGGTTCCACAGGCCCTCTGCAGAAACAATGCTCTCCTTATTTAGCCCAGGCCCTTCCCACCATACACCCATTTACTGTCAGCACACTGTCACTTGTGTATTCTCTTTACAGTAACCTGGTTCAGCTACTTAATTGGCAAAGGTCGTTGAAATGTTGTGACCCGGGGTTCAGGGATGAGAGGTGTGAAGAAAGCATGTTTTAGGTAATTTGACAGAAATTTGAAGCAGTTTTTCCATCAACGTGGCACAAAGGGACAGAGTTTTTTCATCTTAACACACTAATTTAATAACAAGTTATTTGTCTGCAACCCAAGAAATCCACAGTGTACCGAAGGTGTTTATTTCATTTATCTACAGCTAAAAATACAACAGATTCCAGCAAACAAAAACAAAATGTAGTTCTGCTCAAGAGACCTTTTGTCATGACGACGGTTTACGTAATCATAACTTCATCTCTGAAATATTAGCAACACATGATAGAATCTGACATCATCGTTTTCTGAAGCAGAGCAGCAGAGCGCCAGCCAGCAGAAATGGTTTCCAGATTTTTTAACACCATAAGGGGTGTGGCCACTCCAGAGAATTATAAAAAATCTCAGCTCGGGGTAATCCTTTGACGTCTTAACCTCCTGGTGAAACAAGTAACCCAACCCTCCACTATGCTGTCAACGGGATGCTTACCGCTGACATGCCGAGCACAGCATGGATAGTATATCTCATACCGATGAGCAGGGCCGCAAACAAAAATTCATGGTCTGACACGTCTCTTTTTTCATTGTTTTTCATCACCTAAGGTTTCGGCTTGAAGAGCCATGTGTTTCTTTATCAAAGAAGCAGACTTTTAGAGTTGACATGGGCCCCATTCCACCCAGAGAGAGGCTGTTAAAGGCCCCACACACCCACTTCCTGTGCACTTCTTCTCTCATCTTACTGAGCCGTGACATTCTTTGATTCCTGACCATAGAGCTCCCTTCAGCTATGGAAACATGCAACCAGAGAGTCAATGCTGCTAATAATCCATAAAAACAAGTAATTCTGCATTGCTTTGATTAATGGCTCTCACATTAACCCGTGTGGACCAGTGGTGGAAAACATCTTTCATGCGGAAAGAGATGTATATTTTTGTGACTGATGAACAGACGGTCGTATCTGCCTCTTGCAGTTAAGTGAAAATGTTGAGAGCTATAAACTCACTGCAGTTGATTTTTCTCTGCATTCCTCACTTTGCTCCACTAATTTTGTTCATGGCTGAGCTGCATCAATCTCCTCTGAGTGGGCAGTGATGGAGGTGAGCTTTCAGGGAAGAGGTATTTTGGGGAGACATGGTTATTTTCTCTCTAGCTTTGAGTTAGATGAGAAGATAACGGTCCAACGTCTGCAGGCTAGCTGGAGCCAGCAGTTTGTTGAATCTGTGAAAAAAGTGTAAACCCAACTTTTAAATGTTTTACATGGAGTTTGGATAGTTGGACAGAGCCAAGCTAGCTGTTCTCCAGTTTTCCTGTCTTTCTGCTAAGCTACGCTAACTAGCTGCTTATTCCAGCCACATGTTTACCGTACAGAAAGTAATCTAAAGCTTCCTTCAGACATGCACTGAAGTCTGGATATTTTCTGGAAATTTTCAAGAGGGGCTAGATGTGAGAATGCAAATGTCAAAGTCAGATGTCCCAATTTTCTGGAACCAGCTCATGTCTGAAAACAGCTGCACTTTCAGCAAGACATAAACGTAACTCCCAAAATGTGAAACTATGGCTTTAAGCTCACACACAGCAGGATGCCAACACACGCCAAAAATCAATTATCAATTATTTAATCTCTTGCACCAACTTCAGTTAAAGATTTCCCCATCTCTTAAAAAACTTTATACGAGTGTCCTCTAATTTAGAAATGGTTCTTGCAGAAAGTGTTAAATTGCTACAGATATCACTTAGTTTTACGACCTGTGGAACTATCATGTTGCAGGTTTCACAGAATCTTCTTTCTCCCCGACAAAATTAAGTGATTAAACTTTATAGGCTTCTTGATATAATCGACCTGTAAAAGTTAACCAGCTTTTCCCTTTTTGCTACCTTGTTTCTAGGACACACCCTGTCAATTAGTCATTTGATTATTTCCATTACACCTAACAAATGTCAGGCATTTCCCTCTGAACATGATCAATGGGGAACCGCAGCTGCACATGAGCCAGTGGTAATACTTCTTTCGTGTTTGGAGTGGAGGTCGTGCCTCGTTCCACAGGAAAACCTATCATCTTTCATTAAGACCAGCTCCGAGATGCAATCGGGCATCTGCTGCTCATTACCAACCTGCAGTTGTTCATCTAACTCAAAAACATGCTGAGGAATCTATTTCCCATAGAAAATACTGAATACAAAGATAATATTCTAACTTGGGTTTTAATATCTTTAAACAAAAAAAGCAGTGAATATGCCTCAAACTGTGATGAAGCAGGTGGATTTGAGCCAAGATTCAGATCAAATCAGATCCAATATGTCATGTTATGAATTCTCTTTTGCAGACAGCACTTCATATGTTGATATCCAAAACACGTAGAATAATTTGACAGATGGCTCACACACTGCACAGCTGTTTCACCCGGCATTGAGGACATGCACCTGACTGAGGTGCAGCATCCCTGACTGGCTCACCTGAGGGCAGTCTTTGATGTAGTGCCCTTTGTTGAAGCAGAGGTGGCACAGGTAGTTGGGCGGCGGCCGTTTGCTGTGTTTGCGCGTCTCGGGGGACAGGGAGAGGTCTGAGAAATGGTCCGCAAGAGAGCTCAAGCCTTCCACGATATTGTTGAGGGACCCGTAGGGCGAGGAGTTCTTGTAGAAATTGTTGTTCAAGGCCTGTCGGTGAAAAACATGGAGCAAGGTGAGAAATCTGTGGCAATGGAACCATGTGGGTGTGAGGTTGAAATATACAAATATACAGTAGATGCATTGATACACTAAAGCGGGGCTACACCTGACTATTAATCGTATTTCCTCTACCTGGGGGTTTTCACCCCTGCCCCAGCCCGTTTTTTGGGGTTGATTTGTATGTTTATGAACACAATTACACAAAAACAATTAGAACAGTTTTCCATGAAAATTGGTAAAAGGATCAACATGGGCCAAGGAAGAATCCATTAAATGTTGATGTGGATCTGGATAAAGGGGCAGATCAAGGGATTTTTTATCGCTTTCTTTAACATTGTGAGATACGCCGTTTTCCAACATTTTCATTGATTTCTCAGAGAATAATAAATGGATCTTGATGATAAAAATCAGGTTCAATCAAGTTTAGGGGACTAATATTTTTGAGTATTTGCAATTTCGTGCAGATCCAAATAAAAATCTGGATCTCGTGAATTCAAATGAAGCTTCATAATGGGACAGTTGGGCCTCGGTGGAGCTGAGGTATTGTTAATTCATTCTATTAACCTGTTGATGAATCGCGTAACTCTTTATTTAGACTTCTAAAGCCCATCACGATTTCCCAAAGACCAAAGCCTTGTCCTAAAATAAGTTATTTTGTTCAACCAACAATCTAAAACCCGGAGATGCCCTGTTAACAATGATATCAACCAAAAAACTGCATATTCTCACATGGAGATGGATACATTACTTCAAATATGTTATCCTGAATTGTGGTTGATTAATTTTCCAGTGATCTATTAATGGATTAATGGACTAATCTTTGTAGCGTTGCACAAAAGTATCCCTCATTTCAAACAAGGACACAGAGGAACATTGTTGTGACTGGACGATGAAAGAGCACTTCAGCCAGCATGTCAGTCCATCACCCTGATGGATTCTCCTGTTTGTCTCTCTGACAGAAGACGACTTTATTTCATTTCTGCAGATGCGCTGCCTTTACCGCATTTACTCTGCACGCCAATGGTGTCCGTTTCCTCGCCGGGACAAAATGTCTTTGTCGTGTTTTATTCCGACCGGTCCTATATTGGCACAACACAATCAGTATCATTGTGTCTCTGGAGGAGACGGGTGCTATGGCACCGCAGGGCAAACATGAAGAACAGCCTGCAGACACTGGCTGTTTACTCTGAAGGCATCACAGACAGAGAATTGTAATCAGATGCACATGTACAATCCAGAGTACATGTTCTGCATGACATATCAACCCACTGCATGTCTGTGGCATGTGTGCAGTTACAGTACATGATTCCGTCCGCCAAGGAGGTTAAGTTGTTAGTTAGCAAGCAAAAACTACTGGACATATTCTGACCAAACTGGGTGGAGGGGTGCAGTATGGGTCAGGAAACAACCTATGAGTGTTTGCAATTTGGTGCATATCCAAATAAAAATCTGGATCAAGACAATTAAATTGTGGCTTCATCAGGAGACTGTTGGGCATTGGCCTTATACTCCTCTAGTTTGAGTTCTTCCAGTTTTAATGTGAACGTGTATATTTAGGTTTAAGTTCTGGTGACTTTTGAAGCCAACATGTAAACAGAAACACAGTAATTATTATTTTTTCTACTTTTCTTGAACGGGTCAGTGTTGAATCAAGCAACACCAAGTTCCACTGAGTCAAGGCTGCACACATCTCTGACCAAGCCAGAGGCCAGCCAGGGTGAACCCTCACACTTTCAAAAACCCTGTGAGAGGTTGTTTTTTTTTCTTTCCTCAACCTGCCATTCCTCCGGCAGCTGCACACTGACACCAGAACACAGTCTGAACACACTCAGGCACTATACCAGGGTACAAAACACATATTCATATGCTACCCACTCGCCACAGTTCGACCCAACGAAGGCATGCAGGTGAGGTTTACAAAAATAACCCAGGGTGAAATATGAGGGGATGATTTTCAGGGCCACGCTATGGGAGAGATTTATGATGTGCAGCAGAGGATGCAAGTTTTCAACAGAGTCACAGTGGCCATGCAAGGAGTTAGTCACATCACACCAGTTGTACCTCACTCCTCAGATGGAAGAAGTTGTTGAGATAGTTGGAGCTCAGATCCGCTGCGCTGCGCTTGGAGTTGTTCATGTCCTGGAGGGAAGAGTCCGACTCGGCTTTGAAGGCATCGAACGTGCTGCTCTGGGAGTCCTGCAGGGACATGTAGACCCAGTTGAGCAGCTGTGCAGGTTGGTACACGGCGGCACCAGTCTCTATAGCGGACATCATTCTGTCGTTGGCTGGAGGGGGACCGCTGCGCCTCTTGGAGTGAAAGCACCGTCAGAACCGCCGGGTTTTCTGGATCACCCAACTTCTCTGAGTCATCCCCCTGCTCCGGCTGGGTGGGTGTGGACCTCTGGTTCACCTGGGGGAGCCCTGGAGGACCCCGGTCACAGGACAGCGGTGTCTCGGGGAGGACGCAGTGGAAGCATTAAGCGCAAAAAGGGCTGAGCAGCGGTTTGGAGCTTGGAGCAGCAGGACTGTGGGTTGCGTCACAGAGGACAGGAGGTCCAATCAGCGTGCATCTCTCTGCTCAACTTTTCTAAATGTTCAGGAACATGGAAAACTCAAAGCAAGAGTTATAATGAAGGAGAAAGGGTGAACGTTTTTATAGGTCAGTGTTTATGTGTGGTTTAGTTTGGAATGAGGCCCATTCGTTTTTTAAAAAATATGCATAAAAATACATACAAACATAAAAGTTTCAATTCCTAATTAGACCTCAGTGGTCCAGTTTATATTTATAATGACTATGTTGTTTGTTGAAAACATTAATGTTGCATAATGTTGAATGTAATTGGTATAGGCCCAAGTCTGCTGTTACAATAATGAATGTTTATATAAGATTAAGAAAAACTGACGTTTGATAAGTCATGTTTTGTTCTGTTTGTTTATTTTATGTTTTAGGCAAATCGATCAATGTTTGGTTTTGATTGTTTTCACACGTGAGAGGCAAAGTCAGAAGTTTTAGACTAAGCATTCATCAAATAGGCTGAAGTCAAATGAAAGCATTTTAAGATACACTTCACGGTGCTCAGTTAAACCAACAACTAACCACCCAGTGCTTACTCACTCAGTTTAAGCTGATTTGATTTAAAGGCCTTCAGATTGAATATAGTCTGCAATACATGTCTTTACCACAAATAGACTGCTGCCATCTAGTGATGTAAACTGATACTGAAGATAGTATTTCAGTTGTTCTCATGAGTTCAGGATCATGTAAAAATTCCATAAATTACAAAAAGCTGTAGTTGTTTGATACTGAAGCTCGTGTTCCAGCCTCCATCATTATCTCTTAGAGAGAATTTAGGGACCCACAGCAATGACAATAATGGAAGAGTGGAGTCGAGTTTTAAAACCTTAGAAAGCAACAATGTTTGGCGCTTCTCAGATTCAGTGACTAAGAGTTCCCTCTTCACCACAGTTTGGAGGAGATCGTGCCCATTTGAGATCAAGATTTCTGGGCGGAAAAAAAGAAGTCAGATTATTCATAATTGTAAAAATGAGCAAAGATAAGAGGAAAGTCTGAGAAGGGTGAGAAATAAGTGAAGCTGAATTAATTATATTAGTCTGTTCTATCCCATTAAGAGGTGGGGGTAGACTTAACCAGCTACAACAAAATTAAACTTCATGGTCCATCATTATAAACAAGCTAATGATATATTAACAAATCGGACACAGGGGTCATTTTTCTGTGGAAGGAGTACTTTTTAAACTTTTGAAATACATTTACCTACTTATTTACATATACCTAAGTAGTGACTTTAAACAATTTAACACGGCTAAGTTAAGTTTCTAGCCGCCTGCAAATTAGTAGTATTGTGAAGAAAAACTTGCAAATCATTTATTTATTGTGTAATATGTCACTGTGTGCTTTTTGGAACATCTACCGAGCACCAAAAGTCCAGGACGAATGAAGGACTTTTACTGGAATCAAGTATATTAACATGGTTATGCTGTAATAATAAGAAGACGAATTGAATATATATACAGATCGTTTTGAGATACCCAAGTCTGCTTTACAGAGATAGGAAACAAAAACATGAAACAAATGATAGTAGGGAGATGTTTGCTGGAGATAAAGAATCTAGTGGTTTAAAGTCTTTTTTTGTGAACATGTGTGTTTGAGGGAGCGTCCAGGGCTGGGACATGTGTGAAGTAAGTAAACAAACCCTGCATGTGTCCTCTAGTTACCATGCAAGCTGAAGTAATGACTTGCAGACACAGTTTCCAGTGTCTGTGGGAACAGTGAGTCAACAGCACCAGCCCCCACTCTCCCCCTCTCTCTCCTGGACAATACCCAAGCAGCAGGGCGGAAACCAGGCCGAGGACCCACCCACCTCCAGCCTGCATCGTCTCTTCCTGGATCAACTCCCGAGTCCGCGAAGTAAGTCGATTTAACCTGTTTCTCTCGTATCTACTATTCAAAAACATTAATCCCACGCAGGGTTAAATGCGACCACGCAGCCGATCGATGTATTTTAAACCGAATAGGAAGTTAGCATCGTCCCGAATAAACAAGACTCGAGCCGCCGTGGGGCTTTTTTTTTAACGGTACTTCAGAGCCGGACTTCCTCCATTTTAAACCCTAATAGTTTCATCTCCATCTGTCAAACACAGCCCTCGTCTCTCGTGCTGCGTGTTGATGCTGCATGCTACATGCTAAACTTCGTCTTTAGGTATTGGGCAACATTCAACGGAGGAGAGGGGCAGTGGAGCTCCTGGACATTTAACGAGGTGGCGAGGCGACACGTTCAACTCGACAGTGTTACACGTTGCTTATACTCGCCATGTTGCTGTAGACGTTTTAAAAATGGAAGTTTTGTTAAATATTAGCTTGTTAGCTAGTTTGGCTAATTGAGCGTTTTCAGGCCTAGCGATGCTCTAAGATTATTCGCTGCCGCGTTCTGGTGCTGATTTCGGAATTGTAAAAGTCACAACTGGAGGTGTAAATAAACACACACTCGTAGTGTTGCCATAACAGTGTAAAATAATGATAGGTTGCATTAGCAGGCTGTTTTTGGTTGTGTAGTCTGGGTTAGAAAACAACACATCTGAGGCTAGCAATAATCACAAAGTCCATTGCGCATTTTATTCGGTATATTGTTATAAAATAGACAGTGACGCCGTTATATTTTATTATTTTTTTCGCAATGTTTTAATGTTTAAACTAAAATGGACAGTTATCAGTTATCACATCTTCAGGTTGTAAATATGCGGTGGGATGTACATTATGGAATTTCCGATAACCCGTAAACGCCTCACCAGTATTTTCAAGGGTCCAAAGGAGAAGCTGGAAAGCAGCAGGGGAGTGTCCCCCACCAGGAAGTCACCTTTAACCCAGTGGGTTTCGATCTGATGACAATGGTGCATCTCTGAAGTTAGAACACTGAAGTACAAACTCAGTTACTCAAAGTTTTTACAGCCGAACTGCCTTTGATTGACTGTAACTCTATGATAAAGTTGTTATATTGCAGCAAGGCAGTGAGCTATTTGTGAAGAGTACTTGTGTTTTCAGTGTGAGTGAAAACTGTGTGCATGACTTTCCTGGTTCACCTGTATCGCTCTCGCTTAAATGGCGAAAAATATCGTTGAATTCCCCCAGTGCCTGGTTCTTTGTGTGCATGTAAACAAAGTTGGCTAGATAATCACCCACCACTACTGACTGGCCTGCAGCTCTAGTGAGTATTATGCTTATCTGTGGAAGCACACAGCCGTGTAATTCCCTAAACAACTCCTCACATAAGTGGGTTCTCATCTGAAGGATCTTTGCGGGATGATTTTTCTAGTGGTCTGATGTGTAACTGAAATAATTTGGGGACATTGCAACACGCAGCGTTTTCACATATGGTTCTAAGAAGAGGGGAGCAACATTTTTAAGTCAGCTGACTTCACTTAACGACAAAGCAGATTCATATGACATCATAATCACATGTTAAAGGCAGTTGTGAGTTTCTGACATCATAATGTAATTGAACCATTTAATATTGTTTATAGCTGGGAGAAGGAATTGTTAGGTTTTTGTTTTTGCTGCTGCTGAGTTGACTTTATATCAGAGCTGGTCATTTAATTAGGAAGGAACCAGATGGGTACAGGGGGAGGGGCTGGGCACCTGTTTGCATTATTTTTAGAGCTCTGAAAATACTATTATAGTAGCAGATACTTGTTGAACTGTCACTGATATTGTTGCTGATAATGGATGGCTGATTTTTCAGTGTTGTATGTGCTCATGAACAAAGACTGTCACAAAATTACAGAAATGTTGGCAGGATATAGTTTGTGACTTCTACGTGAATTAAATCAAAAACTTAAAGTCGATTTTGCACGTTCTTGTTTGCGTCACATCGGACCAACCATGGTGATAAGACACGCTAGGCAAATGAAGGGAAACTTCAATGTGAGACAACAACAGTCATTGTATTTTTGCTGTTTGAATGAATCTCTATCAGCAGATTCCACCTGAGCAGCTAAAAAGCAAACCCCAGTAGCAGGAGCATTTTAAGCGACAGGGAGTCCCACGAAATATATGCAGACTTGAATTTCTCCAGCAGAAAGTCAGGTATCATTATTAGTAACAAGCAATAACTTCATGTCACCTCCAGGTTGTGAAAAATGAGTTACCCAGGATACCCTCAACAGCCCGGTGGTTACCCACCACAGGCAGGGGGCTACCCACCTCAACCAGGAGCATATCCACCCCAAGCAGGCTGCTACCCTCCTGCAGCAGGGGGATACCCACCAGCAGCAGGAGGTTACCCTCCGGCAGCAGGAGGCTACCCCCAACAGGCAGGCGGATACCCACCCCAAGCTGGCGGATACCCACCCCAAGCTGGCGGTTACCCACCCCAAGCTGGCGGTTACCCTCAAGCAGCAGGGGGCTTCCCTCCCCAGGCAGGCGGCTACCCTGCCGCAGCTGGAGGCTTCCCTCCTCAGGCCGGAGGATACCCACAGCAGCCTGGAGCAGGAGGCTATCCTTCCATGCCTCCAGCAGGTGAGGTTGCATGATTTTATTGTAATCCTGACGATTTACAGGCAACTCCAGCAAAAACATACATTAAAAAAACATAATTCATAACAAATGAATGGCATTTTGATTGTTCTGTCAATGTTTTCTTTCCAGGTGGAGGCTGGGGTGCAGCACCAGGCGGTTATGGCGCGGTACATAACTTCTTATGTCACTCCTTACGTCTGCAGAACATTGTCTCTAATAGCATATGGACTGACTTAAGCTAAAGCTCCTGTTTGCTTAAATCACCTTATCTTCACCAGCCTTACTAAATCGTATTTGTTCTACATGAAGTTTGTCACCACATTCTTAGCATTTACAGCTGTCCTTTGTTTGCAGCCAGGAGGAGCTCAGCAGGGATACCAAGGAGGCCCTGCCCCAGGCCAACACATGCCAAATTACCCCGGGGCCCCAGCCACAAACCCCTCAATGCCTGGATATGGAAGTGGAGTTCAATCGAATCCTCAGAGCCCGGCCATTCCTGTACGATGCATCTTCATTTTAGGATCTCTCTACTCTGATGTCTGATCTATTTGCCAATGCCGCTAAAAACATGCAGCTATATTATCTTCTAATATTTAATTTCTCATGTTTATTTTTAATTTACAGAAAGGCTACAGGGGTTCTATTAAAGACTGTCCAGGCGCTGATCCACTGAGGGACGTTGAAGTTCTTCGCAAGGCCATGAAGGGTTTTGGTAAGCTCATCTAATGTATTCTCATTAAAAATGAATGAGCACTTTATTGGCCAATTTCCTTTTTTTACATTGATTGGAAAAACATGGGTCTTGAATAGGCACTGATGAAAGCGCCATTCTTGAACTTCTGGGAAGTCGCACCAGCAAGCAGCGAGTTCCAATGGTGCCTGCCTACAAAACGACCTATGGAAAAGTAGGTTTTACTATTTATTTCGTTTAACTTTCTTTTGTATTTTCTTTTCCTGCCCCCCATGTGACCTTGCTCTCATGTCTATTTTTCCCCTCCCAGGATTTATTCCACGATCTGAAGTCTGAGCTCACTGGAAACTTTGAGAAACTGGTTGTTGCCATGATGTTGAGTCCCTCGCACTTTGACGCGTATGAACTCAGACAGGCTATAAAGGTTGGAAGCCTCCGTTATTGTCTCAGCAGAGGCTTCATTTGTGGTTTTGTAGTTAGAACCACAGTGTGTGACTCATTGTGCAATAGGAAAATAAGAAGAAAACTAAAATCCCTTTGTACAATGCGATGTCAGACCAGGGTTCCAAGTCCATTTTTACTTTTTGATTCGTGTTTGTTTGTGAGCATGTTTTTGTATATTTTTTTCAGGGTGCAGGAACTGATGAAGCTTGTCTGATTGAGATTCTGTCATCACGCTCCAATGCAGAGATTCGTCAAATCACCACCATCTACAAATCTGGTGAGTTCTGCTGTTGACCGTTATACTTTTGATAACATTTTTTTTTTTTAAAGTATGGGAGAATAATGTTTGAATTTGATCCTAATGTTTGAATTTTTCAAAATAATCTTGTAATTTGAGTTCTCACATTCAGGCTGGATTTTATTAACTTTTACATAATAAACATTATATATTAAATAGACATAAAGCCTTTTTGTTGGATAATGGATTTTTAAAGGAAGTGCCAGCAAATGTAAATATTATGCAAACGAGTGTATTTTACTGAAAAAGCCACACTGTCCTTCTAGAGTTCGGGAAGAGCCTGGAGGACGCCATCAACAGCGACACCTCTGGTCACTTCCGCAGGCTCCTGGTCTCTCTCAGTCAGGTAGCTGCTGCCTTTTAATGAAGAGAGACGAAATATTCAAGTATTGATAACGTGTTTTTAGTCAATACGTCTTTGTCTTACTCCATCTAGGGAAACCGTGACGAAAGGGAGAATGTTGACATCTCTCTGGCCAAACAGGATGCTCAGGTACTGGTTTGTTGGTGACTCAGGGTTGTAACATTCTTGTAAGTAATTAGCAAGCCTTATCATGTCACTCTTTTTGAATGTGTGTTACAGAAACTTTATGCTGCTGGAGAGAACAAAGTGGGAACGGATGAGTCTCAGTTTAATGCCATCCTGTGTGCTCGCAGCAAGCCTCACCTCAGAGCAGGTGTGTTATTGCAACATCCCTTTTCTTCCACTCTTCAAGCTCCGAATATAAACTCTGCTTCTGTGTTTTCCAGTGTCATAGCCGCTGCACACACAGACCTTTTGATTCATACATTTGCAAATATTTAGATTTTAACTTTCTTGCATGTGTCTCTTGTCTTTGATAGTTTTCCAGGAGTACCAGCAGATGTGTGGGAGAGACCTCGAGAAAAGTATCTGCAGGGAAATGTCTGGCAATGTGGAAGATGGCATGGTGGCTGTGGGTAGGTTTTGTGCTTTACGTCTTTTTTTCTTCAAACCTCAACCAAAGTGAAGAGCCTTCCCAACAACATTTTAAGGCTCTAAGTATACATTCAAGTCATCTGTCAAGATGTTGTTTTCCAAAGCTTTCCTGGAAGGACGAAAATATCTTTCAGGCTTTGACCTACCTTTTTTTAATCTTGAATGGTGATTGATCTAAAGAAAATGATGGACTGTGAAGAAGTGCAAGCGGCTGGCTGAATTGTTTGCAGCCTTACCTCCGACAGTCATATATTATAAACCATACAATGCAGTTACTTTTTTTTAGTCCATAATTTCATCTTTAAACAATCAGCTGTTTGACTTGTTCTCTCCATCTTGTCTTTGTGGAGCGTTGGTCTGATCTCGCAGATTCATTTAAATTAACATTCAATATCTGCTCCTGTTTTCTAGTGAAATGCATCAAGAACACCTCTGCATACTTTGCGGAGAGGCTCCACAAGGCCATGCAGGTACTTCATTTTTTTTTTAATTCTCATTTTACTCCTCTTAATCACAAACCAAGAAGGCTACCCGCTTTGATGTGATCTTATTGGGACAGAGGAGAAGATTTCACTACTGCAGTCAATTCATTGTCATATTGTGATGCATTTGCAGGGTGCAGGGACCATGGACACAACCCTGATTCGGATCATGGTGTCCCGCTCTGAGGTTGACATGCTGGACATCAGAAAGGACTATGTGAAGGCCTATGGGAAATCCCTCTACAATCATATCTCAGTAAGTCCCGCCTGTCGTGTTACTATGACAAACATATTTTCTGATCTTTTTCAGCCATCTTTACGTGATGCATATTTCTGTGTTTCTCAGGGTGACACCTCTGGAGATTACAAGAAGCTTCTACTGAAGCTGTGCGGGGGTAACGACTAAAAAGAAAAGAAGCTAAACCCTCCAATGGACAGTATATGTACGTCCACACTGAAACAATGTTATAGGACTTAATATCACCTCTGATGCATGCAGTTAATATTAGTTCTCCTGGAACAATGGTAAATTAACATTAGTTTTGTATTCTCTTCAATGACATAGATACCACTGTATGATTGCCAAATAGTAAATATATATTAATATGAAGAGTTATAAAGACACAGTAGATAGATTCATCTTTATTTGATGAGATGTGGATGCTTTAAATAGAAAGTGAGAACCAGAAAATGTCAAACTCAATCAACAAAAAATGAAACTTATTATTGTGCTAACAATGTTATATAGTAGTCCAACAATCTGCTGCCCAATTCAGTTTGTGATCATTAAAAGAAAAACTTTTAATGATCACAAAAGACAAAGAAAAACTGTTATGATCACAAACTGGCTGAAGAGAGTTTAATGAAGTAAGAAAAAAAGATGAAGGCTCAAGTATATTTTTCACAGTTTATCATTTCAGCATTATTGGGGCAAAGTTTACTGCACTGCCAATCATTTCATGTATGCAAAGTTATAAAATAAAAAAGCTATATGAGACTGTTAAACCAGTTTTATCAAAATGAATCCTATAAAGAATCATCTGTTGCTTCTTTAACTAGTGACAGATAAATCCAGGTTATTGTTTGAATGTAACAAATAAAGATCTGCAAAGGGCATGTTCGTGCTAACTAACAATAATTCTACTTCTGCTTTAAAGTCTATGAAAGTTAGTTTTTTGCTATATATTTTTATTTATATCAGCTCTAAAAAAACTAAAATGTTTAGCTCCTTAAATGTAAAACTTTCCAATCATTGCTCAGCATTTACAGACGGAGTTGCCTTTCTCTGAACATTGAAAAGCCAAAGCATAAAGACAGATCATGTTGTGCCTTTTGTCAGGGCTGCCAAGTGCGGAGATATTTGATGTGTCACTGTGCAAACCATCCATTACCATACATTTGTTGTTGCAGAAATGTAAACTTTACATTGTTTGGTTTTTCATACTTTGCTTACATATTTTGTCATAGTGTCCTGTACTGGTTTATTCTGCCAGTAGAGGGCTCTTGGCTCACATGAAGAGCCGTTGCTTGTGTCTGTGGTTGTGTTGCTTCTTGACTGGGAGCTTGGCATCGAGCTGAATATCTAATGCACTAACTCTACTTTTAAATCATCCTTATAACATGATAATGATTAGAACTGAATGCTTTTTATTGTTCTAACATTTTGCCATTTGATAGTTCCAGCATTGCAAGCAGCCACTTGTCATTTCAATAAAAAAATGTTTTGGCATATCTGGATTGTATTTGTGAACTGAGTCTGTGTGTTTTGCATGAAACGTGGCTCGTGGATTTTCTCTGAGCCGGCACACAATGAGAAATTTGCATTTCAAAGATGGTCTCATTTTCAGCACCTCGGTCTGTATTACAATCCCCCATCTCTATCCTAAGAGCGTCAGGAGATGTGTGTTGTGTTAAAAGGTGCGAGTAATGTGGCTTACGTAAGTCGTGTCTGTGTGCGTGTGCTGTATAATCGGAGAGGGGGAGAGAATGCTCAGGTTGGCTCTGCAGCTCGAGTGATATGGCACAGAGAGCCCTTTTTTCGAGGCTATAAATAGTGTCCATATTGGAGACATGGTTGTCCTAAAGTCGTCTTTCTGTTGTGCTCACTCGCCTCAAAGTGCAGCCTCAGAGGAACTGTGATGGGGAGACAAATGACTTTACTGAGCCTCGCCTCTTCTAACCCTGAAGTGAAAAGTGAAAAGCTCCCACCAGCTGGAGGACAAAGTGGGATGAATATTTGATGTCGGTATTTGTGTATTTTCTCTCCAGTGGAGCCAGTTTGCCGCGATACCCCCTGAAATATATAGGTCAAAAGCAAATCTTGGGGGGGGGGGACCTTTCCATTTGCCTCGCTTTTACTTTTAGAGACAAAACTGAATACTTCCCTGATTTCCAGACAAAGTGCTTTAATTATTAACACATGGACTTCAGGATGCTGCACTTACTTCTGGGACTCGATTACACTTTAAAACACGCACACAGGGTTACACTGCTTTACTGGACAGTGCAGATGGGAGTCGTGTCAGTTAAAAGTATCTGTGCACGTCATCAGTTCCAGTCAGACAACGAGGTCAGTGATTAGGTCGTGGCCTTTGCGTTTCCCATCACACCCCCAGAGCTTCTTTTATTCTTTAGTGACAATTTAAACGATTCTGATTTGAATTTGGGGTGATGAGTCCATGCATTGCTAGAAACTCTTAAAACTTGTCACTCAGAAATGAAATCAAATAAAGATTTCAGTTTAGAATTGAATACCTCTTCAAAGAAAGTATTTTTTTTCTCCAGAATAATTCGTGGATCTTGATTGAAAAAAATCTGGCAATTTGGTGCAGATCCAAATACACATTGTGAATGTAAATGTGGTTTCATAAGGGGACTGTTGGGCCTTGGCTCTGCCATTTTAGTTGATGTTTTTAAATCTTTGAATGCTAAATAATTCATATTTGATATGGTGCTCTGAAGCAAAACTCCTACAGACAAAGGGAAAAGAGGAAAATACCAAAATAAAGTGACAAATGGTTTAAAAAATAAAATATTGTACGTTTGGGTCACAGGCTTATTAAACATAATTTGGAAAATAAATCCATTTCAGTGAGTCCAATGAGACTAGTCACCGGTTTTACCTTAATTCACATCCCCATCACAATCCTCTAATATTAATAATGTTCCATGGACAATCAGTAGAAGTAAGTATTGACCTAATAGTTGATTTAAAGTGGATTTTCTGCAGCCGTCCAATAAGGAATGTGTGGTTGAGGGACATTTGGTTGCCAGGGACATAATCCTGCTTTAAACTTCATGAGTGCATATGAGCAAATTACAAACCCGAGGATTAGATCAACAACACATAATGAGATGTTGCAGCAGATATCACTATAGCCCCCCACGTCTGCAGAGCTGCAACCTGCACAGTTTGAGGTTCATCCTCTGATATTTGGCAAAATAAAAGTATAAAACCTGTCAACCTGTTTCCTTTCACTCGTCTATATACGTCCATCTAAAGAGGCTTTGGAGAAGAGCTGCACGCTGCCAGAGGTCAGCAAACCACCACAAAACCCAGCCAGAGTTTGACGATTTAAGGGTGTCCCATTTCAATCTAGAATTTACATAGTTCCTACACATCTCAGCTAGTTTTCTTGGTGAGCTCCAGATGGATTTTTCCCTGCAGGGAAAATAAATTAGTGGAGTTGTTATATAACCACTTAGATTGTTAAAGCTGTTTTAAACTCAAGTGAAGAAATGTATAGGCACAGTGTGTACCGTATTAAGCCTTAAAGCCAAGCCTTGCCTCGCTCCAGAGGAGAGTCACAGTCCTCATAAAGCCAATACACTGAAATCCCTTAATTATATAGAGCAGTGTCAGAAATTAAGGTAAATATTTGGTAGATTTCCACATTGAGCATTTTGTGAGGTCATGCATGTGAGGCTACAGATGAGAATGTATGGATTTCCTTACGCATGAATTCATCCCTGCGTTTACGTCATTTGTTTCTTGAGGATTTCAGTGTTCTGTGACGACTGCCTCCTTTGAGATCTGATGGATTATGTGGAGCAGAAGAAAGCTCACGGAGCGGGGCAGATGTGTCAGGGGACAATCCAGATGAGTAACAGGCAACTATATATGATCTGGAGGTACATATACAATCTGCTCTGAAAAGAGATCAAGTCAGACATAAAAGCTGTTACAGTTTCCTCAAAAGGAAATTACACACGATTCAAAAATGCATAATGCATGTGCAACATCAATAACTGGATACACAAAACAGGTCACGCTTTGGAAAGCAAAGCACAAATCAATAAATGCATGATATTCAATGCTGTAATATTTATACAACTACATAACGTAAAAGATTTGTGCCAGATTACCAGAATTTTTTTTATAAAGACTATATGTTACGGTACCACTTGCCTGCTTAATACAATGTTCCTTAAACACACTGTATAACAACAACCAACAACCACAGATTGAGACATTTAGTTTCCCCCCTACAACATAAGTAAGTCCCGGTAGAGCTATAGGAGATTTGGGGAGATTACGATGTCATTAAGCTTCTGTACAACAAAAAGACAGAAATGACAAAGAAGATTATTTTGTGATTTTAGGGCAGTATTTGCCAACATTTTGTGTGTGTGTGTGTTGTATTGGGAACCACAGGATTAAAGCTGCACATGGAGTTACAATTAAATGTCACTCAATATAGCATATTCTTTGTTCTATACTGTACTAGATAAATATGTCAGTAGAAATATCTCTTCGGCCCACATCCTCAAGGAAAATGTAAAGGGTTTGTCATCCAGTTTATGTAGTTGAGTATATTATTCATGAACTATAATATATATTTATACACTATATGGTAAGTAGTGGGACTCAACTCTTATTCATCGAATTCCGGTGTTTCATTCAGTCCCATTGCCCCTTAGTTCAGTGAAGGAACACTTAATGTTTTAGCTTACCGAGACATTTTGAACAATTCTATGCTTCCAACTTTGTGGTAACAGTTTGGGGAAGGCCCTTTTCTGTTCCAGCACGACTCTGCTCCAGTGCACAAAGCAAGGTCCATAAAGGCACGGTTGGGTGAGTTTGGTGTGGAAGAACTTGACTGGGCCGCACAGAGCCCTGACCTCAACCCCATCCAACACCTTTGGGATGAACTAGAACGGAGATTTGCGAGCCAGGCCCTCTCATCCTGCATCAGCGTCTGACCTCACAAATGCTCTTTTGGATGAAGTGGCGAAAACTCCACACAGACACACTCCAAAACCTTGTAGAAAGCCTTCCCAGAGGAGTGGGAGCTTTTATAGCTGCAAAGGGGGGGACCAACTCAACTCAAAACAAATATGGAAAATGTGTTTGAACAAGGTCTGTTAAAGGGATAGTTCACTCAAAGATGTACAATTGAAGTAAATGGATCACACGCGTGGATCACAGCGGACGCCGTTTTCAAATCGAATTTGGATGTCAGCGCTTATGGACACTTGGATGACACAACACAAGCAGTATGAAGGTATTTTAGTTTTTGTTGTTGTTTTTTTACATTTGAAGAATCGGTCACCATTTACTTCGATCGTATTGGATTTGGCTGCAACACTGTTTACCCATGAAACTCCAAAAAGTGTTTTGGGGACTAACACTTCACCCACGCCTCTATCGGCAAAGTGGTGAGTAGATAATGAGTGAAGTTTTCATTTTTGGGTGAACTGTCCCTTTAAAGGTTCAATGTGTAGAATTTAGTGGCATCTAGTGGTTAAGTTGCATGTTGCAGCTAAATACCCCTCACCTCACCCTCCTCTTCCAAACATGAAAGAGAACCTGTGGTAGCCTTCAGTTGTCATAAAAATGCAAAAGATGTTAAGTTTGTCCAGTTTGGGCTACTGTAAAAAACATGGCGGCCTCCGTAGAGTGGATCCTCTCACGATGTGAATTTAAAGTATTTAAACATAAAGGCCCCGTTCTAGAATAAAGAAAACAAAAATGTGTACAATTTAGATGAAACACTTGTGAAAACATATAAGGGCTATTTTGTATTCAATTTCTGTCAATAAATCCCTTTCACACAGGAACTTTAACGAAGGAACAAGACAATGGAAATGTTATATTATATTGTTACAACCACAATTCCACACTCGATTTAATAGCAGGACACATTCACAAGTTTGTAAAACGTCCATTTTCAGTTGCAGCCTCTGTACTCTCCACGCTCCACCACCGACCGAACACAACAAAACCCCAATGAATGACACGATATCGCGAAAGTTGACTTTTGCATCATTTATAACAACAGTGTCACGTGATCCTTTTTTTTTTTTCACAACGACGAGCGAAGCGGTGGAACCAGGTGAAAGCGAAGCCCCGCCCTCTTTTACCTTAAAAGTCCACGGCGGGGTCGATGATTGGCAGATCGCTACAGCTGCTGCAGCCCGGACACAGGGAGACATGGCGGAGTTTGTAGTTTCCCCGAGAAGCGCTGCTCAGGAGTTTCTACACTTTCCAACATGTCCGCACGACTTCAGCGCGGCGCCTTAATGTCTGCGTAGCGCGTGTGGAGCGGAGCTGGACGAGGCACCGACGTCTTTTGCCCTGTTTTTCTTCCCCGGGGGGGGAAGGACGGAGGGAGCAGCGGCGGCAGGAGCGGCCGCGGTCGGGGGAAAATGTGTTGTCATCTCCGCGCAGTCAACAGCCTTGGGCAACAAATATGGCTACTTCTGGTGTATCCCTCAGTTCGGGTCGATAACCGTGCCCAGCCGGGCCGAGCCGGGTAGTTCCTCCAGGGGGGTCAGGGGTTACTTCTAGTCCGGGGGTTGGAAGTTGACTACCAGAACAGATTAAGACGCTGGATTTGTCCCCGGAGCTGGTTTGGTTGAAGCGAAGGAGTTGGAGGGAGGGAGGAGGGGAGCGAAACTGAAGAAGAAGAAGAAGAAGAAGAAGAAGAAGAAGAAAGAGAGGAGGAGGAGGAAGAAGAAGAAGAGATGGATCCCAGGAATAAAGAGTTACTGGAGACGTGCTACCAGAACTTGGTGGAGTCCATAACGGACGCGGACCGGGTCGTGGAGGTGCTGGCTCACTGCGGGAGCCTCAGCCCGGCGGAGCGCTACGAGCTGGGGCACAGCTGCGCCTCCAACCCGGAGAAAGTGGAGCTTCTCCTGAAGATCCTGATGAGTAAGGACAGAGACCATTTCTCCGAGTTGTGCTCGGCTCTGGAGAAGACGCACCCTCACCTGCACTCGGTGCTGCTCAACGGCACCGGACCAGTGGATCACACGACCGGTGAGCAGCCGCCGCAGGGTTCGTTACCTCATGTAGATTGACTGGTGATTTTTTTTTTTTTTTTAAAACCATGAATAAAAGTAGATTAGTGTGGAGGTATGTGCAGCTTTATCACACTGATGGGTGGTTGTGATCCAGCCTGGTCTGAATGTTGATCTGACCAACATTAGGGAGTATTGACCATATGACAAGTTGATGAAGGGCATGACTCTTCCCCTGGGCAAGTATAAAGAGTGTGTGTGAGAGAGGGCTGCACAATCATGGGACCTGATGCTTATTTACACACACACACACTCTCACACTCTCACACACACACACACACACACACACACACTACTGTGCTTGTTTCCTTTGCCCTGTCACTGAAAGCACAGCCTGCCAGCCCTTTGTGAAAGTATTTAATGGACCCCAAAAGACTTAAACAATCAATATAGTGACAAGTTGTGAGTGTGGGCGAGAATCAATACCCTACTGTCAAAGTCAAATAAATGAGGTAAGAATTAAATGTGTGTTAATGCACACAGTGCAGTATTGAGAGGGAGAGATGTCAGTTTCATTTGTGCCATGCTACAGCACCAACCTGCATCATTTTCATCATCACATAATCTGTCAAATATATATTTTTCAGTCAGTTTGGTGTGGAAAGTATCATAAGATATTGAGCGGCCATCACAAATCCCTGACATCCGGTTGAGCTGTGACCAATGGTTATGTTGTCAATAGATTATTGTTAAATATTAGAAAGTATTTTAAGAAACTGCCTCATCAGAAATGTCTTTGCACTTACCACTGTGACGTCTTCAGTTGGATTGTTTTGTCAAACCAACAGTACGGAATTTACATCAGTTTAAAACAGAACCATAAAAAACTCTCAATTAAGGAACTGGAAACAGACAATGTAAGACTTTTGTTGCTTGATAAATGACTTTAAAACATAGATGATCAATATTGTAGTTAGTTTTTGTTGGTAAGTCTGATTGATGCATTATCATGAGTGTCCAAAGCCTGTATTTTACTTTATAATTTGGGATATTATGATGATTTGGCGAGTTTACCCTACATTGTGCACCATTTTCAGTTATTTAAACTTCCAGGTTCATGCCCTTTTTGATCCAGCCTCATATGATCTACCTGATGACAACTTTTTGTTTCTTTATGTATTGTTGCTTGCAGATGATGTAGTGATAAGATGGCACAGATCTCCTCTCTAATCGTTTCGGGATGTGTTTACTCTTCTCTGTAGCGCATTCAGTGTCGTGTGAGGTTAATTTTGTCCTGTGCACTCACAAAAATACTCCATTTCCCACTTCATCACACCCCCTATTCTGAAGCTACAGATATACTTGACTATAATAATGCTTGCTCAGCACTTCTACTGCATGTTTGCATTTCAAAAACAGTATTTGCATTTGTAGTTAGTTCTCTGACTCTCAGCTATTGTATCATATTCGCTCAGCTGGATGCGAGGTATTATTAATTAAGTATGCATTTATTCGGTCCTAATTATTTATAAGAGTGAAGCTGCAGAGTGAGTTCATTTTTCTACTCTTATTTTCTCAAACACAGCGCTCATAGGCTTTCTGCTGCTGAAGAGCTACATGAACGCGCTCTATGCCGGTCGCAGCAGTTTGTTGTAGTGTGCAGCTTCTTGTTTGCAGTCACACAGGCCACAAATGGGCTGAGCCGCTGTTTGCTACTGGGCGGACAGGTTCCTCCACTGCACAGCCAAAAGAAGGGCCTTTCCCCAGGAAAACAGTGGCTTGTTACAGTCTGTTTTTTAAATAATATGCACTGTCAGCAGCCTGATCTTGTTACTCCCCAGTCACCTAGAATCCCACAGGGAGATGGACCCAGATCACCTTTTGAAATCAAAACAATGTGAACGCTTCCTTAGTTAACCCCAGCAAATGCTCTCAAATCAATTGCCAGTATGGGTGATACGTGTAGCTTATTAAGATGATCTGAGCTGCATAAGATGAATGTTTATACAGTGCTTAAAAAGGTGTGTGTGTGTGTCCCCGAGGGTTTTATTTGCTTTTCTTTTTTTTAATGATTAAAGATATTCTGTAGTTGTTACATAACCATATCTTCAGGGCTTTGACAGTAGAGACCTTTTTGTTTGCACATTGTTCTCGTCTTAAAGGACAATAACATGACGGCAGCGTATCACAAGGGCGTGTATCGTGGCTGACGTGTTCACTTGGATCACCTGTGCCACTGCAAAATAAGACTGATCTGTAGGAGGAGAGTAAAAAGCTGGATTTCACTGGTTTGGCTTATCTACTGTTATTTCCAGTGGGCATGTTTTATGGGGAAGGAAATGCAGTTAGCATGTTTGTTAGACTTTAAGGATACATGCGATAAGTTTTGCTGAGTAACACGAGCTGTGTACATAACATTTGTTGTAGTTGACCGGCCGAAATATGAATTTAAGCTACACGTTTACCAAGATTGATGGGCGCATTTCACAGGCGACAGAACTAAGACTGGTTGCTGAATTTGTATTCTGAGAAAATGTAAGATCTTATTTTTAACTTGTCAGTTTACCCTGAGATGAGAGATTACATTCAACTTCTTGCAAAGCTGTCAGATCTGAGTCAAACCATGTGACTGTCCTTATAAAGCGCTCAGTGTTTCTTCCCCCACTCCACTGATAGAGTATCAGATGTGATTTTAGAAGATATCAGCACTCAGTGTTTGTGCTTCTGTTTTCAGCTCTGAAAAAGACGAAGCTCTCCCACTGTCCCCCGCTTCCATCTTGTTCTCATGAACGTTTTAGGTAGATTAGAAAAACTCCAAAGGGCATTGAGTAGCTAAGAAATCAGCCTAAATGAGACACTTGAGCGCTGAGGGTCAGACCACAGCGAGGTCCAGGTCACATGACTTTCACGGAGCAGAAAAGTGAGTGAGCTATGACACAGTGAACCTTGCCCATTGAGACACTCTTTGCTCAAACAGAGTCATGGGAAACTTAAGCTAGAGTGAGAACAAAGAGAGCTTGATCCATGGGATGCCACGGTTCCTGAGGCACATCAGTCTTTTTTTTTTTTCTCTCTTTCAGTCCTTTGCTGGGGAAAAAAGAGGGGTGAGCCATGTTCGCTGGGCTCCTTCCAGTCTTAATCAAACTCACGGTCTCCTTTAGCTAGTGGGAACTCGGCCAACCAGGGATTGATTTAGAGGACTAGGACGTGGGTAAATAGAATCGTTTGTCATGCTCCTGCTAGTTTACATCAGGGGTGGAAGTGGCTGATTTAACTGAACTATAAGCTTCTCATCCTCTGGCCAAATTGGATCACAGTACAATGTGCACCTCTGGCTTTTTGATCTAGATTTGTGCAGCTTGTTGGACATCTCAAGCATGATTACAATTCATTTTTGTCTGAAACGCTTCAAGGTAGAACTGTGTGGAAACATCACATTTTACGACAAATGTTGTGATTGATGTGTTGAAACAATTCAGTTGACAAAATATGACTTAATAATCTACTCATCATTAAGTCAAGATCCGATGTCAAACATTGGTTGATTTTATGACCTCAAATGTAAGGATTTGCTGTTTTTTTAGTTTTATGATTGTAAGTTAAATATATTAGATTTTTACTGTTGATTGGACAAAATAAATTGAGTTCATTGGATGGGGTGTTTTAGATTAGTTTTTGAAAATTATAGAAAAACTATAGCCCAATGGATGTCAGATTTTTGTGGCCAGTATCAATAGTTGAGACTTGAATAAATCTACATAATGGGTTATCAGTAAGTCATAATTATTTTTTTTTGACATGGATACAGTTTAACAAACGCCCTTTAATGTTTTTAAAAGAAGAATTATGACCTTGATGTATCCGGAGTGGGACATTTTTCTAGTTGAAAAATAAAGTTAGTGCTCTCTGGTGTATAAACCCTGTAATGTAGACACTGTTTCTAAATGACTTAAAGATCTGTGGAGTTTCTGAGCTACAGTTTCGTGTTACTTATTGGCGGAGATGCTGTACATGCGGATATATCTGCAAGACGCAGCATTTTGGAGAATGATGTGCGTAGCTTTGACTTTGGCTCTCAGCAGTATCAAAAACCCAGTGGCAGAGAGAACTGCTCATTACAGTCCTTAAAGCATCAGGGTACTCCATCTGAAGAGCTAGACGGAGAGTTGAATAGCCTCAGAAACAAAGACTGGCAATGTCTGTTATTATGTAAAACAAACAACCCGACATTGACACCTCAACAATTACCAACTCTTTGTTATTCTGCCTTAACTCGACACCAGTGACACCAGTGGCATGTTTTAATCTCAACATTTGTGCAACTTTATGATGTGATTTCCGGGTTATACAACACGTTAGTTCGCTGTGTAACAACCGGTAACCTTCTCGTTACGGGGCATGCTGCTATAATTAAGATATTTAATACACTGAGCACAGATTTTAAACCCATATGATCTGGCTCTGAGATTTCTCCCACAAGAACGTCAATAACGGCCTTCTCAGCTGCCATATTTGCAACACTTGCGTATCACAACCGGGTGTTCAACGCACCATCGTTTACATTCAAATAAACGTTTTGCTATGTTTTGTCCGAGCTGAACACAGCCCAGTTTTACACTATAAAAAAATGCTTCTACAGAAACGTATGCAATCAAAATAACAAGGCTGTAACACTGTCTACACAAAGTCTCTTCCCGGATAATAAAGTTTTTTTTTGGGACTAAAACTGTTTTTAGTTGCAGCCTCTCTGATCCTCTTTAAAAACCACAATTCTTTTGGTTTCTCAAATAACACCATCTCCTCCATAATACTTAGTGTTGTACTGAGGCTTCCTTTCTGTACAGTTAATTATGGATCACTGTAGGCTATAAAAGACGGGGCTTTCACAGGGGGGACTGTGTGTGATGTTGTCAGAGGAGATAAAAGAAGCTGCTCGGAGGCTGCAGCCTCTTTGGGGCCCGGGCTCGTCAGTATTCAAGCTCCCTGACCAACTGATAATTAGCCACACTCTGCTGTCAGCCCACAGGCCCGTCATCCCAAGTTGGGGAAAGTCCCACCTTATTATGCCTCCAGCTGGCCTTTTTTCAGTGAAGGCCCCTGAATGTAACCCAAGCTGCAGAGCCTTGATGTACCATACAATGCTGGAGATAATCATCGAGCTATAATGCAGACATGCTCGAGTACACTCGGAGCTGACTTTAATGTTTTTGTTCGCCTCTGCAGGGTCCACTTACAGCGTCTTGTCCACCATGCCGTCGGACTCGGAAAGCAGCAGCTCTCTCAGCAGCTTAGGTGAGTGTGGTGCTCATGGCGACGTTCAGGTGTTTGGTGCAGACATATCATAAGAAAATATATTCTCCCTGGTTTAAAATGACGACAATGAGCATGCTCTAAAGAACCAACCAGTTTTATAAACAAGCTGTTGGTTGTCAGTCATTTAGTTGCTGCCTGTTTAGACTCTGAGCACATGCAAGTGATTACACAGATGTGAGAAGGATTTAGAAACCCTCCACCCCCAAACACACACACCACACACACACACACACAGACACACAGACCTGTTTCATTTAGTCATTCTCTGCGCGAGAGAGGATTTGACTGGTTCATGTCACTGAAAGGGAAACTTTGATTTGTATCAGAGGGGGATTTTCTGTGTGATATATTTACAAGCAGTGAGGTTAATGGTTAAAACAGTGATAGGTAGAATATTAAACAGATTTTAAATTAAAAACGCAAGCAGTGATGTCCTTGTTTTCATTTTCTTAACATCCAAGGTTTAAGTAAAAAAATTAAATAAAGAAAAGCATTTTGTGAAATACATCAGTTAACACTTTGACGTTATCGGCTGAATGAGCATTTTAAACAAATGATGCCGCTGCTCTAAAATCCCCCATCACTTGAGTTCTGTGAACGGCACATGCCTCCAGTGACATGCTTACTCACACAGGTACGCCCGCTCAAGCCTCATCCCCGCCGCCCGCCCACATGGACAGCCACCCGGTCAACGAGAAGATGGAGACGGTTCTTTTCCAGCTCCGACACGTGACCCGCGAGAGGGACGAACTACGCAAACGTCTGGCACTCTCCTCGCCTGGAACCACCTTCGATGACTGCAGGTACTGTTCTAATCTCACACACTTGTTTTCCAGAACAAACATTTACAAAAAGGAGCTGTGTACCTTGTGTACCTGCACTCTGTGAATCAAGGCATTTTGCCATGTTCTGCTTTTCAGAGCAACGAAAACACAACATTGTTTTAAAATATGCTCGACAACTGGTGAGCATACAATTTTAATTGCGCCTGTCATCTGTTGGCTCTCTTAAGCGCAAAGTTTGTTTGATGGTTTTCTCAGTTATTCTTCTGTCACCCTCCCATGTGGCATCTTAAAACTTAACTCTGATGCATTTTTGTCTCCCTCCTTCGCTCTCGGTGAAATAGACCAAACTCAAAAGCAGGTCATGACTACGAGCGTCTGAAGCTGCAGTGCATGAAGGCGATGGCAGACCTGCAATCCCTGCAGAACCAGCACAGCACCACCCTGAAGAGGTGCGAGGAGGCTGTGAAGAAGGCAGACTTCTACCAGTGAGTGGAAAGCTTACTACAGGGCCTTTTGTAAATTTTTTAACAGCCGCTACATTTGTGCTGTATTCGTTCACGCTCAGCCTGCAGGGTTTTAGCTGATGTTCAGTTCCTCCTCTACATATTCACAGCAGATTGCATCAAACAGATTTTATTTTTATTTAGAGTAATATGGATGAGGTCCAAAAGCAGATGAATCCCTTCATCAATTTCATTTCATCTTTGAGATTCTTTAAAAAAAAGTGTTTTTATCATATTCATAGCAGCATAAATCCAGTCATGTTTTCAGACCAATGATATTGACTGCAAACTGTATTACTTCTATAAGTAATGCCCCCTCTTGAAGAGTTCATGCCAAAGCATGCTCTGTAATCATCATCCGCACCCTATATGCATGCCACGACATCTGTGCCATGAGGATAATGATGTGAACAGAGCATTTGTTGTCCCGTGCAATAAGCTGTGCCGAGTTGACGTAAAGGGGAGGCTGGTCCATTTGTGCGATTTAATGATGCCATACTGTCTCCAAAGTGAAGGGAACCGACATCTGGCCCAAACGCAAACAGCCAGATGAAGGATTATTGCCATGTTTAAGCCTCTCCTTCTCAGCCCTGTTTGCACATCAGAGAAAGTCTTTACTTGTTATTGTCCTGTCTGCCTCTGCTCTTATCCATTGACACTAAACACTGTCCTCTGTGAATGGGAAATCACACTGCCTGATGAATTCTAGTTAAATCAATACGTCACTTGGCCCATGCATTACACATCGCTCTAAGCAGTCATGGGAGGGTTTTATTTGGCCTCTTGGTGATTCATGTATGTACAGTTACCAGAGAAGGAGTATTACATAAGAGGCTGTTTCACTGTATACAAGTAACTCATGACGGCCTTAATGATAAGGCTTTAAGTAATATTACTAATTTTATTCTACACTACCTAATAATCAAGAGGTTTTTTCTTCTTCTAGAGCGTCCCATGATTTTTATTCGTTATAAAATAACCCCGTAAATGGATGCAGGTTATGTGACAAATAGCGGACACAGAAACGCATGTACAAAGTTTCTGACGTTTACTCAAACAGAGCATCTGAAATGTAAAAAGAAGTAATTTGCAAATGATTTGTTATATTACAGACATTACTGTAATCAAAAGCAATTTTAAAAAAAACTGTTTAAGTTGTTTAACAAGCAGAATCCCAAATATTCTTTGGTTCCAGTTTGTTATGTACTTTTTTATTTCTTTGTAAATTAAATATTTTTATCACAATTGAGCAATTTGGAAAGAATCTGCTTTAAGCTTGCAATTTTCATGTAGCAGAAACTATTGATGAAAGTTTTTAAAAAGATCATCAGTTGAGCATCTGTTGTCTTGTGGCTCATAAGTTATGCCTTTACTTTGGCTATAATGCTAATTTTAAACATGGCTGACAGTGCTTACAGTTTGACGGTACTTGCTGTGTTTTCTCCTCAGTACGCTGCACAGCCGTCTGGCGAGCGAGCACGCCCAGCTGAAGGACGAGCTGGAGGCGGTGAGACAGGACAACATCCAGCTGGTCAGGGAGCACAACCACGTGAAGCAGGCCTGCGAGGAGCTGAGGAGACTGCATGATGACGACCAGCGAGAGGTTGCTGACATGAGGATGCTGCACCAACAGGTACCGTGCAACTTTCCCATCTGCATTACAGATTGTACACATACAAATACAGATATATGTACCGGTGCAGAACTTAGAAACTTTGAGATTCACTCTTTTGGATCTTGATTTGAGACCGAAATCAATTTATTTCTGTCAGTGACCATTTCTTCCAAGAGGACAACATCATCCAGAGAAACAGACAGTCGGTCCTCCAGTGTCTCTATCAATCAAAACTGAAAAAGATCAGACAAATCACTTGACCTGTGTCCTTTACTGTTACACTGTCTGACACTGTATATTCAGCCTCTCTGCATTCAGAAGGTCGGATCATTAAATTTTAGCAATACCTTACATAACCATGGGGGATGGGGAATGTATTTCATTGGCTCTTTGGTAGCATGCTTCACTGTCGGCAGAGTTTATGTCATTCTTAGGGGAACAACTACTCAATCAAATTAGGAGTAAAATTAGTTGTGTGACGTCTGTCCAAACTTGAGAGGGATGTGAGACATGCTCCCTGTTATCACATGATCAATAAAAGAGTAGTTAATATCATGAATATCACATGTCTACTGTCATTAATGTTAGAAGCTCCATTAGTGTTGTGCAAATTTTAAAAACACTAGTGCAGTGCCCGTTCTCAACATGCCTGTATGGAATTAGCTGTTTTCTTGGCCTGTGGTGATGCTGATTGCAGCTTTCTTCCTGAAACTGTGAAAGTGACCTGCAGTAATCGAGCCAAGACAAGTAAAGACCGGCTGCGGGTCTCAGTCTGCAGAACCCTGAAGCTGCGCCACCGCTGCTGCACGAGGAGCGGTTCACTCCTTTATTCAAACTTCACTCGGGACACAGAACCCAGAACTGGAAAATCAGTTGTCTTGAAAGTGCTGTTGTGATCTATAACGTCACTTACGTTTACGTAAAGCTGTTCAGCGAACAGAAACTGTTCAAGTTTTGCTCTGGTCTGCTACCTCAGCATTCAGTGTATCACCTATTAAAATGTAATTGATTACATAAGAGCTGAAGTTATGTTTCTTTGCCAAGACAAGACTGGATATTTAACCATGATCCAATGACATTATTATCCAATAATACTGAAACAACTAACATTGTTTGAAAGCATCTGCATTCTGCTCGTTTACATACCTCGCGAAACAAGGTGAGTCATGATGCCTGATGTCATTTCCAGGTGATGAGAGAGGGGTCGCCTGATGTCCTCAACAAGCTGTACGACACAGCCTTGGACAAGCTAGAGGCCATGAAGGGTGACTACGAGGGTCTGAGGAAGCGCTACAACGAGAACACTGCTAGTCACAACGTAGACCTGAGTCGTCTGGAACAGGCGGAGGAGGAGAACCACCGGCTGCAGAAACAGCTGGACATGCTGCTGAAGCAGAGGGACGCTGCCATCCACTACCAGCAACAGTACTCCTCGTCTATAAGAAGGTAAAGCTGGAAATATCATGGACACAGAAAACCAGCAGCACTATTATCTGCGCACTCAGGAACTTTAAAAAGTCTAACGATTTAGAGCCGTTTCTGCACAGTACTTAAAACATTCTTAATCCAGATGAGGCTTTGCAGTTGGACAGATGCTTTCCAATTTTCACTTTTCCTCTATGACTATAAGACTTCAAGCTTGGTTTTTGCCTGTCCCTGTTTTTACAAATTGTTTTGTTTTTGCACCAAAATCATAGCCAATACATTTCCTATTTGCTGCAGGTTTGACAGCACGCAGCAGGAACTGTCCAAGGCCGCATCCCAGAACAAGGAGCTGCAGCGAGAGATGGAGCGGCTGCAGTCAGAGACGACGCGGCTCAAGACCCAGCAACTCAAGGCGGCGAAGGACAGTGAGAAATACAAGGAGGAGCGTGACTCCGTGATCAGCGAGTATCGTTTGATCATGAGCGAGCGGGACCAAGTGATCAAGGAGGTGGACCGGCTTCAGACTGGGCTGGAGATGGCAGAGGCCAAGCTGAAGAACACTTCCTCTGAGAGACGGGTGGCCAATGAGGAGCTGGAGGCATTGCGACAGGTAACAGCTAGAACAAGAGCTCCCATAGTTACCTCCATCAAGGAGGATATGTTTTCACCTGTTTGTTTGGATGTAAGCAAGATTACGCAAAAATACTACGTGACGGATTGCCATGAAACTTAGTGGAAGGATGTGGTATGGGTCGGGGAAGAACCCATCGAATTTTGGTGTGGATCCAGGAATTGTTTTTCACTTTCTGAAATATTGTGAGAGAAGGGATTTAAAAAAGGAAATTATTCATGGTTCTTGATGGGGGGGGGGAAGACATATTTAGGGAACTGATATCTAGGAGTGTGTGTGAAATTTGGTGCTGCTTTATTTAGAGGAACTGTTAAATGCCTTTGTGGAGGTAGGTGCTCCACTTTCTTTATTGTAAGTTAAATCAGGTCCTGCATTTTACACTGAGAACTCAGGCTTTACTAAATGATATTTCTAAAAAAACCTAAAATGTATTACCATTGCTTAAATTTTTTAAAATGCATTTACTGCAGTTATGCTGGTTAGAGTTACTGCTGTCATTGTTTGTTATGGCTACACCCAGAGTTTCATAAGGCTTGCCAAAAAGTAATCATATGTCATTATTGTTTTTATTAGGATACAGTTCAGGGTGAATTGTCCGGTAACAAAGAAAACACATAATGGCTATTTAAAAAAGAGGTGCTTTAAGGGAGTCTTTGTGGTGTGTAGCTCTTCCCATAATATGAAGTTTGTTGTTAGTGTCACCTTTTGTTCAATGAGATAAGATTTTATTGATCCCAGAGGGAGAAATTCCAGCGTCGCTCCTGCACAGGAAACAAGGAAGTAAGTAATAACAAGCAGAAGAGACGGTACAAAATAGAAATGCCTTTTGTCATGAAAATCCTCATTACAAATGAATGGCTTTAAAATGAAATTCAGACTGTTATGAGTATTCATCTTTAATCTCTCACTCACTGTTAATTTGTTTTTGTGATATGAAGGAGTTGGCATCAGCGCTGGTGGACAGGGACCGGGCCATCTGCGAAAAGAACGAGCTGCTGGAGAAATACTGCCACGAGGTGAAGGACAAGGCCGAGGCCCAGAAAGAGCTCAGCCAGGCCAGCAAGGACATCGAGACGGTGCGCGAGGAGCGGGACGTGGCCCGCAAGGAGAGGACGGAGGCCATCGTCCAGAGGGACCAGCTGCTGCGAGAGTATTACCAGGCCAGACAGGTAGTCAGACAGACGGGACATTCATCATTACAAATGGAGGGATTGATTTATTCCTCTCACAATAATCCCTTCATCCCATCTCATACAGTAGTAAATGCTTCTTTTTTTTTTCTGCAGCTGGCAGGCTTCCACACATTGATTTTGTTGAGAGACGTGTTATCGGACTAATTGTGATGAAAGTCCTGATATTCCTGCATTAGAAAATTACCAGTAATTACAGAGAAAAGCTTCTCTCTGACTCTGAAGAGCACAATGAAACTGTGCCGCATCAGAAATGAATAATTAACCATAACAGTGCACTAAATTCTAACGGAATTAATTAAGCCATGGACTTGATTAATGCTGTCATTACACTTGACAGTCTCCTCGCTGTGTAGATATTTAAGGGAGCGACAATGTGCTTCACATATACAGACTCTACATTACACGTACATTCATTATACACACTTAACACTAGGCCCTTACTGAAATTGATTTTTATGGTGCAATGTCCACATTAGAGAGTAAAAAATGTCCGATACTGATTTATTGGACAAAATATAAAAAAAGTTGGCAATGATTGAGTCTCGATATTTTACAGTATAATCATAAACCTATGTTATAAATTACTAAGAATTAAAAGAAAACAAATACAACCAAATATGTAGAATTTTAATTAAGAATAAACAAGATTTCTTAGGTAAAAACCATCGTGCTCGATGTGACAGTGCTGACATTGCACTGTCGTGACATTTGCATGCTCTCCCCGTGTCTGCTTGGGTTTTCTCCTGGTGCTCAGTCGTTGTCCCACAGTCCAGAGACATGCAGATTGGGGTTAGATTAACTGGAGACTCTAAATTGTCCATAGGTGTTAATGTGAGCTTGAATGGTTGTTTGTCTCTATATGTATGCTTGCTTGTATGACCTGTCCAGGATGAACCTCGCCTCTTGCTCAATGTCAGATGGGATTGGCTCCAGCCCCCCATGACCTTCCAAAGGATAAGCGGTATAGATAATGGATGGATGATGAAAAAATGTCATCTTGAAATTACTTGAGTCTCTCATTTGGGAGAAATCTCTAAACTACCCATGTGTAGTTCTGTAAATTCCCATGCACAGTGATCACAAGGTTATCACTCAGGCCATAAATACTCTATGAGGCATATGTGTGTTTGCATATATTTGATTGGCAAACTTGGTCTGCCTGCTGATGTTACCATGTGTTGAAGGAAAAGTTGAGTGGTGTGTGTGTGTGTGTGTGTGTGTGTGTGTGTGTGTGTGTGTGTGTGTGTGTGTGTTTGTGTGTGTGTGTTTGTGTGCTGGAGCTTGTGTATTGGGACCTGATGACCAAAATTATTTCTCATCTTATAGATTCTAAATAATCACGTTAATCTAAATCCTTCACAATGTGTCTATTATACAATTAAGGAAAATATTAGATTCAAAGCCTGTACACCAGTTATACCTGCATAATCTAACACTGATGTTCTTCATCTCCTCCAGAAACAAGACTCTGCCACTATGGACATGGAACGAGCCAACAAGGAGATTGAAATGCTGAGGAAGCAGTACGAGGCCATCTCTCAGGAGCTGAAGGAGGCGCTGCAGGAGGCCGAGGTCGCCAAGTGCCGACGGGACTGGGCCTTCCAGGAGAGGGACAAGATAGTGGCTGAGAGGGAGAGCATTCGGTGAGGAGCTGGTTTCGACGGCATCAAGTTTGTTAGGATACGTTTAATGCAGAGTGGTAAGAGAGTCTTGGACTAAAATAGATCTGTTTACATTTTGTTTGAAAATCTGTTCATCTGTCAGCACACTGTGTGACAACCTGAGGCGAGAGAGGGACCGAGCTGTGAGCGATCTGGCAGATGCTCTGAGGAATCTGGATGACATGAGGAAACAGAAGAACGATGCTGCGCGGGAACTCAAAGAACTAAAGTGAGTCATTCCTGCGTGTTTTTAATTTTATTTTCTGTCAGGCTTATGTCATCCGCACTATACTTAGGTTTAAAACTTAGATTCAATTCTTTAAGTTTCTCATGTGAATGAATCCGTGTGACCCCCCCACCCTTGTCTGTGGATCCAGGATGTAGATTTCTAACCAGATCTTTGGTGACACCCAGTGGAGAAATCATGTCACTCACTGAGCAAAATTCAGATAACTCCTCCAGGTGATTGAATTTATTTAAGAGCCTCAGATTGTATGTTTCCTACAGAGAAAAGGTGGAGGACCAGTTGGAAGAGGAAGCGAGGTTTCGTCAGTTAATGGCTCACAGCTCACATGACTCAGCCATCGACACGGACTCAATGGAGTGGGAGACGGAGGTTGTTGAAATCGAGAAGCACAGAGTAAGATCCACTATAATCTCAACATTTCCTCTGTATTTTTAGAAAATTACCTTAAAATCAATTAATGTACAATTAAATCATCTTTTTTTTTTCTAGGACATGGATTTGAAAGCACTTGGGTTTGATATTGCTGAAGGGGTAAATGATCCTTATTTACCTGGAGACTGTGGCATATTTGTCAGTAAGGTGGATAAAGGAAGTATCGCTGAAGGAAGATTAAGGTAAATATCTGTTTTGCTGCCCCTATTACTAAAGCAAATCACTTTATCAATGGGTATCATCTTACTTTTGATATATCTGTGCCACTAGATCACTTGAGGTTTTATTCGGAGACCAAAACAATATTTTCTGATGAATGTTCTCTCTGCGCAGGGTTAACGACTGGTTGTTGAAAATTAATGATGTGGACCTGACTAATAAGGACAGGAAGCAGGTGATCAAAGCAGTGCTGAGCGGAGAGGGGGTGATCAATATGGTGGTCCGCAGAAGGAAGTCGCTCGGAGGACGGATTGTGACTCCGATCCAGATAAACCTTACTGGACACAAAGGTCATCTTCAAGCTTAAATCGACAGTAATTTAACTCTATATTTGCTTGTTGTTTTTGATGATTCCTCATTGTCTCCATTGTTTCCCTCTCAGACAGCGGCATTGGTCTCGAGAGTGGAGTGTTTGTTGCCACTTTGGCTCCAGGAAGTCCAGCAGCGAGAGACTGTGCTCTCACTATTGGTGACAGACTTTTAGCTGTGAGTATGCTGATGAAAAAGCTTGTTCGTTATATAGAAATGATTTATTATCATTTGAAACCATGAGACAACTTGAGGGCGTTGACTCTGGCCTCTAGTGCCCTCTACTGATCCTTTTAACTCAATACACCCTTTAGAACTGTTTGCCAAATCTACATTACACACAGACACTATGTACTTATCTTCACAGAATATTGTTTTAGTTAGAATTCGGGTAAACTATGTATTATATCCTTATTTATACTAATAATAAATGATACAAGGTATTTGTCAAAGATTGGCTGTCATACTGAGTTGAGATGATTTGATAATTTATTATTTTTGGTTTCTGAGATGTTTTTAAAGCTCTTTCACCACATTACATCCACAATAAGTTTCAATGGTTTATATTAGTGTGCACCTCTGCTCCCACACCTCAGCAGGACGGTTGTATCCATGGAGACTACACTTAAACATCAAGCAACTTTATCTTTGATCTTTTGCTGTCCTTGAAACTTAATACATTAGTATGCATTATGAAAATGGGAGACGGCTATTGCCGCCTTCTAATGCAAATGTGTTTCTAGATTACCATGTTCTAACTGACTGTCCATATTCAATTTGTGAATTTTAGGATTCTTATTCACAGGCCTTGTGAGGGTGGTATGTTTTTCATATTGTTTGTGTTGTAATTTTTGGCATCTTATTACATTTGCTCCACAGATCAATGGAATTGCTCTCGATAACAAGTCGCTCTCCGAATGCGAGTCTCTGCTGAGAAACTGCCGCGATTCTCTCAACATCTCCCTCATGAAGGTGAACCTCTCAGACATATGATACAACATACGCACACAGCCACTGATTCCATTCAAGGTACTGTGGCAAAGCCCCATGAACGTACATGGAGAAGATTATCAGTGTCTTTTAGAAGTTCTCTCTGTTTAAAAACGTATAAGCAAGTTATATTTCTCTCTTGGAACGAGCCAACAAGGAGATTGAGTCACTGTGTCCTTTTTTAATGTACAATATTTAACGCTTCAACAATTCTGTTTCAAAAAATAAACACAAATTAGGGTTAAAAACAATGTGACTATGGAAAACCTTTGATACAAGGATTATCTGAAGCTTTTGTGTGGTCAATTTGAAACTTCAGTCTCGCATCCCGCTGTGAGTCACTGAGGTTCTCTTGGCAAACATGATTTGAGTGTAGTAGCGTAATGAGTGAAGTTAAAAAGTATTAATTTGCCCCCCTTCCTCTTCAGTTCCTCCCACAGAGCTGTTCTGGTCAGAGTTTATTTGAAAATTCAAAAGACTCGGTCTCCCGGCTGCAGTCCTGTGACGTCCACACCAGGAACTGCAGACACTCCAAGCACAACTGCTCCAAGCACAACTGCTCCACACAGACAGACATTTGCAGCTGTGACTCGGGCGGCAGAGGGGAGATGTGTAAGGACGCAGGTGACTCTCTGGACAGCAGCGGCAGTAGCACTCATTCCCACCACAAGCCCTTTTCCAACAGCTCTGTGCACTCCCGCTCCCTCTCCACCTCGCACACTCCCTCAGATCCCCACCCAGACTTCTGTTACAGGAGGCAGGAGATCCACCATCATCCCTTCACCTTCACCCCTGTGCTCTCCGAATGCAGCTCGCCGCAGACACCTGTGGACCGAGTGAAGAACTCTGCAGCCAAGCCAAGTGGAGGCACTTGGCCTAAAGTATTGGTGGGAGCTTCGATTCCCGAGTACGCCCAGCTGTCCATCTACAAAAAACCCAAACAGAGGAAGTCCATCTTTGACGTGAATGCTTTCAGGAGACCTGAGGCGCCCACAAAACTGGACTACATGTCGGTTACCCAGTTGCCCAACCACTCACCACAGAGCTCAATATCCGAGTCCGCACAGACCCCTCCCACGCCGCCCGCCAGAAGCGACTCGTTCAGGTTCAAACATCGGCAGCAGAACAGCTCTGCATCGGACTCTACCATCACCACCGGGACTCCCCCTGCTTCCCCAGCTCAAGCTACAAGCACACAGGATAAGGGGGAGAACGGAAACCAGTTCTATTACACCGATGCTCCCCCAGTAGAGACTAAGAGCGCTGTCAAGAAACCTGCAGAGGAAGAGAAGACTCGACACAGAGCAGAGGGGCAGGAAAAGAGGAGATACCGGCCCAAATCAGCACCGGCACTGAGGAGGAATGTGACTCCATTACACATCCCTGCTCCCATGCAGGTAACTGAGATACTGAAACCAATTGGTATTTGTGATTGGAAGTTTCCTATTTATTAATGAGGAACTATTGTCAGTTCCATCCCTCGACTTATTGGTTGATTGTCTTTTGCAGGTACAGAGTTTCTCTAATGATGAGCACTCCCCAGAGCCGGTGGACTTGTTGCGCTTCTCTCCTATGAGAACTAATCGGTACAGCATGCCCTTTGCACCGCCCAGCTACAGCAGCATTGCAGCACGTAAGACATCTGAACAAGTCCCTAGTAAACCAAGATGTTTGTGATCTTCAGAATTAATCTGCATGTCATTGTTAAACACTTTATTTTTCCCCAGATGCAGCACAGCGAGGTTTAGCCCCATGTCCTGCTGTGACGGCTGTGATGAGGAACCCGGTCTACACTGCCTGGAGCCAGGAGATCCAGAGCAACAACTGTCCTCCAGCTCCCGCCTCAGGAGTTCACTCACATTCACACACAAGGTGTTAACATGACTACTAATCTTATGGACTTTTAGTTTTTGTCTGGACCCACTTTTCTGCACATTTTTCATAGTTCATGTCTGAACTTCTCTGACAGAGAGTTTGACTTGTCAGTACACAATTCAGCCATCTTTAATTATTTATATAAAACCTAACATTTTATATAAAACTATGCTTTTCCATTGTGGCTTATCAAAATGTTGTTAATTTGGGATTTGAACTGTGTTTACCCTGCCCTAGATCTCATGAACAGATGGCATGGAGCTAATAACATCTTTCTGAGTTAAATAATTGACCACTCAGAGACTTATTGGGGCCTTTTCATTCACTTTTAGCCCCCAGCATCAAGGCCGCCTCAGCCTGGACCTCAGCCACAAGCGGCCCGGAGAATCGACCGACATGAAGTGTAGCCAGCCACCGCACAGCACCAACTCCCTGCCCTCCAGCGCCAGACTCGGTATGTCCTAGACTCAGACAAATAATGATTTATAACAGGTCTTGTTACATTACATTACATTTCATTTAGCTGACGCTTTTATCCAAAGCGACTTACAATAAGTGCATGCAACCATGAGGGTACAAACCCAGAACAACAAGAATAGAGAAAGTACAATTTCTTTAAAAAAAAAGCAAAACTACAAAGTGCTATAAGTAAGTGCCATTTTAAGTGCTACTAAATTGTTAGTTTTAAAAATGTTATTCAATGTCTTGTAAATGAGCTGGTGTATTAACCTAAATTACAAAAACTTGTTCTCTTTCTTTTAGTGTTTATTAGCCATGCGTGTAGCTTTGGTTAGATTTTTCTTTGTTCTTTAAATATCAGAAACTATGTCCTGGTGACTCTGATTATCCACAAACTTGATTGAACAGTTTAATTAGGGGTTATTTATTTTTTCAAAAGTACCAATTAACTGAGACATTGTTTTTGTATTCAATGTAATTATCAACACTACAAGTAGGCTTATGATAAAAATGGAAAAATGCAGTGACCAAGTTTTGAAAAGTGACATAACTGGGAAAGAGATGATGATTGAGACATAAATTGATTGTTTTTTTAATTGCTGATTTTGAGTTGTAAAATTGGTGCGGACTGTCCTCACTAACCTCTGATGAAATGACACTGTTCTTTATGTTTTTGTGAAATAAAACGTCAACTATCAGTGAAAAAAAGGGGGAAGCAGCACGGCTGTATATCGTATAGCACAGGGCATGCATTTAATGAGTGTTCGTGCCGCCATCCAACAACTAAACTGACCGAGCGTCAAGATGCAACAGGATCTCTCTGACTCAGATCAGGTGATGACTGTGACTAACATTTGCGTCGTGGGAATTATTCAGAGTAGCAAATCGCTCAATCAGGAAAGGAACAGCTTATCACTTTTGCTAAGCAACTTCCTGGGGGGGGAAGTCTTGTATCTGCACCGCTAGATAATTTGGAAAGTGCGAGTGTTTGTTTTGGTGTAATTTGGGTGAACTGACCTTTTTTTTTAATGATTTTTTCTCTTTTTGTTTTCTTTAGGCTCCCTGAGTACTTTACAGTTCAGAGTAGAGCGAATTAAGATCCCTCCCGCTCGTTATCCTCGCTCCACTGGATCTGACAGAGGTACAGTTGAATACAGCAGCTCCATCGTCTTATACTTAACGTTAAATCTGTGAGCTGAATTCAAAGCTTTCTCTTTTGCCTCTCCAGGTTCTCTCACACATTCAGAGTGCAGCAGCCCGACACCTCCGATGTCCCCTGTCAACCTGGATACATCGTCTTTCACCAGTAGCCAATCACAGAGCTCCATCTCCACCCAGCCCAGGATATCAGTCAGCCCCGCTTCTGTCGGTGACAGGAGGAAGGATGGGTAGGCCAGCCCCTTGTCCTGGTCGTTGCACTGCCATCTTTCAGCAGAACACGACGTGTTTTCCACCATTTGTCTGTGCTTCTGTCTGGTTCATTCTGATTAACTGCTTGTAAAGCAGTAAACAAAGCCGTGAGCTTCAATCTCACACTGTTCAAACGCTGACTCACCATCTATCATCTTACCCTCATCTCTTTCCTGTCTGTCGCTCTTCATTGTAACCTGAAATCTTTCTCTGCTGGTTTGTGTGATCACGTGAGCTCTTTCCTCTCTTCATCTCCTTCTCAGATTTGCCTCTTTTAACACTTCCTCTGTCAGACTTCCACTGGCAGTAAAGCACAAGTTCTTCTCTTTAAGAAGCTTGAGGTTTGTCTTGTGCTGCTTGTATATAACACAGTTAATGCACTAAGACTTTTAGAGCACAGCTCTTTTTTTTTTTTTTGTACAAAATTCATTTATAATTTTTCGACTGGCCCTGCTAAGCAGCAGTGGATTTATGTGACTGTTAAATAGTTTAATGAAAACTAATGGATGTGTATCCATTTGAGTAATCATCTTTTGTCTGCTTGTTATTTATTCAGAATGCTGATGAATTTTGTATGATTGCATGACCTTGAGTTGGAATCCGAGAAGCACTTGGCGTGCGACACGGATTCTTTTCTCATTTAAACCCTTCAAAGTCTAGTGCATCTTTCATTTAAAGTAATAGTTAGACACAAATCACTGTCGAGAATTAATGTTAAAACATTAGATAGCAATCTTGTTTTAATTGAAGCTTATAACCGTTTAAAACTGCATGTTGCATCGTGCTAAGAGTCTTTATCGTTTCTCTCGCACGTCAGCGCATCAGTCGTACAAAACATATTTTCCTTCTCTCCCCTGAAGGCCATACTTGGAGGAGCCGCGCAATGTTACAGTACAGAAAGGAGCTGAACCTCTGGGGATCTCCATCGTGAGCGGTGACAACGGCGGAGTATTTGTGTCCAAAGTGACAGCAGGCAGCATCGCACACCAAGCTCGCTTAGCGTACGGCGACCAGCTCCTTGAGGTACAGCAGCCGCAACATTCAACCTCAAGTATCTACATGATGTGGTTTATCATTTCTTTCTGTTTTCTAATGAATCACTGCTTTTTTCCCCCCAGTTTAATGGAATCAACCTTCGCAATGCTAACGAGCAGCAGGCGCGGCTGGTAATCGGGCAGCAGTGTGACACTGTGACCATTCTGGCTCAGTACAATCCTCACATGTTTCAGCTGGGCAACCACTCTCGCTCAGGGTAAGATGATGATGATGAGGAGGAGGGAGGGAAGAGGACCACAACAGTGACTTGCACAAATTGGGATTATACATTTTGGATGAATTGATAATTCAGTCTGAAAAAGAAATCAGGGGAAGCAGTTGTTTTCATTATAATGTAAGGATGAATTGTTCCGATACATTCAGTTACTGCAGGAATACTGTGCACATAGGTTTTGTACTTGTAAGGTGGTGTTTTCTAACTGAACCACAGTGCCAAAACAACAATGGGTAAAAATGTATGGGTTGTAGAACAGAGATCACTTGACGAATGCAAGGATTAAACTGAATACATATTCAAAACATGAACTATAAATGTAAGAGTATATGTTTTGTCTTAACTTTTATTTTAAGTACTTCGATGATTTGAATAGAAATATTTTTTTTAATCTGCGTCTGTTCTCCTCAGTTCTCGAATGGAGTCCATCAGCAACCAACCGACACCTCAAGGCAGCGGAGCCACCACCCCGGACAATCCCTCCGCCGCCGATACCCTGAGTGAGCAGGACGAGGGCACCATGACGCCGCCGTCCAAACAGACGACTCCGGCCACCAGTCCACACAACTCCTTCCGGTACGATTTTAACTATTACTCTTATTTTCAATGTCCTTGCTTATTTTCTGTCTTGTGGCTATTATTTTGTCGGCAAATAATGGCTCGTGGCCATTTAGCGTTATTAAAACAAACAAACGTTACTGTGGGGTTTTTCTTCAGGATTCCTGGCTCAGGTTCACGCAGGGCTGCGGAGCCTCGACTGGTGCGGCTGAAGAGGATCCAGGTGGAGCTGGGCGTTCAGGTCTGTGGAGGAAACATTTATGGCGTCTTTGTCGAGAGTCTGGATGACGACAGCCCGGCTAAGAGTCCTGATGGCCTGCTGCCTGGAGACTTGCTACTGGAGGTACCTGCAGTGTTTAATCACCTTTATCCACTAGAATATGATGTGTCATACAAATGACTTGACCCCTAATGTGAACTCTTACTTGGACATAATTGAGGAAAGATAGCCCCTTTATGTGCAGGTACACATTCAGTGTTATTGAACTTCTCCATTTTAGCAGATTTAGTTGCATCATAAACTGGAAAGTACAACTGAAGTCCTTCAAAATGACTTTTTTATGTGCATTGTTTCACTTGCTTTTACTGAAAACGATGAATCATTCTGTGTTGGCTGCCAGGCTCAAGTGTCCCTTTTTTTTAACTGTGTAATTGATGTTTTCAAACAGTACAATGGCATCAGCATGAAGAATAAAACTAAAGAAGAAGCTTACTTGGAAATGTTGAAACCAGCTGAAACAATCACGTTCAAGGTCCAGAACTGTGTGGACAGCCTCGCTGAGATCAAAGAATCCCCCGGAGATGGATTTTTCATTAGGTACCCAAAAATATTTACCATATCAAACTGTGGATGTTGGTCAATATTCAGGTTTAACTGTACTGTTGCACATTTGTTTGTTTTTTTAGAATATTCTCTCATTCCTCTGTTATGATCCTTCTATCACAGCTGCTTTATTGTTCATCTCTTGTCAGAGCACTTTATGAGAGGGTGGCCGAGGTGGAGCAGGAACTAAGCTTTAAGAAGGACGACATCCTGTTTGTTGAAGATACGCTGCCAAATGGCAATTTTGGCTACTGGATGGCCTGGCAACTTAATGAGAATGCACAGAAGCTGGAGAAAGGCCAGATTCCAAGTAAATACATGTAAGTCTAGCATATAGTGTGTTTTCACATTGGAGTAAATATGATTACTGCATTTGTAATCATCTAGTCCATTCTTATTATCTTCCTCAATTTAACCTAGCACTTCCAGGATGTGTTTAAGAAAGGAGTGTGATTCTAATTGTGTTCATGTGATCACGCAGGATGGACCAGGAGTTCTGCAGGAGACACAGCATGGCCGACATGAAGGACGACAACGGTACCAACAAGACTCTGTCTGCTGCTGCACGGAGGTCCTTCTTCCGTCGGAGGCTGAAGCACAAACGCAGCGGATCCAAGGACGGAAAGGATCTGATGGCTCTGGACGCCATAAGCACAGATTCTTTACCCTTCACAGAGGGTAAGAAATTTGAATGTTTTGGAAGGGTCCAAAAGATTGTTTAGTTATTAACCTTCGTGTAGTGCTTTCAGAATTCAGTCAAAAGAAGGAAGGGATACCAGAAGTTATACTCCCATAACTGTGGTTATTAAACAGCCTTTATATCTTTGTCGTCCTGCTGAATGTTTGAATCAATTGTACGCCTGTGTTTTCTGCCCAGATGGAGGGAACCTGATGTACCAGCGGGTTCAGAAGGTCGAGTGCTCGTTCCCCAGACCAGTGCTGGTCATGGGGCCGTTAGTGGAAGCCTGTAAGGACATGCTGGTGAAGGAGGCTCCTACAACGTTCTGTCGCTGTCTGCCTGGTGAGCTCATTTTATATACATAACAAGTCTTTAAATTCAAGTTGACAGCATGTATCATTGATGTCATACTGTAGAGAGAAGTTTTACTGAGAGGTAATTAAAAAGGGAATTAATTTTGCTTGCAGAGATTATGAAGGCCTCTCAGCAGGCGATAGAACGAGGGGTGAAGGACTGCGTGTTCATCGACTACAAACGGAGGAGCGGCCATTTTGATGTGACAACTGTTGCCTCAATAAAGGAAATCACAGAGAAGGTAAAGTCATCTCCTCAATAGTGTCGTTTGTTAGTTTTATAGCTGTTCCCCGGCATCTTTTTCACCTTAGATTGAAGATCGTCTTAGAAGTCCCTGTATTAAACATCACATGTGTGCATCAGTAAGATCTCATGTTTGTCTGTAAAAGGTTGTAAAATAGGTTTTTGGTTATGGATTTAAACTTGATCAAATATAAGCTGATTATTTCTGAGCTGAATCTGGCTTTTTTTTTCCTTAACATTTAAAAAAAAAATTGGCCAACGCATCTGTAAACCTGCAGAGGGAGCTTATGCACTTGAGACCACCAATGCAAACTGAAGCTTTAACATCAACTTATATATTAGACGTGTATCCAAACTCATTGCAAAACATGGAAAACAAACTAAATGTTTTTTGCAACCTTCTGCTTTGATCCATCCTCCATTTCTCATGCAGCCTTTTGCTATTTTCTCTCATAGGACTGTCACTGTTTACTTGACATTGCCCCTCACGCCATCGAACGTCTTCACAGCGTTCACATCTACCCAATCGTCATATTCATTCGCTACAAAAATGCCAAGCAGATAAAGTGAGTAATCTTTCAAAGAGAAAAAGAATTTGTTTCACTTATTTATTTTGATTTCTAGCCTGATGACATTTCCTACCTTCTGTGTGTTTTGGTGCCACTGCTGTTTATCCAATTTCACTTCAAGGTCACACTGAGCAAATCACTCATCCAAGACTTTTGGCTCTGGAAGTGGTTTATGAGAATGTAATGATCAGAAAATTAGATTTTACAGACTTGGTGATGTCACTATATGAAACACAAGTCATCATCATTCACTGTGTGTGTCTGTAGCATCTACTTTATCACCTGTTTTTATTTTGTGGTCACGGAATTGGACATCATTTTCTCTTTTAATCCAAAATCTGTTACACACAACTGTACAACATCTTTTAGCATACATGGTGTCTTTACATGCGTTTACTAGTCAGGCCTATTTTTGGTCGAAAAGATGGACATTACAATGACTCGGCTGCAAAACAACACCCTCATCCATGTTGATGCATGACCTCTTTCCAGGAAATATAATTCTTAATTACTCTTAATTATCTATTTGTTGGAGGGCCTACCCAGGAAATTGACATGTACAGATTTGTTGCTGACTTTATAATCACGTTCATCCTGCAGACGCGGCTAAAGCTAATTAATCAACCTGATTTGATCAGTGTCATTAGTTCAGGAACCACAGCCTCCCCTGCTTCACCACCGGCTGGGTTCTGATAGGATGATGGTGATATGTCAAAGATCCCTCTACTGGTTCATTTGTAGTCGCAGGGGAAGATTAAATCTGCTCAAACCTCAGCATTGTACTTTATGCACACAAACACAAAGACACACTCGGGTCTGGCAGAAACAGGCTTTCTCTGCCGCACATGTCCATACCCAACGCCTACAAATCTATGAAGTGGTGCAGCAGGCAAACATGATGGAGATTGATTCTTGCTAAGCCGTCACTGTCATCAGCTGAGTGCCAGCTGTCCAGGGAGAGCTCGCAGGGTCTGTGGCTCTGCTTCATGGCGTGGGTGGCTAAAACACTCGGTGCCCCCATCAGCAGCGGCCGCCATGAACACACCTCCCACTGCCTGCCTGCTGCAGCGACAGAAGCTTGAGCTTTGTCATGGATTTTTTTTTGTCCTCTGGGAGGCAACAGCAGACCAATATGCTGAGTGCCAGGGAGAGAGGGGAGAGTGATGGTAGTTTGGGTCAAAGGCTCCCAGTGGATGAAGACTGAGGACTCACAACTTATTCTCAAGCCTTTTTAAAGATATGGAGTGAACCTGTGAGCTGGGAAAAGTTTTTCTATTTTAAACTCCTGCTGTAGGTTAGTATCCATAGACTGTATATAAAGATGGACAACATGACTGCTTCCCCTAAAGTGAAGCCCAAGTGTCTTTATCATCGCCTGTTGGCAGGCTGCAGTACAGGTCATAAACCTCGCCTCCTCCATCTTAGTGGATATTGGATGGCACATGCGGCAAATTAAAAAGTAAAAAAACATGTCTAATTTGGCTTTAATCAGTTACTTGATGATGTACAACAGGGTTAAACTTCATGATTGACAGCTGAGACAGACTCACGATTGGTCAAATGCGTGTAGTGGTGTGGCCTTGCATCCGTGGCTCCATCGGCAATCACTACCACACAGACATTAGCTCCAAGTGCGCAAGATGGCAGTGTTCATATCCTGGATATTTTGGCTTTTCATTTCTAGTTGGTGGGAGGATGGGGAGATGTGTCGTCCATCTGCATATACAGTCAATGATGCTGTTTTAAAATTTCTGTACAGTATTTCTCGTTGTTTTTGTCCATTTACTGTCTTGACAATAGGTTTTATTCATTTCACGGCCCTTTTGTTGCAGTAAACAAAAATATGATCTCAAGAATCAAATCTTAAACTTGTGTAGAGATCTCAAACCACCTCTTTCCGTGTTGGCTTATTGTTCCCTGTTGTGAATCTGAAAGTAAACTGTGCAATGAGATGTTGTTAAGACGCTGTTGACAGATGCCCGTGTTGTCTCATCAGGGAGCAGAAGGACCCTCTGTACCTGCGGGATAAACTCTCTCAGAAACATTCCAAGGAGCAGTTTGAGGCGGCTCAGAAAATAGAGCAGGAGTACAGCCGCTTCTTCACAGGTTGGTGGAAGTCACTCGCTTTATCTGTGATGTACAAAAGCTGGTGTTTATGCAGCGATTACATAATGGCAACAATTATTTTGAGTTGAGAGACTGATCAGTGCACAGATTCGTACTAAATATATAAAAAGAGATACTTAACGTGTGTATAGTGAATAATTTCAGTATTGTTGCAGAACTGAACACCGGTTTATCTTTTTGATTAATGTTACCTCAGTTCACCAAATAACACTAAGTAACATTTCTAAAGTCACCTCTAGTTGTATCTCCTCATACAGACTCTTTTTATTTTATTCAATTTTTTTGTTGCTTTAGCATTGAGAAAAACAAACCAGCAGTTAGATTGTATTGTTATACTTTCAACTCCTGCTGTTGCATAATGGAGGTATTACACATTCAGCAGTGAGTAATACTGTCTGTTGGGACCAACATGACGCGCAAAAAACTCTTTAACATGCTCGTCTTTCTGTTGAGACCTTTTTTAAGTCCTACACACAGAATTTGTCATCCTAAACTGCGACAGGCTGCAGGACATGAGATCTTGTTGCTAGATGCTTTAAACATGACAAAAATTGGAGGATATGAATGTTATGTATCTGTTATCAAACTGATATCAAATGTTATCAAACTGTCGTATTGACTTTAAATTAAGAATCAACAATTTTAACATGAAACTAAAATACACATATTCTGCATAAAATAAATGGTAAATAATAAATTAAATTGTTTCATATCAGCAGACATAAATGTTGATACCGATATATGTATATGGCTCATATATGCTGATTATTGTTGGCCGACAGGTTATGATACATATTGAATATATCTACATTGTAGATAAAACCAAATTAAGAAAAAAAGCACTATTTGCCCTAAAGTGTCAGTTTAAGTACAGTCTGTATATCGGTCTATATCAAAAAGAAAACACAAATAATACACAAACCATCCATAAGTCATGGTAACGAATGTTATCATCATTATGGTTTTGTTTAACCAGTGAGAGTCTGTAACAGCACTGGAGGTTATCCGAGGTTTTTGGAACGCAGCGTCTCTCTGGTCTCTAACAGATCTTAGTCAAGTCCCTGTTTCTGTATCTGGAGCAGCGACCTGTCTGAGACTCCCGACTGTCCAGCTGATGAATGACTCTATAAAAGGAGGCCATTTATGAGGGAGGGCTTTGGAAATGAACACCACAGTAGATCCCTCTCGAACAGGGAGACGTGTCTGGCCAGCTCCTGCACACAGGCCACGACGATGGGAACTGTATTTATAAATAAGTTATAAATCTGAGTGTTGGGAGGCAGACGTCAGGGAGTCAGGGAGGCTGATCACGTCCCTGCAGGAGTGGGTGTGTGTCTGCAACTAAACTGGCTGCACAGTCCGGATTGTCCAGGAGAATCTGAGGATGTTTATAAAACTGATAAGATTAGAAGATAAACTAAAACGTGCTCAATGAGAATTTAATGCTTTTCTTTGTTTTATATTGTTGAGATTTGAATATCTAGTCTAATCTACTTGTTTTTACGTACCTGTAAGTAACTTTCACCCCCTCCCCCCTCCTCCCCCACCCCCCACTGTATTGCAGGCGTTGTCCAGGGAGGCAGCGTCTCCTACATTTGCACTCAGATCATCACCATCGTGGAGCAGGAACAGAGTAAAGTGCTGTGGATTCCAGACGGAGCGCCGTAGACACGTCGCCCCCCTCACCTCACGTCCCTCAGAAACATTAGAGGATTCTTTTTTTTTATTATCATGGGATACGCAGCGAATCGGTACATCTGACAGACGCCACGGTGAACGCCACATCCACCAATGATGATGATGATCATGTAATATTCCCACTACAATAGTGATGTACTGTACTACAGATAGGTTTGTTTACACTAGTATTTAATACTTGAATGTTTTATTTTCCCTTTATATCTAGTAGCACTCCTTTAATCCCACTTTGTCCCATGAACATGTCGGACCACAGGAAGTCTGCGCAGATGCAAACTGAAGACTTTATTCTTGATATGAAGATGGAACGGAGCACTGTGTTCCCTTGTCTATATTTATATGTATTCTCCTGCCATTTTAATTTATCTAATCAAATCAAAGATGTTGCTTATGAACTTTTTGTTATACAAATGTAGCTGTCTAGTCAATAGGAAGGAGGTTATTTTCCAGGTAACGTTCTTATTTATAGAGGAGAAAATTGGGGCAAATTTGCTTCCTTCACATTGTCTATTTTATTATCTGATGCCACCACTTTTTATCTCTCTGTTGACATCATTTCAGTACTAAACCTAATTGTGCCAAGCTAAAAACATTTGTTAATCACTCTCCATTCTTGAATTAATTAACACGACGACTTTCGAGGATGATGCATAGCACAGGCATGTCTGTTGAAACCAGTTGGTCCAGATCGTCTGTTCTTCTGGTTTTTTGTCAATACTGTTTATTTTATTTTTTTATTTCTTTTGTCAAGTGCGTTTTTAAGAAGGGATATTTTATGTCTGGGTCGTGGTTGGCATGGCGACACATTTACACGCACCTCTTGGATTTTTACTAGACTCACGGTGTCAACATTTCATCTTCCCACGTTTCTCGCAATGAAGGTTCATATTTCTACAAAATATTAAAAAACACCAGTTACAGTTGATGGAATTCATGTTTGTTTTTTCTTTAGAAATTTGGATTAAATATCCTCACAGACACATTCTGTACTAATGCCACAAGTTGGACCTCAACGATCAATGTGGTTTATGTCCACTAGGTGGAGTGAACCCCCACTGGAGGTGAGGGATGGTCAGATGTCTCATTTCTCCACTTTTCATAGATTCACATTCTCACAGCTGCTTGGTATATTAATAAAAACAACTAATGTTCATTCATATCAATCCACATTTAAAGGGTTGGATGAGCAGCTCTGTTCTTTTTAACACATTAAAGAGGTGAAATGTGTTGATGCTTCAGTTCATACTTTTGAGGAGCATTTGAATTTATAAACCCGTCAAACTAAGAGAAATGTTACTGACCAAGTTCAAATCTTTTAAAAATAAACGTCAGCATGTATTTTATCAGTTGCCCACTGAGCTCATAAATTAGAGCAATGAACAATTAAGCCTTATCATATCCATATTAAACACTTCTCTTATTAGAAGTGTATATATTTAGTATTTGGTTTCAGAACGTGGAAGTCATTGGTTTATAAAATCTGCTTCAGTTTCAGTGTACAACCAGGGCTGAAACCACAAAGTTGACATCAAGAATTAATGAAGCGGTCACTATAAATAACCAAACATCCAGATAAGCATCGACGTCTGCCATCGATGGCTCCTCCCCCATCACCCCCACCACCCCCAGTCGCTACCTGTAAATCTGCGGGGCCATCTTCCCGACAAATGGATGTGACAGGCGGCTCCAGGAGCGAGGAACCCTCCGAATGAAACCAGGGCTCCACCCGGCACACCGTCGATTTCCGCCCCCGTTTTTAACGCGACATCTCCCCGGGAAGAGAGGATCGATATGACGCACGAGCCCCCGAGGCGAGCGGCGCATTCAACAGTGCGCGGAGCAGCCGAGAAGCTGTGGAACAAGGTGGAGGAGTGAAGCATCCCTCCGCTCATCCGTCCATCCGTCCACCGCCTCCTCTTCTCTCCTTCCACAGCCGCACTTTGCACCCTCTCCTCGGCGGGGATCGTGACTTTATTTGTCGAGAAGTTTCGCGATCAATTTTTGATTTTTACGCACAGATCAGACAAACGCGCAAGCGCAGACATGGCCGCGCATCGCTGAATCTCCATTTCAGAGGAAGTTTATTATTTTTTGTATGACTGTTAGTTCGTGCACCTGCCGTCGACTCAACTTGTTCGACCCATTCGCTCCCAGTGAAGCCAGATGCGAGGGGCCGAGGGGCGGGAGGCGACTCAACATGGCTGAGCCTCTGGGGCATCAGGGGGCGCTGGCTGGAGCTCCCCGGGGCGCCTGAATCCCACTCGAGTCGCTTGTTTCGTGTGTTGGGGGGTATAGCAGGTGGGTGGGTGGGTTGGAGCTGGCAAGTGACCACCGGGCGATAATGCCGAAGAACCGCGAGCGATTCACGCCGGACACGTCCATCCACTTCTCCAAGATGAGCGTGATCATCCCCTTCTCTCCAGATGTGCCCTGTGACAGCCACGGCCAGCGGATGTGGTGGGCTTTCCTCGCCTCCTCCATGGTCACCTTCTTCGGGGGTCTCTTCATCATCCTGCTGTGGAGGACCCTCAAGTACCTGTGGACCGTGTGCTGCCACTGTAACGGCAAGAAGAAGAAAAAGGTACGTCAGGTCGTTACGCACAAACCACCACCACCCCTCGGAGAAATGACTCCTGCTGTGTAGTCAGTGTGACACCCAGTGCGTGACAGTAACTTGTCCGGCCTGTTTCGTTTAAGAAAAATCGTAATTAAATTTGGTGTTCGATGCTCCATCCTCAGAGAGCTCGGAATGTGACTCTGTGATATCAAGCCAAGAGTAGCATCGTTTGTGTTTCTCTATCAAAACAGTTCCACAATGAGAACCATTGTCTCAAAACGATATTACTCACTGACCAAACACAGGTTGTAGGTGAAGGTGTGTTTGGTTTCTGTACCTTCAGATTATTTAATTCACATACTAGCATCTCTCTGTGAGATTCTCCATTATTTCCTGGTGGAAAACAATGGAGAAAAACAAATAAACCTTTAAAAATTCAGAGTCCCTCCAGAAATGATGTTCAGGATAATCCACAGAACTCCCTGTGTTCAAGTGGAACTACTTTCTGTTGGGGAACAAGTCCATATGGAGTAATCAGAGAAACACAGGGAGGTAGTGAAAAAAGATGTTAATATCAAGATTCAAATTCTTAATAAACTCTAAATAAACGGTGTCATTACCTCCTCCCTGTGCTTGCATAAGAATCATATCAATATATATATATATTTGAACTTTTATGTTGCTATAGTGGTATTATTTTATTGCACGGCCCAACAGGTGAGCGTCACTAACAAAATTCAATTTGCCACCATTTTATTAGAAAGGAGGATTTCGGTGACACCAACCGTAAAAATGTTAACACACGGAAAGAAGCAGAAATGAACAAAAACAAAACAATGCTGAACAAATGAGATTCTTGCTTCAAGCATATTGTCAAATGTAATTACAGGAAGTGGTTTCCTTGGAGTCGCCTAAAAACGTCCCCCTCAGTAGAGTCTTTCGTGATTTATGTTCCTATCAACGTAGTCTGAGGTCATTATTATTTACTGCTTGAAAGCCTCCACCATTTGTTTTGAGTCCAGAAGTCAGGAATGGCTGTCCACACACACACATACACACACACACACACACACATTACACACACTTACACACACACACACTTACACACACACAGCCTGTCAGCTGCTGCTACACGGGGTCAGACATTGTTGGGATATCCACTCCTCTCACCAGTGGTGTGTATCTGAGCGTCTGTGTGGAGGTTAAATCTGTGTCATCCCCAGAAATAATTTCCCCAACGTGTAAGGAAGACTGCCACGAGATGTTCTGCTCCACAAATTGTTATGAGGCCGGCTGCAGTCAAACCAAAATAATAAAAACATGGTGCAGTTTTTCTGTTTGTTTAAAGATTAAGTTTGCATCCTTCCTTTTATGATGAGGGACAAAGATGGACGACAGGTGATGAAGGTGCCCGGGATGGAGCAGTTTGTCTTTCCACCTAATGTGTGCATTCATCTCACAGACAGGCAGCGTGGAAGGGGAGAAATGGCAAAGGCTGCACGCAGGGTGGTGTTGACCTTTCCGAGGGAGACATCTGTATCGTTTCCATGCTTTGGTCGTCGCCGGTTACAATTAGGGCTGCGGCTAATGAGCACTTTCATCAGCTCTTAATCTGCTGATATGTGTTGGGTTATTTAATTAATCGCGTCGCTCCCAGAGCCCAAGGTGATGTCTTCAAATGGTGTAAACCAGCATATAGTCAAGTTAAATACAGAAATCTGCACAGTGGGGAAGGGTAAAGGGAATATTTTCCTCTTAACTGGCTTAAATAAAAGACAAAATTTGAAAAATATGTAGATTTGAAGGAATGGAAAATAATCTGTTAGAATAAGATCAGTCAAACGCTGCTCATGTGTGGATACAAGAGAGCAGCCTGTGTTTTTGTGAAGCTGGTGAGCTCCACCAACCTGTTGTGCTCTGTGGGAGTCAGCCAGGGACGGGTCATCCTTTCACTTCCAATCTTCGCCTCCCTGCCTTTTCGCTCTCCTCGCATCGATTTCATAACTCCTGCCCTGTTTTCTCCTCGCACCTCTCTCTCTCTCTCTCTCTCTCTCTCATCCCAGAATCAGCCCTCCTCAAAGTATCAGAAATGCAGTGTCAGGCGCACACGGTATGTGCCTTATGAATCAGTGTTTTTGTTGCTAAGCAACTAGCAAGCAAAGGATTTCATTATAAGAGTAAATCTCGGTGTTGTGCAGTTGTCTGGGCTCTGAGATGTGTCAGGTTGTTGGAGGAACACCTCCCCACCCCCTCCCAGTCTGTGCATGTCATTAGCAGCTCAAAAATGGAGCTCTCTGAGCATTGTTCATGGAGGGAGATTATAATCTGTTTCCTCCTCCTCCTGGTTTTCAGTTTGTTTTCCCCCTCTGAGGGGCGTTCGCTGCCCTGCTCCGTTCTGACAGCTCGGAAACTGAGCCTCTGTCTTCCCAGTCTCATGATCAATGTAACTCCGTGTTTGTGAGGTCCGGATGAATGGCAGATAGGATCTGTCTGGTAGGAAGAAGCCACATATCCAACAGTGGACTGACATTCAAAAGTACATGTGTCATTGGCCTGTTCCAGATGCTGACAGCAGGCTCTATCCAGTGGCAATGAATGGACAATATAATTTAATGAATGGACAATATAAATGAATGAATGGACAATATAATGTAATATATGTATAATTAAATGTCAGTCGACTGATTTAGACCAAACAACTATTGGCCATGAACTTTGGTGCAGACATCCATTATTCCGACAGGATGCTAATGTCACATTCCATTTAAAAGTCTGAGGTCAGAATTTCCGACCCAGAGTCAGAAGTTGCTAATGGATTCAAGTCGGAATTTCGACTCGGAAGGTCGGAGGAACCTCACAACCCCGGACTTCGAAATCCAAGATGGCCCCTCCGTATATAAACAGTAGGGAAAGTTTTAGTTGTTGCTGTTTATTAGCACTTCTGTCATTAAATGTGTCGTACACACAGAACAGTCCAATTACTGTCTGTGGACGTTTACTACGGTGTTAGTGTACATGAAATGCAGTGTAATGCGTTATGAACTGTTTTAGCTAACAATGGCTAGCTGGCTAACGTAAACATTGTTGCTGTGCAACTGGAACACTATCAACTCAGGTTATTTGGGTGTGACATCATTCTGAGGCCCGAGCTCCAAGGTGAAATGGAACGGGGCATAATGTTCTAACTTTTCCTCTAGCGCCACCATCAGGTTGACAGTCTGTGACCAAATACCCACAAAACTATGTAACTTTCCTATCAACCTCAGCTGTTTTGACCGAATTAGCAAATTTTAGCATAACACGCTAAGCTACAACATGGTGAGATTACACCTGCTAAAGATTAGCATTAGCTCACTACGCCAAAGTGTATTATGTTAGCATTAAACACAGCCTCAGAGGTGCCATCATCAAAAGGAGTGAGAAGTACAAACTTATTTAATCTCCATTTAAGTCATTAATTGATAATTTTCTTATACTTAACCAGCTTCCTATATATTTATATATATATGTTGTTTACCTCTCCTTTATATTGTATGCATTGTAAAATAAAATGTATTTATTTATATTTATACATATATCCTATAAAGACATAATTGATGTTATTTCAACCGTGTTTGACCATTTTGTAATTTACATATCAGCTGTCACTTGTAAGCGTCGGCAGGAGAAGCTTTAGTTGTTAAAAATACATTAATAAACACCGGTATCTTACATATTACAGCACTGTATATTTATAAACATATTTATATAAGTGTGGGTCTTGAGGTAGAGTGTTGGCAGTTTAATAATGTTAAGATGATTTTGATTATTTGAAGCGTGTCTAAAAAAGGCCCGTTCTTGCACGGCCAGGGTGGCGTGTGCATCTTCTGGCCGTGACTCAGAGGCCTCAGATGTGTCAGGTGCACGGCGTGGGTGGGGGTTGGTGGAGAGGAGAGTGAGGGGGGTAATTTGAGGATTCAGATGGAGAGTCGCTCTTGTGGTGCTTTTAAGTGCTGTTTGAAATATTGTAAGTGTGAGACGAAGGCTCTTGATTCCGGCGACACACACAGACACACAAAATGTCAACAAGTCAAGCAGAGAGAATGATAATTAAGCATCAATTACATCAGTGTTCATGAAATATTATTGAACTTGCCATCTGCTGCAGAATTTGTGTATAAAACACAAGAACCTGATTTAGTTAGTGTCCATTCGATTTGTATCCGTAACCAGTGGTGCTCTATTTCATCACACGCTGCAGCATTTGAAGGCAGCATCGTCTCCTCAGCCTCTCCAACCCTCGATCCTTTCACTGCTGTGGTCGTCAGTCTTCATTTGAAAGAAAGTGTATATATTCCTGGTGATTTCATTTTAATTGGCTGTGTGATTAGTCAGGAAAGTGTTGGCTGCTCACGTTGCACAATGTAAACAGCCTGTTGCTGCTTGGCTGTCGTTGCACCAGCTGGGATCCAACAGGTCTCCGATTAACACAAATGTTAAACATCTCTGCTGTGCCAGAGCCTGTTGGTTCTCCTCGGTCAGGAAGACAAAAGATTCAATTAAATTATGAAGCTAAACAATCTCCTGATTTATGTAAATAGTCTTTAATCTGCGTTTTTCACAAAGTTTTTACTCATACATAAACTTTTCAGCTATTTTAAGTAGTTTTTGATAATGTACATTAATAACTCATGCTACTAATGTCCAATTTTCTCTTCTGATCCCACATAATATTCATGTCTGAGTCATGTCCTCACATTGAGATGAATTTAGCCTCTTTACAACCTTTGTTTTTTATACATTTATGCAGATATCAACCAAATAATGTGTCCATTCATTCAGTGATTCATTAATTGAAAGGAAGTGAGGCCGAGTGCAGTATGTGAAAGTCTCTCTTCACACAGCCGAGGGGCAATAGATCAGTTATGTGACTCGGATATTTCAGGAAGTTTCTGTCCTCCTCGGAGAATGTCTCGATTCATTATTAACGTGATTCATATTAATGTATTTTTCAATTATTTATTCACTTTTGAAGAAATTGTGTCACGGGCCACGTGTTCTATTCTGGTTTAATGTACTCGGCCTTTGAGAAATGATCGTGGTGGATCATGAGAATGAGCTTAGAGCGTTGATCAATGACCCGCACTGTCAGGGGAACTAGATTCAGGAGAGAGAGAGTGAAACCTAAATTTGGAGGCAATCGATCAAAGTGACAGAGAGGAGATGTGCTGCCTTAGTGGCTTTAATGACCACACGTACGTATCTGGTGTCTGCTGCCATTAAACATGTATCTCATCTATTTTCATTTCGTTAAAGCTGCTATATGTACGTTTTTCCTTTTGCTACAGAGCTGGTTACTTACCAGTCTCTCAAATCCATTGTTTACTATTGTTTGCTTGTATTTCTACCACTTATTTTCTTCCTGTGAAGTTAACATTGCTAACCAGCAACACTCAAAGTTCACAAGTACATTAGGTTTATGACATTTTCAGAAATAGTGCAGGCAGCAACCACGAGCTCACGTTCTGTTTGAAGGTAACAACTGCAGCGTCCTCTCAGTCAACATAAGAAAATGAAAAAGTGGTGCCATCAAGAGGGTGTGTCAACATTAGAACTTCGTGATTAGGCTACAAAGGACTCGATCTTTTTCATGTGGGAAGATATTAGAGATTTAAATGTCGAAAAAGCAGCTTTCCCTTTTCTTTTTTTTTTTTCAATTGAAGGTGTCTTCCTGCATGTGACCTTAAGATGAAATAAAATGTCTGAGCCTTTTAGGAAATAATTGGACAGAGGCATGTCATGAGTCACAAATGATTAATCTTTAAACTCTGCCTTTACGGGCGTTAAAAATATCATCATTTTAGGTTTGGTCATTAATGTGGTGAGGGATGCCAGCGTGACGCCAATTAAGTCTGCTTAACGGCCGTCGCTTCACTCACTACAGCCTGTGTCCCCTCCCCTGGTTGTGCACATCAGGCCAAGTGTTTCATTGGGATGGAAGACATGAACTGTGGCATTTATTTCAAAGTGTTTTTAGAGAGAAAACAAAGAATCCCAAACAGTTCTCTCACATGACGATGCTTAATTCTTCAGAACCTCATCATACAAAGTTCTTATATATACAGTACATACAATATATAGGGATAGTAATTCCTTCTGAAGCCCCCGACGACACACGTGTGAAAGTCGCAGCATTATCGTCTCTTACACTACGTTGATCCCCATGAAACCTGAAGCCTTTAGCTTCATGTTCCTTAACAGATTAACACTTTATTCAACAGGCTGCTGACTGACGAGGCACACGGCACCTTCTTTTCCATTTCACTCTCCAACCCACAGTCTGATCCACTCACCCTGATCCCCATAAAGGGATTCAAATGTGAGGTTTGCCTTCAGGCTCAGTTTCAGGGCCAGTCTGATATGATTTTTCCCAAAAGAAATGATGATGTAACCTCGGAGAGCCCTCGTGGTTTGGTTCACGATGTACGATAAATGCTGTAAAGGAGACTCCACCTATTTAATCGCAACGCACTTCATGAATTAGAACTACACTGAGGGCAGTTCACAGCTTAATAATGGAAACCCCCGCTGTCTGAAAACACTTAATCTCTTATTTGCACATCGCTCTTTCAAAGAAATTTCCACTCCTGTATGTCCTTGGCTGCGTTCGCTACAAAGTGAACTAGACACGTTATTATAGTGTTATCAGATTAGTGCTGCAGGGCTCTGGAGACGCTGGTGGAAGTGTAACATGGTCTGCTGGTGGTCTGCTTGTCCCTGACTAATGGCCCTGAACATGATTGGATTTCTTTGTGCAGCCAGCTATTTATTATTATTATTATTATTATTATTATTATTATTATTATTATTATTATTATTAATAATGATGATGGTTGAAATCCAGGGCGTATGGGTTGGCAAGAGCCATTTCTCGTTAAATAACAAGGTGATAAAATAAGTTATTGTACCAATTCCTTAGAAACTGTTGAACCTTAAATATCACCATATTTAACTGTTAGTTGTTAGTTGTTAAATGCTAAATGGTTTATTTTAATTGAAAAACAGGGTTCTAGAGCTCAACAAAAATCCTCCAAGATTTTAATGAATATATTGCTGTATTGTCCACAGACAATGTTGGTGTTATCTTCAACACTTCAGCGAATATAGACTATAAATATAGCTTGTCAGTTAATTAAATGTTCTCCGCTTGCCACGTTTCTTCTTTGAAACGTGGCCTTGCATTCCAGCACGGTTCTGTTTGAATTTGACCCTTTTCTTGATACTTAAAAGAATAAATCTGAAAAACCAATTACTTCTAATAAGGTCTACAAGAATTTCCTGGAAAAATCAAAGCCTGATTTACAGTAACTTCTTTCTCTCTGTCATATCCATCAGCTGCTGTCAAAAAGCTATTTAAGTTATCAGGTTTTGCCTCCACACACATGCGAGGCCTCTGCACTGTCCTGCATGTTCGCCTCCACTGAACATGGACACTGTTTATTTTGAGTCAATCCCATATTAACTGGCTTGATGCCTTAAATACCTACTTGTACACCGAATCTGAAAATAATCAATAGCACATAGACTTTTGAGTAACATGTGCAACTGAAAAGATGCTGGTTAAGAATATGTTTTATACAATGAAGCGATACTGTATTTATGGGTTGTTTTCATAGTGGTACGATCCTGAGAGGCGAGGAAGGTGTTCAGTGTCGAAACAGACTAATATTTGTATATGTTTTATATAAGAATATTACTTGGCTTCTCCTTTATCATACAAACTGCTGACAAACCGATGCTCTTGTCTCATCCCCACTGTGTAGCCCCTCGTTGTGCACGTGTTACAGACTGTATTCATTCATTCATTCAGTATTTCAGAAGTGCTGCTCCCTCCTCCAGCTTCGTAAAGATTTATGGTGGAGTGGAGGCACAGCACATGTTGCATAGTTGCATACCAGGAGTTCTTTGAAGCTGGCAGTCCGATCACATGGACACACCACACAGACAATCCTGCACCTGGAGAATGTGGCATGTGTCAGATCCATGGGCATAAGCAGCAGAACAAAAGGAACCAGTGTAAACAGTGAGGAGTTATTTCTCCCCCGGAACTATGCACACACACTGCATCATCTAATTCTGCAAGAGGAGTAGAGTGGAGGGAGAGTGGCTTCAGAGAGAGTGATGTTTGACACCATTAAGGTGGAGGGGGAGTAGGATGTCACAGGGTAAAGGGTCCTGGTCGTGTTAGCCTGGAGGCCGAGGCCTTATACATCAGGGAACATGGCTAACCTGCATCCTGTCAGGATTTCAGACAGACAGACAGTGACAGACAGACAGGCAGATAGACAGACAGGCAGACAGACAGGCAGCCCACTCACTCAGTGGAGCAGAAACACCAGGAGCTCAGCGGCTGCCATGGATACAGTCCTGGTGTCTCTGCCTCTCTCACTCTGTATGTTTACTGTATGCATGTGCGTGGGTTTATTTTGAAAGCCTTGAGCCTGGTCACTATATTAAGAAGGAAGCTTTTGAGCTCTTGAAGTGGAGGATGTATTTTTGTGTGTTTTTGCACAGCCGTCAATCCCAGAACCAAAGTGACACTTGTATATAAAAACTTCAGCTTTCTGCAGGTGGTGCTCTCTCATGTTTACCAATCAATACTTTTTCTCTTATTAAGGATGGGTGAGAAGAGGCTGCTTGTAGAGACACACCCACTATCACTCGACAGTTCCCCTGTCCTTTCCCAGGCCTTTCCCAGGCTATGAGGTTATTCTTAGCGTTTACTGCTTGCTGTGTTGGCAACAAGCAGATACATATTACAGTTATTTACAAATTTTATGTAAAATGTCAATTATGAATTTACACATAGGCTACAACACAAGATTAGACTTTCAAAACAATACCGCCACAGTCAAATGTTCTCTTGCTGTAAGCAAAAGATAACATTATCACGAACACTACTATGTAGCTCTACTTGTTGGCTCCCTCGTGTCGTGACAAACTATGATTGTTAATAATGCAACTGCAAAATATGTCTCTCCCAGTGCTAACTTTACTGAAAACTGAATTTTATTTATTTGAAAAATACCAAGTGTTTGTTGTACTTGAATGTGGATGTGAATCCTGAATGTATCGTTTGCTGTTCACAGGTCGAGCATTTATTCACTATTACCTTCTGCATCTTTCAGGAGGTCCATCGGATCATCACGGTCGATGGCATCAAACACAAGGACGACGTGGCTGCCAGCGAGGTGGGCTGGATGACCTCCGTCAAAGACTGGGCCGGAGTCATGATATCCGCTCAGACACTGACGGGAAGAGTCCTGGTGAGCTCACACACATTCATCATCCCTGGTTTAATCTTTGATTGACATCTGGAGCTACTTTAACCTACGTGGAGCAGGCTGCTGGTGAAGACATCAGTGAGATGAAGCGTGACAGCTGATCATGATCATCCCTGATGATCTTCATGACAGCTCGGCATTCGGCTTGAACTCCCTCATGGGGGCGCCGTCATGAAAAACATCTACTTTTATAGAACAAGCCAGAAACCTTGTTCAGGAGGGACTTGCATCTGAAAACCCACGAATGGGGCATGCTTGAATGCTCCTTGGATTTATTTCTGTATGTCTGAAGCATAAATACACAGTTTTGAAGGGTAGGGGGGGACAGACGCATCAAAACAAAGTCGTTCAGGGCAACGAAAAGGAGAGATTTAAATAGTGTATTAAGGTCAGATGTCCCATAATGCCCTAGCAGAGAGACACACGGATCCAGAAGGGAGGGAGGGACCTATACAATTTACCAATCGCATGTGGTCTTCTGAACTGGTTGCCATGGCGCTTTGTGTATCTGTTGACATTGTCACGTGGAGATCACATGACCGCTCTGATCATGTGTTATCATCCCTATATTGTACGGCAGGATCAAAAGAGGGCTTGAGATCCTTTGCTGTGACAGGTCATGGAGTCAAAGACGATTTATGTACGGTGGAGATTTTTATTTAACGAGAGCATTTGACGAGACCGAGGAGCGGTGGAATGAAATGGCATGAGTGGGGGGGTGCCATGCCAAGGCTTGCCGCAGTGCTCGGGGCTTGATCCCACTTTCACTCAGCCCCCTAAATGTGGTGCAGCATTTCCAGCTGGCTCAGCGTGTGGAGGTTGTTAATCAAGAATACTGGGTTGGGCGGCCACACTCAAGCATTATGGTTTGACGTGGAATATTAGCGAGACACTTACTTCATGTTTGCGGAGGAAGAGAACTCCTGACCATTGTGAGCGCTTCTTTAATAAATCTATCTGTAGCCGTGATGATTTATTTATAAGGAATTTTGACAAACGCCTCGTGTCAGGGTGTTTTGGTTGGAACATGTGTATCGTTCCCATGTTTGGTTGAATGCAGTCATTTGAAACCTTGTGAAGTGAAGCATTTGTTGTTTGTTGTTTTGAGATGATGTGTGGAGCTGTGAGCTTCTGCAAGCCGGTGATTAATACCAGGAGCAAAACACTTTTTTTTCAACTCAGCTAAAAACAGTACATGTTCTCCATCTTCCTCCAAATGTCAAATGAACCCCCGATGACTCAGACTGAATTGAAGTTGTCCCCAAGGCACCGTCTATCAAATCATCCTGAGCACAGACGCTGAAGTGACGGCAAACGGTGGCAGCAGCATATCGCTAAACGAAGCTTGACATCGGCTCCACTGCCATTCTGTGTTTCCTTGTTTTTCACTCTGAACCATCAATGCTCAACTCATTTGTGTGCGTGTGCGTGTGTGTGTGTGTGTGTGTGTGTGTGTGTGTGTGTGTGTGTGTGTGTGTGTGTGTGTGTGTGTGTGTGTGTGTGTGTGTGTGTGTGTGTGAGTGTGTGTGTGTGTGTGCGCGCGCAGCTCAAGTGCTCCGTCTCAATGATGGCTTGACACACAACTGTTGAGCGAGCGCTCGTCTGTAACCGTGGCAACTGCAGCTTACCTAGACACAGCAGATGTGTGCGTTTTTCTACGTCGGCCTGTTCAGGGGGCGCATTAAAGCCTATTTCCAGGCCAGCTGAGAGGCTTGTGATGGCTTAAATGAGGGGGGGGGGTGTATTTGTTTTATTCATCTCTCTGTCTGTGTTTAAGTGAGGAGTGAGCTATTCCCCCATCTTCACCCATGTCATTTTTTAAATTTTATTTAAAAAAACAGATTTTGCAAGCAGCCTATTTTCTCCTGCAGGGCTGACTGATAGAGGCTAAAAATGATATAGAGATATACAAATATTCATATCAGTCTTATCACATTAAATGTCACATTATCATTTCTTTTAAGTTTCAAGACTCATTTGTCCTCCTGAGTGAAGTTTGAGGTTTTAAACTCTTCTTTATGATCTAATATGCGTTAAACTTTCTCACCTTATATATCTATACATTGGACTTTTGTGACGTTGCTATAGATTAAAATGATATTGTGACAACTATTGATATTCTTTGTATTGCCCAGTTCTCTTGAAATATTCTGAAGCAGTTTCCTACTCTGGATGTTCTTCCTCATACTTGCAACATTCTTTAATGAAGGCCACTGGGGGTGAATCGGCTGTTTTCAACTGTTCTTTACCAAGTGGTGGAAATTACAGCTCTTCTCCCTGATACACTTACTGGTGCATGTAAATCTAAGTGTAGTACTTGTCCTGTAATTGATTTAATCAAATTATTTCTGCTTAAATAATTAAGTAGAGATCTGGATGCAGTCGAGGAAAGAATAAAACATAAACACAATGGAGACAGAGGCTCGGCTGCAGAATGCCTGAAGAATTTAGCAATTTTGATGTAGGTTTATGGATCTTGGTCCAAAAAACATTTGTTGATTTCTCCACGGAGTCAATTACTTGTATAGTTTTTCTTCTGGTCAAAACATTGGTTTACAGAGGGGAGCAAAAAGAAAAGAGAGAATGAATAAGAAAAGGAGTTACCGGACAGAACAGATACAAAAACATGGAAAATTGTGAGATCAAGAAATCAAATGTCGAGAACATAGTTCAGAGTGTTACAAGTGTTAATATTTCCTGGTTATTGTCTCCTTTGATGGTTATTAGACACACATTAGATGCTGCGTGACACATTTGGATCCGATGCGACGAGCTGCACACTGATCCTGTCTGCAGTCTGAGCCGAGTGTTTGCTTCTCATGGTGGATGTTGAGTGATAAACAGGTGCAGTCTGCCCTGTGGAAGCCCCGGAGGCCCGATCTTCCTCTGCCCGACTGGCCTCACCTCTCGGCAGATTGTAAAAGATCAAACCTCGCCTTCGGGGCTATTTGATTAGCGGGGAGGACACTTCCTGATGACCTTTGAGTCTGTAAAGGTTTATCTGCTCCAGATCCAGTACTCAACTCTTCATGCACTCAACAAAAAAAACAGGAGTGGCGATGTTTGGTGTTTAGTCGTCCAATTACAGGTCAGCGGTTATCCCCCAGATTGGGGGGGAAGGATCCCATCCGTCAGTTAATGAATTGTTGTATTTCCCCTCCAGTCGCTTTTTGCCTCATACGAGACCACCAATGATCACAAATGTCATCACGGGTTTGTGTGCGTCACTCAAAACAAACACAACTGTCTTCAGGGGCTGAACAGGTGGCTGCAGCTCGTACCTGTGCCAAAAACCCCCAGCGGGTCTCCTGTAATGTCATGCATCTATTTCCACTTTCCCCTGAGAATCTCATCCAGGAGAACCTGTACGATATGGGAACACGTGACAGAGTGAGCATCTGAGGTTGGTGCATTCAGGGGGGGTGATTGCTCCTAAATGATGGGACCCTGCTGAGTGACATTTAGCCAGTTTCTAGAAGTCCGTGTGTGTGTGTGTGTGTGTGGAGGTGAGGGTGAGTGGGTGCTGGTGGGGGGAGCTATTATTCTGGCCACAGAAAGGTTTTCTATTAATGGAAGCACAGAGCTGCCCTCTGGCACGAATCAGTTTGCATTGCAAACTCCAGTTGCAGTCTCAGGTTGAACACACTCAGTGGAATTACAATCAGACTTGGATGAATCGGCTCCCGTTGTTTAACATTGTTGGTGAACAGGCTGTTTTTGCTGGTAATTGCCCCTATAAATAGGATTAATAGTAATTGGATGTGTTGCGGAGCATGTACTGATACTGTCAGGATAAGTTAGGCTACTTAGAAATACAACCGTTTGCAAGTGGATGACGTTATAGATGTTTGTGTACTTTTTTCGTTTGTGAAATGTAAAACTAGGATTATTTTGCCTTAATGTCCAAAGGTTTTCAACACATATGTCTAGAGGTGATTTAGAACCAAGGTGATGGGAAAATCTACTTTCAAAAATGTAATTACCTCTGCTAAGGAGTATTCACCCTTTGTCGGGGTGGGGACCAAGAAAGAACCAATTAAATGTTGGCATGGATCTTTGACATTTTGTTGGTCAGACTCTCAGCAGAATTACTTAGAAACTACAAAACCAATTGCCATGAAACTTGGTGAAGGGGTGGGGCATGATAAAGGTAAAATTCAATTTCTTAAAACACAAAGGGTGTCAGCTTTAGTAGAGATACACACTATCTTAGTGTACCTTCTAATTTTCATAGATTTAGTTGCTTAGCGATTTGAGATGAGTATATTGTTTATTGTTTTTCCGGTTGGGTGATACAGTTTTTATATATAATATGTTTTTAACGTACATGAAAGTCATGTTGTCATGCCAACCATGACTGTACAAACAAAAATCAACTAGATTATATTTGATACTGAAGAGGACGTCTAAACATAAACATGATGATTTTGTAAAGTGTGTTTATTCTGTTTTTTGTTTTGATTTTCTGAAACATCATGCACACACACACACACACACACACACACACAGCAAATGTATGCAGCGATTGACAAAGCTGTGACATTATCACCCACTCTACCTTTTGTGTACAAACTTGTGCCACTGGCCTGTGTGAATAGGTGTGTCATCATGGTTTTATAGAGACTCCATTAACGACCACATGAGACAGTATTTTGTAAAGCTCTGAGGGAAGCAGTGGTTGAGGAGGAAGCTGTGACGGCAGGTACATTTAACCCGAACATTTACACGGTTAGGAGAATTCACTTTGAGTTCATCAGCAGCTGTCGAACGAAAAAATGCCGTCATCTAGGATTACCGGGGGTCAACCTGTCCAGGAAGTCCTATTGGACGACCGGGTGAAGGAGTTGTCTTCTCTCTTTACTGTCGTCGTCTGGATTTGATGTCACCTGGGAGCAGCTGCGGGGGGAAAACAGAGCTCAGGACAAAATTATAGGTGGGCCAGAAAGGGCAATTTCATCAGGCAGACTAACTCACCTCCTCCTCCTCCTCCTCTTCCTCCCCCTCCTCCTCTGAGAGAGGCTGGGCGAGCGGCGGCAATTGTACCACTACACGGAAAAGCTTTTTGTCTGATGAGAGTGAAAAAAGCAGAGGAGAGGAGAGAGGGAGCGAGTGAACACTTTTGTGGGGACTGGCTCTCTTCTCTCGGATGCAGCTCTCATCCTTTACCTGACTGGGAATTCAGCTCAGAGCTGCTTAATTGTCACATTTTCCACAGTATTCAACTCGGGCCTGAAAGGTTTCAAACAGCTTTTACTGCGCGCGCCCTTTTCCTGACATTTCCAGTTGACTCTTGGCTTCAGATCAGGATGTCAGCGTTGTTAAATGTAACCGATATTGTACGGAAATGCCAGAGGCAGGGTGTTTGCCACCTGTGGATTCTGGTGCCAGCACAATTGTGTGTGACTTTCACCGCACCCAGTGCAGGACAGGGAACAATGTGGCCATGTCACTCGGCTCTCTGCCCGCCTAAGTCTGTCGCTATTTGCGGGCGACGGCAGCTGCCAGGCCTGTTTTGTCAGGGCCCTCAAGCAGAAAACAATGTGAGAGTTAACCTACTAACGATAAGTACTCATAGTACTACTAATAACAAGGTGACTTACACTTAAGGGAAATTATCTTACTGCACTGGACGTGAAATGGATTGAAAGAGAGAACAAAGAAAAGACAGATTTGACAGAGATTTGACTTTTTCAAGAATTCATGGATCTTGATTAATAAAACACAAATATATATATTTATTAATGTGTGAAATGTGGTTCAGATCCAACTAAAAATCGGAATCTAGTGAATTCAGATTGCTGGGCCTTGGTGGTGGTATGTGCTTGACTGAGTGCCCTTCTAGTTTCTTTCAGTTTTGCTCTTCAATATTAATGAAAAGAATAATCTTTTCGAGCTGAAAATGTCACAAGAGCACCTGTGACATCGCAGTAACCTATTCAAGAAATGTGACAATAAAGTCAACATTGATTTTTTCATTTACCTTTTGACCTTCCCCATCGCGTTCAGAAATCATCCCAATTCCTCAAGATTTTTGGATATTCATACATTTGTGTCTTTTCTTCTTCTATGCGGATCATAGATTATATATAAAGATGGACAACACATCTCCACCTCCTCCCATTATCCAGAAATGGAGCCAAAGTATCCCGGACATGAACGTCTTGGGCCAGTGACATAATTTGGAGCCAGAGTTAGTCTCAGATGTCAATCATGATGTTTCATCCTGTTTTTTCTAGCATCAAATATTTAGAACCAAACATAAACTGGAAAATGAACACAGACAACAGTGTGATAAGAACTACCTGAAATGACAGAAACCATCTCCGAGAGAAATGTATTTGACGTGGACCTTGATTTTGTTTAGTTTCCCATCCACTAACTTTTATATCCACACTGTTCCCCTTCTGTTTGGATCTACCGTCGTTCATAGTTTAAATCAAAGTTCACCAATCTACTTGTTATCTAATGACTTTTCAATAACTCAAAGTTGTGACAAAAGTTTTTAAATAATTAACCTTATATACAGAGCATATATACTTGCTGTGTCTTGCAGCAGGATTCGTACGAAGTCTTAATTGTAATGCAAAGGATGAAGCTGTCTCGTTCGCTGGTTTGCTCTGCATGATGTGTGGGGTCTTAAAGACACATAACATGATTAATATTTGCCCCTCAGTGCAGCACACAGACAAATCCGCTCGCCGCATCGACACGTTTATTTGAGGTTGTCTTGACCTGCGGCCGTCTCTGTGTCTGCAGAGTCCACAGACTGAGAGCTGCTTGATCCTCGGCTCTGGGGCCAAACTCTTGCAGTGGTCTTACAGTTAGTTTTGGGAGACCATAGTATTAGGTGCGATAATTACTGTGTCCCCGGGGGGGCGGGGGGGCAGGAGGCGTTTCTAATTCGGAGCTTCCTTGGCACAAGCGCCCGGTGTTTTATAATTAGTTTGGTGGAGTGGCAACATAGTCAGAGAGCAGGGGAAAGAGGAGGGCTGCACATTCTTCCCAATCCTCAAAGTCTGATGCACGAGCCATTTTGTGATAAGAAACTCACAACCACAAGTTTGTCTTTCCAGATTTCATCAAAAATCATCAGCTGCACAATGACCCGGCCGTCGCTGTGGTTCTCACACGTGCTTCAAAACTCATCACAACCTTCCCTCTCACAGGAAAAGGCAGATGTGACAGAGGAAACTCTTTTATTTCTGCAGCCGGTACTTTTGCACCAAAGAGGCTTTTCCTTGGCAAGTTCAGTTTCTTAATAATTTCCCACGGCCACTTAGAGAAAATGAATGTTTGGAGGTTAATAGACATGGCTGCATAATGGTCACACGGGCTATAACTTTGAAAAGCTGGCGGTAAGTTCAGCCCTCGCTCTGTGCGCTGAATCGCAATCAAGCTGTCCCCACCTGCAGAATATGAATCCAGTCATATGCAATAATGTCTCGGGGCCATTCCATTCCGCGGCCTGCTGGGTGCTGATCGCTGCCTCTGAGCTCGCACCTCATGCATCCTGCATCCCCTCGAACTTTAAAAATACATGCGGCTGCCACAGTTGCAGTGTGTCCAACTTCCAAGATAGAAAGCGTGATTTGCATTTTAACACACGACAGGAATTTCCATTTCCATTGTTAGCGCAGGGCAGAGATGGCTGCAGCTCCTGTGTGAAGCGCTGCCAGCGAGGTGACTCACTGCTTTTAACTTCAATCGAACTCTTTCAATGAGATTTTTTCTCACACATCATTAGACATCAGATGTTTTGTTCTTTTGACCAAAATATATATTCGTTGTCGCTTTCCTTTCATTAGCTGCTTTCTCTTATTTCCAAAACTCGCACAGAGGCAAGTGAATTACAAACTCATATTTCAGCTGAGACGGACCCGGGGACAGGCCTGGGGTGGACACTTCCATCCCCTCCCATCCTAAGCTCTTTACGCCTCACTGTGAGAGTGGGTTGGGCTGCTTCCAGGAAGGCTTAAATCATGGTTAAGCCACTGTGGGATTTGGGGTTGGACGCTGCCTGTTTTGATTATGGGTATTTTAATGTCTGAATAATGGCTCAAGCTGTGGTAGAATAAGTTTAAGTCTTTTATTCATAACGCAGCAGAACATGCTGTTTTGGGCTCAATCTTGAAAGAGTTTATAAAAACCAAAGTCGATCCCAGTGGAGCTTCAAGCTGTCCGACCAGCATGACAAAGAGAGAGACGTTCCAATGAGCTGGACCCATAATATTCAGCGGCGGCAGCAGCGGTGTTTTCACAACTCAGACACAAAGTCATCAGATCAGATCGCTCACTATATACAGGGACCAGTGTCAGTTTTCAGGCTCCGGGTAGTTACAGTGCAACCTATACAACGTGAAACACAAACTGAGCACTGAGCCAAGTGGTTTAAAGCAGGATCCAGTTTCTAAGTGCATTAATTTCCATTATTCTTTTAATATCTCTGCAATATGGCTAATGGACTGAAGCCAAGCCACTTACTTACTGCTTTAAAGCATGTGGCCACTGTTTGGATCTTTAGTTATAAAACACATAAACTACTACCACTACTAATATGGTAGTTATATAACTCTGTTTATACCGCAGATGTACTTCAGATAATTAAAATTACATAAGAAAGGATGGGGAATGGGCAAAAACTAAATAATAATGATAAATGAATTGTCGGTAGAGATAAAAGTAAACCTTAATTTCAAAGAATGAATACAGAAGGATTAAAATCGGTGGATAACATTAAAGCCCAGATTAAAACATATGTTTTTTAATTTTTAAATGTATACCAAATACTAGAAAAGCCACTCAGAGAGCAGATACCTACACCAAATTTCACACACACATATCAGTCCCCTAAAAGTTTAATTCAAAAGAAAAATCAACGGAAAAAAAATGCCTGCACCCGCCCCCTCAACTGTATCCGCACCAAAATTTAATTTGTTCTTCTCTCACCCATGGTGCACCCTTTCACCAGATTTCATGGTAATCTGTCCTGTAGTTTTTGTGTAATCCAGCTAAATAACAGAGAAACAAACAAATGCAGATGGAAATCTAACCTTAACATGAAGATTTAAGAGGTTATTCCACTAGTTTTTGTTGTATTCCTGCAGGAGGAAGTCAGATCTTAGGTGACTTATCTAAGTTCCTTTTTATTTATTTCATCATTAACAATGAAAGTTTAATGCTCAGCTGAGTTACTTGAGGTAAAAGTGTAGAAATCTGAACAACTGGACCAGTTTTAACACATTGGTGGATATAAAGTAAGGATTTGCTGCCTCTTTTTTGGGTTTTAAGTTGTCAAATAATTTTGCACCACTGAAAACTTTTGCTTTATGCAAACTATTAAACAAAGTCTTAAAATAATGTATGTTTTGAAAAGTTGCAGCACCTGGGGGAGGAACTTGTATGTGATATTTTAAGAGAAAAAATTAAATAAAATCGACTGCTCGGTTGAAACGGTGAATATTAAGAGAGAAGCGCGTTATGTCAGGACAACACAAGGAGAGCGTCAGTGCAGCAACCTGTTATTTTCCACATCGTTTTAATTTCCTGTTCACTGCGGCAGTGGCCTTGTGCATGAATATGTATTTTCTCTGACCTCTCTACACAGCAGAGCCAAAGCAACGTGATGAATGACTACACTAGACAGTACGTAGAGGGCTCGTCATATATTATTTTATATTTGCACAGCCATAAATATCTGGTGGATGTTTTTACAACAAAAGTATCGTCAAAGGGAAGTTTTGTAAAAAATATCCTCAATCAAATTTTATTGGTACAGACGTACAACTGTGATTTGACTGACAAATCACACTTTGCCCCACTGGGCTGAACCCGTACAAAAAGCACGCTCCTCCTCGACTAACATGAGAAAGAATGCAGCGACTCAGGTAGAGTCACGTTGCTTTACATCAGTTTTTTTAATGACTGATCTTTTGAGCTGATAGGATCGATGCATTTATAGTATTTCTCATAGATAATCATCCTCTGTGAGAACAAATACACAAAGTCTTAATTCAACCAGTATTTCAAGTTGAGCAGGAGTTCCTTTATAGTTTGTGGTCGTATTTGTAAAAGCCAAATGTTCCTTTGAGTCACCTTTTATGCTTTTTGCATTTCGATATTGACCGAGCGAGCCTTTATTTATACAGTGACTGACTCAGGAATTCTTCGTCCTTACAGAAACAGTTGCTCACCACAGATTTCAGTTTGTATAAACAGTTTAAGGTTTGATCGGACTTTGGTGCTAAATTGCTCCATTTCCTCTCCATTGATACTTTGACCATAGATTCTGCCCTTAACGCACAATCTATGACTCACTCCTTTCTGCTTTATTGCTTTCCTTTATCATCCTTCATGCTCCACCGGTGCAGCGGGCGTGTTCTTTACTCATCACCTGGCTGATGAACATCGCTGTCTAAATGAGACACACTTATTTTATGACTCAAAAGCCTCCTCGCCCACTCCTCTTTTACCTCCTGTTCAAACTGGATTTTGTACCTTCCTTGCAGTCAACCCCACGCTGTGTTTCCACTGAAGTTCGCCGAGCGGCCCGGATTAGAGCTCGGTGTTTTGATGTCGGGTTACGGAGTGAAAAAGGCACGGCAGGCTGTAACCTGCCGTGCCTTACGCCCTGCAGACTGTAACCTGCTGTAACCCTGGGCAAACCTCAATTCTCTGGAGTCATAATTCATCACGCTGACAACAACAGCCACTATGTGTCGTGCACTGCACCAGCAGGGGAAGGAACATGGCAGATTCTTATGTTGTTGTTTTTACATTTAAGAAAGAAGATGCACAATTTTTACTTTGCAGATTTCCATAAAACCGCACGACAGATTCAGAGAAGCTGAATCATAAGTCAATGTGCATCAGGCCGTCTCTTTTTTTAAATGTGGAGCAGCAGCTGTTGTGAAAGTTCACTGGTTATTTTCGACCTGCTCTCCTCATCGACATCAACAGACGCTATCTCTGACGATGTGTGAATGTGATGGTGCTCACAACCCCAACTAATGTACGATTATATGTCTTTTAAAACACTTAACTCATTCAATCTTGTAATATTTGATCAAGTAAAAGGTTCTGTAAACCACGAAGGAGCTACTTTCCAAACCTTAACCAAACAAACAGTCCTTTCTGTTTTACAGGTGTTGGGCTTTGTAGGCACCGCTGTTCCACAAGTTGTATTGTGTGTGTGTAAACAATCTTGCCGGAAGCCCTTGTTTTATAATGGACTTTAATGTGAAACCGCCTCCATTAAATATGAAGCTGACAAAGGCTTTAAGTGTCCTGGGTACAAAATGACAGCCTGATTGACTCTTTCAATTAGATGTTTGTTATTGTTTGAGTTTTGGATTTTGACAATGTTAATTATTTTGAGTCAGCGCCCGGTAACTCCACCTAATGGAACGGCAAATATGTAATTTGCACTTTCTTCTTTGCTGGAAGTGAAGTGATAAGGTCTGCGGTTGAGCCATTCCTTCAAACTTTGACGTAGTTGGTACACTGTGGGAATTTACACGTCAGACTCCACCACAGAAACCGGAACGTCTGGGTACAGGCTGAGGAAGGAGTGGACGAGTGCTGATGTCTATGAACAGGTGGAATTTTATGCAGATCTAGATAATTATCTGGATTTTCTTAATCTAAATTAATTTATTTAGGGGCCTGATCTGGATTAACTTCCTGTATGGTGACAAATATTCCTTTCAGCTATATCAGAGAATATTTTGCCTTGTTTTAGTGTGGGCAGTTTGCAGATAATTCTTTTGACAAGGCAAATGTAAGTGATCTCAATATATGTATATGCAATATCAGTAGTATAGTATAGCATGTATAATATCAATATCAATCACACACACAAACACGTGTGTGTGCACTGAACAGATTATATACTATGTCAACATACAGCACATTTTCATTGCTGTAGTGACTCCGGTGAATTCTGCCGTCTCCTCCCTGTTTGGGAATTATGACGTTCCCATTGAATAGCGGGTCTATCCCTCTGGAAACGCTGTAATGCCGGGCAGTGATCCCTGATGATGTGGAAGCAGCTGCACGTGGCTGCACGGGAAGCCCGCAAGACAAAGGAGTAATCTGCTTTATGGAAAAGATGAGCGAGAAATCCCTTAAACCCACCGGTTTTACTGCCGAGTGTGAGAGTCGCAGGCACAGGAGAGAAGCCTCGTCCCCTGGAAACATTCTGAATGATGCAGTACAACAGTGAACATTAGATTCAGCCGCTCCAGACACCCACTGGGTCTGTCAGCGTTTCCAGGGATTCCCAGCAGAAAGAGGAAAGTTTACTGTTCTATTCACACTGTACACCAGAATCTCAATGTAACCAATATATAATGAAATCCTGATTTATTATATATATGGCTCTCTGGGTTGCTCATCTGAAATGCAGAGTTATGATATGAGAATATTAATGAACTCGTGCCTTTAGACTGAAAACAGTCTGACATGAAGAAACCACAGGGAGTTGGTGATTGTCTCGTTTGGCCACTTTGCAACAGGGTCAACAGGTGAATAATAAAGGTTTTTATTATTCACCTGTAGTGCGCCATTGCTGTATTTTTCATCAGAAGTCTTTGCTTCTTTGAATCCTAACACACAGGTATGATACAAATATGAGTCAGATTCATTGTGACTTGCACTTTAAAGTCCACTTTCATTTCTGCCTCTGGCGATTCCAGTGGGGAAAAGACCTCCACCGCAAAAAATCCATCTCTAAATTGTAGACGGTCTGTGTTTATATATATATATATATATATATATATATATATATATAGACCTTTTCCAGTCTTATCAACCACTTTAAGTGCTTTTAGAATACGAGTCACATTTAAGTATGGCTCGTATTCTTCTTCTTTTCTTCTGTGTTTTAAACAGTACCCTTATACCGAGGTTACAGTCTTACTGCCGGGGTCTGTTCCCACCTCTGACCTCACTCCTCATCTGTGTCGTCAGAGGTGAAACGGACCCTGAAGCTCACGTAAGTGCAGCACGGCTCAGATCCAGGTGAGAATATTTTCAGAGGATGCACTTAAAAAAGACATTAAGCAGTTTTTGGTTCATGATGCTTGAAACGAAAGTTAAACATTAACCCTCACGTCTTCACCTGAGGTTTTATGTGTTGTCCTTTCCCAGCACTTTTGAACTACACTTACAAACCACTATGACTCTGGTTCAACGTGGTCGTTCAGCTGCTCCTCTGCTGCTGCTGATCAGTCTGATGTCCTTCATAAACTGGAGGAAGGACCCTGACAGGGTCAGTGATCCGGCAGCGAGCAGCCTGACACCGACTCAGCTCGGTGTCCTTCAGCTTGGCCTCAGTCGTGAATCACCACCAGATTGTCAAAGCAGCTTGGGTGTGATCGGAGTGACACACAATGAGCACACATGTGTGCGGCCTGTATAATATTTATCACCCTTCTGCTGCTGTCTTCAGTGACTGCTGCCCGTTATGAACACTCATTGTTGTTTTGTCGGAGGATGAGTAATGTCACACTTTCTCCTGAGCGGAGACTTTTTGAATTAAATGCGTTCATGTAGTGTATCTCAATACAGTTCTGTGAATGAAGCTGCACACGCTGATGCATCTAATGAAGGAGACAGTAAATAGTTCTTCAACTTTTTCATTAGCCAACAACGATAATTCTGAGTGACAGTCATTAACTCAAATTTAACAATATAATTATAGTTCATCATACATACGCACTTTGGTTCCTGCCGCTTTAAACTCCAAGAGCTTCCTGTTTTTCATGAAAGAAAATGAAGGCTGAAATCAAGTCAATCTTTAAATCTGGGATTTTCTTGAAATCACATCCTAATAAAAAGAAAATTAAACGATTAGTCACATGTTTTTAGGCATATTTCACAACACATTTAGTATAAAAAGTAGTGTTGCTGTTTCTGAGATGACCTCGTTTTGACCTTTAAACTGCAAATGTGCGTCGGTCTTTCTGTGACCTTGAAGGACACGACACAGAAAACCAACCTGCCCAGTGACGCTGTGATCGGAACTGGTTAAATCACAACTTCCCAGATGAGGCTGTGTGGACTGTTTACGAAACACATGCTGCGAAGGTTATATTAAGATCATGCTTGAGGAGGGTGCCAGGATTTAGGAGAACCATCCAAGACGCCATTAGTATGCATGTTGTGTTTTCGCCTGTCGCCACGAGTGTGGTTCACACGCAGCCACAGCCAGTGAGCGCAGGTCTGAGCTGAACGGGGACGCAGCTGTGCCGTAAAGGATCAATCTGTCTGTTTTGTGAGCAAATCATTTAATTTTACAGGTTGAGCCTAGATCTGCAGGTGTAATTATACAATTTGAGTCATTTATGAGGAGGTTGTCGTTACATGTTGATGCTGTAAATTCACGAACAGTTTGCCTTTAAACAGCGTCACTCAATCCAACTTGGATTTAGCTGCCGTCTGGCCTCTGTTCATCATATATTAAAAGACCTGAAATTATTAAAAGACATGCCAATCAGTCTCCCAGCCCTAACAGAATATCTGGCTTTTTGGTTTTTGGTGATGGACGACCCTGATGTATAGGAGCAGATTTTGCCCCTGAGATATTCTCTTTGTCTCCGTCACAGACAAATTAACAGTCTAAGACATATATGTAAGTATTATAGATAAGAAGCTGGAAGTCAGTACTTAGATGTTTGTGGGTGCAGAAGGCCATATGGATTTTTTATTCAATCTCTATTCAAGAGCATGCTCTTTCAGTTTGAGAGCAGGACTTGATTTTGTAAGGCTTTCACTCAAAACCCTGCTGGCACTCTAATATACGCTGCTTTTGCATCACTAAATATGGCATTTTATTGCTTGACTTAAACAATCCAAGCGCAGAGGAGAAATCCGAGAGCAGACGTTTTCCGTGCGCACAGCAGCAGAGTGAGCGCGAGGAGAAGAGCTGAAGCTGAAGCGCAGGCGGGATAAGCACAAGTATTTGAGTGAGAGCATTACAAAATCAGAACATGAAATAAATCAATCCTGCTCTCAAACTGAAAGACAGAAAAAAACCATACAATAAAACATACAGTGTCTGTCTCAAAGAAAGATTTAAAGTTTTTGTTCAACATTTTTAAGATTAAGTGATTGTCCTCACACCCATGACTGTCCTTCCTAGTTGTTACTTCCTTAAGTCCCCTTTTTTACATCCTTACGTCCTTATTTTCCTCCCTACTTCCTTCCTTCCTTCCCAGGTTACTTATTTACTAAAGGTCAGAATAAGGTCAGTGGGAATCATCATCCGTCATGTTGCTTTGACAGTCAGTGCCCGTCAACTGTCGAACTACGACAACAATAGCTCGGGGTTGGCGGGGCTGAAGTTGTGCAGCACCTGCAGTTCAACTGCAACGACACCGTTAATGTCTCGGGTGTTCATTTGGTGTCTGCGTGTTTTGTCCGAGGCGTTTATGGCTGTTGTAGTGAACATGCTAATTTGCTGATATCACCCCGAACGAAAGATAAACTGTGCAAGAGCCCTGAACACAGAGTCGAGTTAGACAGTGACAATCTAGACAGTGACGCCTACAATCAAAGGTTGTTACCAAAGTATTTTTACTGCCCTACCTAATCTATTCGAGACACGCAAACATCAAATCAAAATGCACTTCATTAAATTATTGTGCAGTGATGTTAATGGATAGGGTGATTGCAGGGTGTCACAGCCTGTCAAAAGAGGAACTAAATTAAAATACAAAGAACTGTCACTCAGAGCGCATGCCTCTGCTAATGCTGATCATTTTAACAAATCTAAATGATTTCTAGTTAAAGAAATTGAAAAACTGGTTCCACCCCTTAATTTGCATCAACATGTAAATTGGTTATTCTCAAGCAAAAGACAGATCCTTCCACCAAACTTGTCTATTAACTAAATTTGTAAGTTTTTGCATAATTTTGCTCACAAATAAACCAACAATCTATATAGATTGTATATAAAGATGGACGATGTGTCTCCTCATCCTCCCACCGTCTAGAAATGAAGCCATTTAAAACCAAACGTACATCAGTGATGAAGATGACCTTAAATGACAGGAACAATCTTTGTTGTTAACTTTGACTTACCAATTTGGTCTATTTTCCGCCCATGAACATGGAGGAGTTAGGGTTCTTGACTTATACTGCAGCCAGCCACCAGGGGGCGATCAAGACGCTTTGGCTTAACTTTGTGGGGGCTGTCATTTCGGCCGTCTGTATGCACAGTCTGAAACAAACAAAGATGGCTGAATACTTAACCTCCTTGGCGGTTGTAATTAATGATTACAATATCGCATATTGGGATTTGTGAAATATCCTTTGTTGAGGGAGACAATATATTTGGTTCATGGAATTCATCAGCTAACAAAAAAAGCAATTTGCATATCGGAAAAAATCTTTTGATTCAAATTGAGCTGACCTACAAAAAAAAAATTAAGTCAAGTTCAAGAAAAAAACTAAAGAATGAAATTTGACATTCACTTGTTTTGTAATCAATATTTTAATTTGTAAATTCCTCTACACAAATGCAGAATATATCTTTGCTCCTCTGTTGTGCACATTAAGATGACTTGTTAATCAATGTGGCCTGTGAGGACGGACAGATGGGCTGGCTGGAATTCACCAGGACAGACCTCAGGGTCATTTTATTTTGGAAAGCAGCACCCTGTTCCTGGGGGAATCTTTTGCGGGTCAGAGAGTCACCCATGAGGAACACCGTGTCAGGGACTTACGCTCCGTTGGACTTTTAAGTTCAATTGAGAGATGCAGAATGTGGATGTGACACGGGGGATAACAGAGCTCAGACTGGGCACCGGACAAAGACGGTCAGTCCACTGCACACACGAATCCCTGGCATCCCACCGCTGACAGCTCTGATCCCACAGTGAGCGCAAGCTTTCAGGGAATATGGAACAAACTGACCCCTGCTTCTTCTGAATCCTGTTTTTAGATGCTCACAGCTCACGGAGCAAAACAACCACCCACTGCAGAATCTCGAAAACATGTTTCTACCTTAACTGAATATCAATGAGCCTGATTTTATTTAACTGAGCCACTGCAGCACTGGCACATTACGCTCACTGCAATCTCACTAAACTACTAATGTTGATCGTCTTTTACCAGTATTATTATTTTTTTTTTATCTTAAGAACTGTTCAGAAAAAAACCTTTGTTCCCTCTGGTTATTTTCAAATATAATAATCCACAAAAAGAGAATAATTATTGTCTGTAATATCAGGGAGTTTGAGTTGAAGTGCTTTTTGAGCCCAGGTGAATTTGCTGTTTCTTTGTCAGTTTATTCACACTGATGGATGGTGAGTCACACTTCAGGAAGAGTGGAGGAGCATGAGTGGGTTTTCTGATGTTTTCTGGTCGACTCATGAAAGCCTCAGACCTGTTGGTGGAGGCAGTCTCATGCTGTACAGGCTCATCAGGGATGTTATCAGCTCTTGTGAAAGTGGACCTAGAGGAAGTCTGAGAAAGCGGGTTTAGTTGTACATTGTGTATGAATTGAGTGCGATGTCAAATTAGTTCGAACTTGATTTTTGAAAGATTTTACTTTTCGTCATTGTCAGATGTGACTGTGACTTGACCTCTTAAAGATTTATTTCATGAATTAAAAGCAAATCTGTTCTACATATGACGCCCTCTATGCGTCAGTGCTTAAGTGATTAATAGAGCCTCAAGTTCTGACCTGAAAAATTCCTGTAGCAATAAAAACAAAATAGCAAACTATGTCGTACAGTTACCACATAGTCTGGACGTGTCTTGATTTGACCTCACACACTCGATAATTGACTTGGAATTGTTTTAAATAACTTAAAACTTGCTCAGTCTGGCTTGAAACACGACATATTTCAGGAAACTTGAGACTTGAACAGTGACTTAGTTTTAAAGACTTGATGTTAATACCTGGAATTACCTCAAATGACTCGAGACTTGAGTCTGACTTGTCTCAATGTGACTTGCACTTGGTCTTAAATAGGTTTAGACTTCTTGAGAAGGAACTGGTTTAAAATCATCGGACTTGCTCTGACGACCCAGGAACATTCATCTAAGACAGCTTTCTACGTTTTTCTTAAACACAGTCATTTCATCAGTCCCTTTGAATCAACATGAAGTGAAGGGTAAATGCTCGTGACATTAAATGAACGTCTCACAGATCTCTTGTGAGCGACTTGTGTCGTGGTCGTTCGTCTCCGTGACTCTGAGCGAGCCGGGTCTCTGTGTGTGCGGAGCCATGAACAGCGACTGACTGAATGTGGCTGAAGGTACGGATGTGATGCATCGTTATCCTGTGACGGAGATGAATGATGAGCGCTGGCGTCTGCTCATCGACAAACCAAGTCATGAGCGCCCCCCTCTTTGTTCCAGCCAGCGTGTTTTATTTACTGCCATCGCTGAATCTTCCTCGGCAGGCGGCATTAACATTTTCCAGGGTTGCACCAACATTGTTCCCAGTGTCTAACCCAGGGATGGTCAGAGGCATTAGGAGATTTCCCTCGATTAATAATGCATGCGAGTGCTTTTTGTCATTACGGAGCCATCGGTGGTTGCAGGTTCCCAATACATTTTCACATCATGGAAATGAATTGGGTTGAGCTCATTCATTATGGATGGCCTTTGGTTTCTTGTTCAGGGCGGCCATTGTGTCATTTCTGAGCAGATGAGCCAGGTAGGGTCGCAGGAAACCGGCTGGTGTGTATCACGATGTAAAACTTTGTCTGGCTTAAACCTTTTCTCTTCATATTATATCTGCGACTCTCTGCTCGAGCCCTCGTCTCCATTAGCTGCGGCTTTTAAAAGACAAAATTAGGGCGCTCATTTCACAACAGCACTAATGAGCCGCTGTGCTTTTTGACTCCTAACTATCAATGGACGATAATGTACAATCACTATTAAGTTGTTAGAATAAAAAAAAAGAGATCTAGGTCTTTTCTAACCCAAATGGCAGAAAGTGTGTTTTGTAACAGCTGCCCTGCAAAATGTGAAATATAAAGTCATGTGGCTTAGTTTAACCTACTTTGTAAAGAGAAGTGTGCTCTAGTTAGGTAACAGAGATTTGTATCCTCTATCCTCCATTTCTGCAAAATCTTCCAGCTCTGTCTCTGCTTTGTCAAACTCAAAGTGAAATGCTCCACTTGCTGATTCCTCTGTTTGTATTTACACTTTAGTCTGATTTGCTGTGGCATTAGCGGCTGTGATTAAGTTTCACCCCAGCTCTCTCGGTGTCAGAGCTGTCACCCGACGACTCTCTGCTTTGTGCGGCAACACCCCTGGATCTCATGTTTTATTGTCCTGCAGCCTGCCTCCCCGTCTGCTCTGAACGTCTCTCAGCTTACTCCAGGGCTCAGAGTCAAAGCGATGCCCCGGTTTTTATTATGAGGCCACCGAAGCTTCAGCCTCCTTGTTTGTGTCTGTGAAAGCCTCCTGTCACCTCGCCCACTCCCCCACTGCCAATTTACACGCGGAGCTGAGCTGAGTGTGTTTGTTTAGGTGTAGATTTACAGTAACTGACGAGGCTGTTTGTGACACTGCTGCTCCACAGTCAGAACAGACTGACAGGACGAACCCAGGTCTATAATTGCTCATTAATAGACATTAAACATTGGCTACATGCCATGAAACACATTTCAGACGTTCATCAGCTGCAGAACAAAAGATTTAGAGCTGTGTTCCATCAATATATCTATAGATTCATTTGTCAATCAATTAATGAATTAGTTCTACAAATAGGGTGATGTCTGCTTAAAAATACGATTTACTGGATTATTAATTGTTGTTGTTTCATTTTCTGCATTTGGATTTTATAAAATCATCATCCTATGTTTCTCTGTACATTTATCGATTTTCATTTTTCTAATATGCTTAATATTTTATTATTTCCCCTTCATGCGCTTGTTTTTCTTATATTATGTTCACTCTGTAACTTGAATTTTGCAATATATTCTTGTGAACTGCTCTAAATCCCAGAAAACCATTGAGTGTTGGAATGAAGTGCAGAACATTATAATATTAAAAATCTTCTTTCTTTGTTTTTCCTCTTTTACAGGTGGTCCTCGTATTTGCTCTCAGCATTGGAGCGCTTGTAATATACTTCATAGATTCCTCTGAGTAAGTAACATTTTTACTAACTTATTAGTTAAATCATTCTGATGCTATTATGGCTCATAGTTTCAAAAACTAGCACCTGTTTCTGCAGTGGACTTACTTTCTTGGCAAAGGAAACAACAGGTCTGTAGATGGATGAAAATGAGGATTTAAAATGTCCTGTCCACGTCCTCTGAGTCCTTTAGCTTAAAGTTTACAGTAGTTTTATTAAAAGGTAGAAAGTATTAAAATGAATGAATGTTTGATTATAAAAAAGGTAGTAATTATGCCATTGTTATTATGTTCTTTTTCCAATTTTTGCTTCTTCATGAAAATTTGAATGATAGATTAAAAGAATAACATGTGTTTCAGACATGTATGCCTCAAAAACTTCAGCCGTTAACTCTTTCCTATAAATCCTCATATATACGCTGGTTGTTTTATTCCAGGTGAACGGCTCTTTCCTTATAGCCACAGATGAAATGTGCTTATTCTGTGTAATGAAGGGATCAGGCACTCACACAGGCAGGAAAGACCAAAGTTCCTGTCCAACACAATCACCATCGCTCATCAAATTAGAGGAAGCGGAAGACCCTTTAGCTCTGTGTGCCACAGTGGGCTGTTACTGCAGCCTGCTGGTGTTTGGACAGGATGTGCCATTAAAGACATGGGGAGAAAAAACACCGCCGGGATAAAAGCTTTTATCAAAGCCCAAAGGGAGTCAAGAGATGGGAAAATGGGCCATAAACTCATGTAATCTGGCCTCGTGGTCCTGGCGGTAAGCGCTCAGGTTATTTCATAAGACCGCATCCAGCTGAGGGCTCGGCACGCTCTGATGTGGTTTGCGAGCATGATCTCATTTCATTATCTGGACAAGCTCAGGTAGAGTTACATCCCCGCCACTGCCATCTGTGGCCTCCTGTTCTCAGAACATGCTCATCGCAGCGCCCGATACCTTGTCACCTGATGAAGGACGACCTTTGACCCCTCTCTTTAACCTTTTCACGCACAAGTCGGGGAATCGTTACACTTCCAGGGTTGATTCCACAGCTGCCGTTGACACTGATCTTCGCATTCATCCCACGACACCCTGTGTCCTAGTTATTACTCCGTCTCATCAACGTCTCTCTATTATTCGAACAGGATTCTCTCACTACCTGTCGGCCCAACAAGCTCAGTACTTAAAGCCAAAGAGCAGCCAGTTAGCGGCTCTCTGGTGTCCATGTAAGTGGCAGCAGACTGTAAGAGATACAGCCCTTCCTGTAATTAGTCCCGTGGGGCTGCTGAGGCAGTTCTGTGACTGGCAGGCCCGACCCGGCTCAAAGCAACAGAGAGAAAGAGAGAGAAAGACATCAACACATTCACTGATCTACGAGCTGCCCAGTGATGATGAAACGTCCTCAGGGACTTCGGTTGTGTCCTGTTATTTGTAAGTGAAGATGAACATGGAGCGTACCACACTCCTCTTTGCTTCATCAGCGTTAAAGCAGAGCCGAGAGTCAGGATTCATGAGTTGTGTCCGTCTCCCAAAATATTTAAAGCTGATTTGAAATATTATTCCAAAAATATGTTGTTATTTTTCCCACTAGGGGGCAGAAATCACCACAACAAGCTAACATCAACAACAAACTCACAGTCTGTCATATTATCGTGTTAAACCTATAACTGACTTTTAAAAACAAAACATTGACATATCACCATCTCTTCAGTTGATTTTATTAAATGCTTTAGGAAAAATTGTGAGCAGATAGAGGCTTAAAAATATGTAGAACTTACATTTTTAATTTGTTCTGTGATTATTTTTAGGCTTCAACTGGAACATCCTATTTGACATAACTCACAGTCATTTGATTATTTGTCGGTGTAATTATGCTGATTAGAAAACCTTTAAGTAAAGGAGCTGGTCGATCCTGTTTGATGTGACTCTGAACCGAATGAGCAGGAGAGACAGCGGTGCCACTGTGGACCAGAGCGGGTCTGTGATCCATAACAGGCTTAGCTCCTCCAAACCAGACCCACTGGAACTTCATTATGAGGCTCTGCAGGTCTGTCTCCGCTCGGTCACCCTGCTGTGACAGGGATTTACAGAGCTGAGGTCTCATCACGGTGAATGAGGGCAGAACTAACCAACGCGCTACGACTATTTTTAGAGGTGACACAAAGGAGCCTGGTTAGGTTTTTCTATTGTTATTAAGCAGATTAAAGAAAGATGAATGTGATAATTTAATGAAAAGTGTGTGGATGTAAAACAAACGTACAAAGATCTGACGCAGCCATTCACACGGTCCAATTAGAAGAAGGAAGCCGACCAAAACCAAACAAATCAGCCGCTGTAGTTTGAAAACGTTTTTTCCAAAGCAAGACAACATCCTCTTCGTGAATAATAGTTTCCCTCTTCCCATGAGCAGGATCCAAAAAGTCCAGGTTCTTTTTAGTTTGACGTGTGTTAGTCCTTATCTAACACACGTCATTTTCGGGCACAAACCTATCTGTGATATTATCTTATCTATAAATCTGACATTTCTTTTTCCTTTATATGCAGTATATAAAGCTACCAGGAAGCCAAATCCAATAAAAACACAAGGAGCCTTTAATAATGTACTAATCTTTCAGTTTAGTTCAAGGTAGAAAAATATATTGTTTACTATTTATACACACCAATACAGCAGAATAGTGTAAGAAATAAAACATATAGTGATATATAATACAGTCTTTCTACATGTAAACATCTATTCCAACTTATTCTTGTTCCTTTGTCATTGAAAGTCTACGTAAACCAGTAAATTACAAAAAAAGTACGAATAATCCATCATTTAAAGTTTCCATTAAAAAACTGAGATGTGTCAGATCTCCACATATTTACATGATATAATAATAAAGTAATGTTTGTGTAAATAAGGCTTTTACCGATTAACACATGGAGTCAAAGGTCTACTGCTCCATCATCAACCAAGATCAACCCAGAGTCACTGCTGTGCATCACATTCACAATAATCCCCCCCGAAGTATTTTAATGTCACCTCATGAACTTCACCAGGACAATATTTTATCAAAGGGAGTTATTAGTTTTATTTTTTTTACATCACAAAAGCAATTTGCTTTTAATCCGAGTGGTATTAAACAGCACAGGGGAGATTGTAGCTGCTGAGTGTTGTTGTGTGCATCAGTGAAGCTGTTGAAGGGATCGTACAGGTGGAATAAGACTAACACTGCAGAGGGAAAACAAACAAGGTGAGAGTGACCTGCAACACTAACACGCTGCGGAGAAACAGGAACTGGACATAGGAAAGAAATTCATCCACAGTGACCTTAGGGCAGTGGATCCAAAGGTTTTTGATCTCGTGACCTCTCAAAAGAAAACAATATGTGTTCATATCATCGTATCATCAGAAATCACTCGTCTGTGAACTGCAGAGTCATTTTGTCTTTCCAGATTATTGTATTTGGAAAAACAAATAAAGTTAAACTATCCACTTATTGATGAGAATAAAAGCAAAGATTGTAGTTATGTCAGAATATAGTTCTGCAACACAAAAGCATTAAAACTCTTCCTGTTGCAGAAATAATTTATTTCCCTCTAACCTGCTGCTTTGAATATTTTCATGATGAGTTCATGTTAAGATTGTGGATATGATCCATCTATTATCTACACCATTTATCCTGTAATGGTTGTGGGGGGCAGCTGGAGCTAATCCCGACTGGGGGCGATAGGCGGCGTACAGCTACAGGTCGCTGTTGTATCACAGGGCTGGAAAACGATAATTCAGTTTCAAATCTAGTGCAGAAAACAGTCACATCTCACATTTTAGAAGCTTCAAACTGTCGAAAAAAGTCCCTGTGTCAATATTTGTATTAACGCAAACAGCTCAGGGCTGGACACTAACTAACTAACTGTTTGTCTCCAGCAGCTTCCAGGACGTGAATTTCACTAAACAATCATTCTAACCTATTACACTCACATTCACATGGTTAATCATTTCTCTTTATTTGAATTCTTGGTGCCAGATACGAGCCTTTTGAGGGTGAGACTTCATTGCATTTGCTTTGGCTGCCTGAAGACATGAACCCTGCATGCACTTAACCCTTAAACCACTGCGTCTGCCACTCTGCCGCTCGATCCCGCTTCACATTGACCTGAAGTGTTGTGGACGAGATGGGAAACTCCGGCCTGAGAGGAAAACAGAGCCGTTTTCATGATGCAATATATCACACGTTGTTTTGCAGTTATTTAAGGGTTAATCAAGTGTCTCCACGACTTAATGCTTGCGTGGTCATGACTGCATGTCCTTTCTCAACAGAAAAACATTGGGAAAATATTGCACTTTTGAACACGTCAGTTTCTCCTCTTTTTGGGAATCTTACAAAATGCACTTTCAGGGAAAAGAAGAATGCATCTTTTTATACTTTATTTGTCTTGAAAAACTCTGAAAAAACATGTTCACTTATTTCACTGAGTTGAGTTGTTACCAACACTTTGCTCACTTGACTGTCACTTCTTTCTTTAGACATGAACTCGCTGTGTTTCTGTCTCCAACAGTCCCATCGAGTCCTGTCACAACTTCTACAAAGACTTCACGCTGCAGATCGACATGGCGTTCAACGTGTTCTTCCTGCTGTACTTCGGCCTCCGCGTAAGTCCAACTGAAGTCGCTGATTCCTGCTCTGATCTCTGCTGATCTCACCTTCGATACATGCATCTTCATCAGCCAGAGCTCCCTCCATCGTCTTTTACATGTACAAAACGCTGCTTCTCATATTTTGTCACTAGGGAAAAAGAGGAATACCCATATACCCATCACCTATGAGGTTTCCTCCCTACACTTACTTCCTGTTAATTTGATTTTAAAATGTCATAGCTCACCTAAAAGGCCTTAAACGACCTTGCACGTGAATATCAGAATTGGGGTTTATTGCCAATAAAAATGGGAAACAGTATGTAAATAGTATAAACACTCGAAAAAGATATGTATGAACGTTGTGTACAATTTCAATATTTGTAAAGTTTGAGCATTAGTGGTCATGGAAAGTTCAGATTTCACTGGTACCTCTCTAACACTGGAGCCCTGCTGGTTACTCCCAGGTCTCACCTTGTAACAAAGGGTGGCCGAGCTCTTTCCCTTAGAGCCTCCACATGATGGAATTTACTGCCATTGAACTTTGAACATTAAACTTTAAATCCCTTATTAAAACATTTCTCTTTGCAAAAGCTTGACTTTGCTTCTTATCTACACTTTTATGACTTTTCCTCCTCTTCCTTTCAAAGCACTTTGCACCATTGTTTGATATGAATGAAGTTCGTTGTTCCTATTCTCATTCTCGTCTCTGCAGTTCATCGCTGCCAACGACAAGCTGTGGTTCTGGCTGGAGGTGAACTCGGTGGTGGACTTCTTCACGGTTCCTCCGGTGTTCGTGTCGGTGTACCTGAACAGGAGCTGGCTCGGTAAGGACGCTCACCTTTACTCACCGAAGAACTGTTCAGGGGATCTTCTGAGCTCGAGCTTAACATTTCCCAGCAGCCTGTGGTGCCACCTGGTGGAATCACTGTGTGTAACAGCCGTAGTCGAACACTTATAGATGACCTCAGTCACTAAAGCTGCAAAGAGGAATCTTGTTGGTGTTTTGCGGTGACTTACGTGGGCAGCACTATTGAACATTACATGGCTGTTCAGGGTGTGCCATCTAAACAGGCACATGTGGGAGTGGTTTTGAATGGAAATGTATTTTTCACCATGTGTTGACGTCTGTGAGTTTTGTGCTGCCGGTCTTTCCAGCTCAAATGAAATCCTGCTCTGATTGAAAGAAGAAGGAAACAGGCTTTGTTGGGAGATAGAATAGAAGTGAAAAGAGTCAATCTGCTGAAAGTGTGAAGCTCATCACTCGGAGAGGTCTGAGAGGAATTAGAGGATTAAACAGGATCTTTGTTTTGTTCTCGTGTTTTGGCTGCGTTCTCTTCTCTCGTCAGCTGAGGAGCCACCAGCTCCTCTGACAGCGCTGAACACACTCGGCTCCACAGTCACTGTGACACCGTGACATCTTGATAAGAACAGTTACATAATGTGTTTGTTCCCTGAGCTGATGCTCCCTGACTCCTGGTGTCACAACAATGACTCGGAGGAAGTGGTGGTTGCTGGTGTCACCTAGTGGACATAAGGGAGAGCGCTCGTCTCGTGGTATTATTGTACATGTAGAGGGGATGTGCAGCTGTGTGGAGAGTCTGCATCACTGTTAGCTGCATTTACGACGTTTCATTGCCTTTGTTTTCAGTTGTTTGGGGTCAAACTCATCACAAAGATTCATTTTTTACTTCAAGAAACATGTCATCAAAAGCAAACTTTGGTATCACTTTGGCATCACTAGTTTAAAAAAAAATAATTTCAAGATTATTACTGGAATATATAATAATATCACATACATACTTTTCTCTATTAGATTTTTGTCTTCAGAAACATTAAATATGTTTCTGAAAATATTCCTACGAAACTCAATTAGAAGGGAAATAAATATCCTAGTTCTTCATTTGAAATATGAACCACTCTGTGTGGAGGCCACCGCTCATTGTTCAGAATGTATTCAGTACTTTGCAGAAAGCAGAAGTGACACACTTCCCAGCTTTAATTCACATTTCAGATTTAATGGACTTTGGAGACTGCAGCTCTCCGTCGGCTTCTACATGTTTCGTGCTGCACATTTGGTTTTAATGTCAGATACAATAGCAGTTGTTACATCAGCTGTGATTAATTTAAGGATTATTGCAGAATCACTAAATCCACAGAAAAACCCAGCAGTTGCCAAAGCCTCTAATTTTTCCGTACACGGCTTTGCCGGCCTTTCACATCGCTTTGTTTCCTGCTGTAAACACGAGATCACAGACACGCGCTGTTCTTGTCTAAGATGAGAGAATGAAATTTGGTTTGACAGGAGCCGTTGCAGGGTTACAGGGATGAGATGTAGGTTACACTGAGAAGCCAGCTGATGGACAGACTCGCTGTCTGGCCTCTTCCTTTCTCTGGATGAATCCTAAAGGAGCTTACGCTCTAATATCCTGATGGGAAAGGGGTTTGCTTTAAGCTCACTGAACGCAGTGCATCGCCATCAAGGTCTGAGGAGAATCGTTTTTTTCTCTTTGGAGGAGGATCACATTTGTTTCTGTGGCATGTGTCAAAGTGGATGCAGACGCGTAAGGAGTGGGATGTGAAGCAGATTCTGGACTTTACTTTGGAAACCTAAGGGCGAGAAATTTCCAGACATGATTCCCACCAAGATGTTGGTGTACAGGGCGCCCGACGGAGGCACACAGACTCAGACTGTGAGCAACCCGAGAAGACGGAAGAAGTCGACCGGGGAGCTCTTCCAGAAGGGCTACCGGGTCAGGACGGGCCACGGGCAGGACTGTGACAAAGAGGACCAGGACGGCATCTGCTACAGATTGGGTGCATGCTTCCATGTAATCTCCTACTGGGGTAAGACCTGCGGGACGTGGGAACCATCGAGGGGGAAATCTCCCCTAAAGCTGAGCGCTGGCACGTCCAGAACTCTTTGGACGCTGTGTGTCAGCTGGAGCAGGTTCAAGTTCAGGATTTGATCCGTATTATGATCCCCAGCTGGCAAACGCTCACTCGAAATGAAAAAAAAAATAAAACGATTTGGCGAGGCACGGCATTCTCCAAAAAGATTATTTATATATATAAATATATTTTATCTGAATGCCTGCCCGTAACATCTTTGATTTGTGTCACTTGGCACCAGTGTTCCCAAGCAGGGAAATTCATCTGCACGATTAATGCATGTGGGGATGGATTTGACTTGACTTCACTCTTGGCTGAGGAGGCTTTTAATTGTTGATGCAGCAGCGACTCTGCAGTGGATACAGTTTTTTATATTCAACCATGAATCATGTGGCTTTTAAACTGCGGTGGGAACTTTCTTTTACCAGGTTGTTTACTGCACTGCACCCAAATACTGAAACACAACAGAGAATATGCATTATTCTGCTTGACGGGTTACTTTTGTAGATGTTGAATTGGACGACAGTGGCAGTGAAATGGTTATAAATGAAATGTATGAGTTGCTTTAACGTTGGTCGATACAAACCCTCAGGCTCGCGTTGTGGCTGCTGGTTTTATCGGTGTTATTTCGTCCTTGAAGTCTTGGCAACAGGCTCCATTTTTTCCCCTCTTCCTCTCAAATTTAGGATTTGACGTCACAACTGTTTACTCGTTCAATTTGCCCGTGACAGCTTCCACCTGTCTTCACTTTAATCCAGGTTTTCATCTCGTCCACGTTCAGAGTTTTTTATCCGGCAGGAAAGATGCAGGTAGATGCCGGAGGCTCCTGAGATTAAAGCAGCGAGAGGTTAGAGGAAGAGAGATCCAGGATGCAGAGCTTGTTTTTATTTATTTTTTATCTTCTCTACATATTCCAAAATGTTTCTTTTATGAACTTCTGATCAGTCAGAGTTTCTTTTATTAATCAATATGAATCCATTGAAGCTGATAAACATGGATGAGAGTATGAAAGGTACGATGCTCAACGACTACTGTTGATGTTTTTATTAATCTTACGTGCTAATTTCTTTATGCTCTTTTTTCCCCCTCTCGCAGGCTTGAGATTTTTAAGGGCCTTAAGGTTGATACAGTTCTCAGAGATTTTACAATTTTTGAATATTCTCAAAACGAGGTAAGTGTGTGGATATTTAATCTCACTTTTTCACTCGTGTGTTTGTGTGTGTGTGTGTGTGTGTGTGGCAGTGTGACGTGCGGTGCATGTGCAGTTGACACATAAACATAAACACGTTACAGTTTAAGATTAATCTTCATTTGCAATGTTTCGCTTGATGCTAAATTCATCACAGTAAGAGCGCTTTACTATGATGAGGTAAATATATTTGAGAGCTTCTGCAAGTTTAAAGTTTACTCCTCGTTATACTGCAGCCATAATGTGTAATGTGCATGAACAAAAACAGCTTTTCTCCTCACTGCTTAGAATTAAATCTTTTTGTTTTTTGCACAGATGTCAGGAAGAGCTTATAGTGCAACAAAATGCTTTAGAATAATCTCCGCGCTCGTTCACTCGGATGGAGGTGAAAGGCACAAAGTAGAGGAGGACAGAGGTCACGCAGGGACGTAGTGTTCTGTGGCAATTACTGCGAAGGACCTTGCGCATATTTAGAGCGAATACACAGCGAGAAAATGAATGTGTCATGTTTTAATTTCAATATGTTTGGTGGAAAGTAAATGGAAGCGTAAGTACGACAGCAGGTAGATTCAAGATGCTGTTCAGGGACATTAAAAACAACACAGAGACCAAATGAAAAGACGTCAATTTAAAATCAGAAGCAGAGTTTAAAACCTTTTTCAAGCAAAATAAAAGAGATGAAAAAGAGCAGAATAAAGTGGTGAAGAGAGTGAAAGAGACAAAAGAAATAAAAAGGATAAATCGTTATATAAATTCAAATTAATGGAGTAAAATCATACAAATAGAATTGACGGAGCTGAAGCGTAAATAGAGCCGCGTGTTACTTTAATAACCACAACAGTAAAAGTAAAGCACGATAATCCCATATGTGTCAATTATGAAATATGTTAGTCTAAGTAGATGCGCTTGTTTTAAAAGACTGTTTTATGTTGCATGTCACTTTGGTCCTGAATGATTTCTGTAAGACTTTATATGATCTGTTCTGATGCATCTAAGATTCTCTATAATTCAGTTGAATGACTCGTTTTGACATCTTGAACGATATGTGAATATCAGTGTAATAACTCAAACCTCAAACTCTGTTGTCCGGCTTCTTTTTTTAAATAGCAACTCAATAAAGCTGGTGAACCTGTGTTCAATCTTCATAAGCACATGGCTCACCGCGGCAGGCTTCATTCACTTGGTGAGTTAATGAGTCTATTACCGCAAATACCCACTCATTTTTAACATTTTACTGCATCGTGGGGAAAAAGTGAATCTGTTTTGCGGTTGTGTAAATCTCGAACTTCTGTTCCAGGTGGAAAACTCAGGGGATCCTTGGGAAAACTTTGCAAATTCCCAGGCACTCTCCTACTGGGAATGTGTCTACTTGCTCATGGTCACTATGTCCACTGTGGGATACGGGGACGTTTATGCAAAGACCACCCTCGGCCGCCTGTTCATGGTCTTCTTCATCCTCGGTGGATTGGTAAAAAAAACTCTCATTACTTATTGCTGCTTAAAGTCGTCCATGCAACCAATCACCGCCCTCCGCCGGGTGTTAACTCTCGCTGGGACGACTGGGAGCCGGGACGCTCTTCGCCTGTTGTTTAGGTGTTTTTGTAGCGCACCACTTCACCACAGTATGTTGCATGTCATTATTGTATGAGTTGTGTAATATAACGCAGCATTTACTCAGGTATATAATACTGAAGTTGTGTTTTTGTTACACATTCATTTCTGTTATTAACTATGAGGTACTGCGGTTTCAGGTGGCTCCACCCTCCTGCCCCCTCTTTTCCAACAAACACAATGACTCGAGGAGGATTTATCACAGCGCGGCTTTAAGGACTGAACAACATTACTGAATCTCACCCTCAAATATCTAAAGACGCACAACTCAGCAGGATAACGTGATAAATTAATCCAACAGAAAAACATATTTGTGGGATTTACCACAGATCTGAGTCACCTGATAAACGAAGGTCATCGAGAGGACGCTGTGATCTAGATAATAAAGAACTATTCACACTATTAAATAGAACAGCATGGTGACATATTATATAAAGAGGGTAAAAGTGATATAATTTTATATCTCTTTGAAAAGCCACAGTGTTATTCACAATCTTTTAGATGATTGAAAATAGTATTTATTTAAAATATCTTAAAGGACACAATTCAAGTCTTACTACAGAGTCCAGCTGTGTGAATGTGGCAAACAAGGATATATTTCTGGGAAAGATATTTAAATGTTTGCTATAAACACCTTATAGCTTTTTCTTGTAGTTTATTTTCTGTAGTATAATATAACAGGCTGTAAATGAACTAAAGCAATAATAAAGTTAGTCTGGAAATAGTGAAATATCAACATTTTGAGGTGCTTTTATTTTACATAAAATATTACATTCGGAGTTTCAGTTTTAATGTTGTCCGTCCGTTCAGCTGTGCTTTTTAAATCGACCTCTCTTGTGTTTGTTGGGCGAAACATGGCACATAAGGCTTTTCTTTGATTTTCTATCATTTCTTTTCTGCCACAGATCGACACACCACTCATCAGCTGTCATTTTCTCCTTTATTCTTCCAATATTCGTAAATATTGGCTTTATAATTTCCTTTTTTTCATTTTCACACCTTTTAACTGTAAAATAACCTCCGGCTACACTAAGTCAATGACTAATCTGAATGAACTGCAACTTTTCTCCTTTTTCCTGTTAACATATGAATATTAATATTGCTCCAGCACATACAGTAGTGTTACACTTTAAATTTCTTTAAAGCACAAATAAGAAGACCTGCTCTTCTTTGCCTATTTTTTTTTTAGTCTCCTCTTCTGTCTCCTATCTTCTCCTTAGGCCATGTTTGCGAGCTACGTCCCTGAAATCATAGAGTTAATAGGAAACCGAAAGAAATATGGTGGTTCCTATAGTGCTGTTAATGGGAGAAAGTAAGTATTCCAGGAGGCTCTACTGCCTCCACCGCAGTAGAACCTTCTCTGCATGCCCTTTTCTTTTTCTTTTTCATGCATGTAGGCCATGTTTGCTCGCTACGTGCCAGAAATTGCCGCTCTCATCCTTAATCGGAAGAAATATGGAGGGAGTTATAACTCGACCAGAGGCAGAAAGTAAGTCCAACGAAGAGAAAACTTTGAATGGTGTGGTTTTGTGTGACTCGAGTGGCCCTCTCCTAAAGAGGTGACGTACAGTCTGAGATGCATTGATCTCGATTAACACTGAAGTCACACTGTGACTGAAGAACTTGGCCATGATTAATGTGGAATTATCGTTGTGTATTGCTGCCGCTGTTTTTTGTAAATGTGCAAGGTGCCATCACTGCTCGCCATGAATCAATGTTTGCTTTTACACTGCAAAAAATATAATAATAAGTGATCTTTGTCTGTTATCGAGTCCTGAACGTTTTAATCGTGTGAAACAAGTGAAAAAATTTTGCTCTTTGATTATTTTGACATGTTTTCAGTAAAGATTTATTTCTTTTTGACAAATTTGACAAATGATTGATTTTTTTAGACATTTTGCACTTTCATATTTTTTCACTTGTTTTAAAAACAGACAAAAATGACTTGATAAGACATTTTTTCGGTGTCGTCATATAAATGTACTTTCATTTTTAAAGGTGGCACGAAGGATTTTCTCACTGTGATATTAGGTATCCATAATACTTGAAATACTATATAATATAATATATACAATACATTCTTGATCTGCATTTTAAAATTCAAATGATTGAACCACAGCTGAAAGTGAGGCCACAGTGTGTAACTGTTACTGAACATGATCATTTTAAAGCTAAAACACAATAGAGTGTCGGTTTATCTACAGAACAAATGGTAAACTAGGATAGTTGTTGCTATGGTTACATCCAGGGTTTCTACCCCGAGCGCTGATGTGCAGGTGTGTGGTTTAAGAGACAGAATGTGACAGTAACTCACTGAGAGAGAATCCTTCGTGTTTTGTTGTGGTGATGGTCTGTACTCATCTGTGTCTGTTTAGTTTTAGGTTCGTAAATCTAGTGTCTGCATCACGCACACGATCAATAACCTCAATGCAACCATCCACATTTGAATTTGTGAATCACAAAGGATGCATAAATAATGCACCAAAATAAATATAATATATAATAAATATACAAATGTATAAAAATAATAAAGCTGATAAAAAAGAGTGATAAAAAAACTTGCTCTATGTACGTTTCTATATAACAGAATCACAATGATGATTTCACTCGTTCTGAGTTAAATCAGTTTGTGTAAGTGTGTTTTTTGAAGGGTAATAGAAATAATAGTAATTATGTAAGTCAGTGGTTAATTCGTGATAAAATAATCAGCCTTCAAGACGGCAATAAAACATGTTAAAATAATAATTAAATAATGATCCTATTAAACTCATATAAAGTGTATATGAGTCAAATAAATGATGACACTCGACACTACATTGTCACTGCTTGCTTCATGGTGATTTATTTTTAATATTCAGTTTTTCTCTGCTGGAAAAACTTTTTTTTTTTATTTTCACGCTTTGCTTCTGAACATTCCTGGCCTTTGTCTTCAGTCTGACCTACACCCTTAGGACTTAATACAAAAATCTATTTTAAAGGAATAGATCGACACTTTAAGAAAAACACGTATTCACTTTCTCACTCTCAAGTACAGAGCTGGAGCCAGGAGCCAGTTTTCTCAGCATGGTGTGTAACAAAGGTCATAACTTTTTATATTTGATGTTTTCTTCATATTTTTGCATGGAAACAAAAAACACATCTGTCTATTGGGTTTATTTGTGGACATAGCGCCTCCTGCTGAGCGACATTTACCGCCTCCTGGCTCCAGCTCCCCACTTAATGTACAGACACGAGAGTGACGTCGATCTTCTCGGCAAGAAAGCAAATAATTGTATTTCCCAAAATGTCAAACTATTCCTTTAACGTGTCAGTGACGTGTGAACTCATGTCCCGAGCTCTGAAGCTGTTTTCTGAACAGATGCCTCCAAACAAAATACGGCTTATTGTAGCACGCTCTCTTGTTACTTTGTTTAGTTATTTTGTTTAGTTAGACCTGAAGAAATCAGACATTCTGTAGGAAACATTGTCAAATATGATTCTTTTGTTGTTGTTTTTTTTAAAAGTCATTCTTGTCCATTTTATTTTCCTCAGAGGGAGTTTAAAGAGATTTACACATTCTGAAGAAGCAGTTCTCTGTTTGGCTCCTATTTAAATATCAAAGCATATTGTTTTTTTCTACTTCAGCCATTTTTCACAACTAGACTGAATTATTAGCTTCATTTTTATATTTCCCTCTCTCCTCTTCCTGATGTCTTTACCTGTTGTCATTTGTCATTTGTCTTTGCAAATTAGAGAAACAAGTGATGCAAAATGAAAAATGATTCTGCTGCATTTATTGTAGATTAAAGCCATGAAGACACAGTGAGGCCTCCAGCTACGAAGCATTTCCACCACAACAAACGTTTAACTGAGTCAACGCCTGAAAACAACTATAAAACAATAAAGATATACTACTGATGATAAAAATAAATGAATCTAAAGTGTGTTCCTAAAGGATCTGCGATGCGTGAGAATGAAGATACACTGTGTGCTGCTTTCATAATCTCCATCTAAGTAAACTCTGATCCTTTATAATCTGACAGTGAAATCCACGCTGCTCTCTGACCCCGTCACTCAGCCGCCGCTGGTCACGGCAGGAACACGAAACGTCCTCGTCCCATTACACAGTTTTTAATCATTTCTCCCTCACAGATTTCAAATCAATCACCTGAACACAACAGTGCAGATTATTTTTCATTCCCGTCACGTGCCTCTCCTGTCAGAGTTACCTTGTTTTGTTTTTTTTTATTCCAGGACAAAGACGAAGAAACGTTTTCTGTGTTTGTTCGTGTGTGTTTGTCGCCGATTTTTTTCATTCCACCTTGAGCTTCATTGTTGTTCTGCACCTCGTTTTCCAGGCACATCGTGGTCTGTGGTCATATAACACTGGAGAGTGTGTCCAACTTTCTAAAAGACTTCCTACACAAGGACAGGGATGATGTCAATGTTGAAATTGTTTTTCTCCATAAGTGAGTAGAAAACATCACATATTTAGCAGATAGGAAACAGTATTTCTCCTCCGAGTTAAGACTCTCTCTCTTTTTGTCTCTCAGTATTTCCCCTAATCTTGAGCTGGAAGCCTTGTTCAAGCGACACTTCACCCAAGTGGAGTTTTACCAAGGGTCGGTCCTGAACCCACACGACTTGGCCAGAGTGAAGGTAAACGCAGCTCTGAGGAGAAACTCTACCGTTGTGGTGTCTTTAAACTGCACAACACTGTTGTTTGTATTGATTTGTGTTACTCATTGTGTTTCCTGTGTGTGATTTTGTTTTTAGATCGAATCTGCTGACGCCTGTTTGATCTTAGCCAACAAATACTGCGCTGACCCCGATGCTGAGGATGCGTCCAACATCATGAGGTAAAACCACAGGGGCTTCCTCAACATTTATTGTTTTACTCTTGTTTTGTTTTGTTTGCTTTTCACCCTCAGGCCAATTCTGTTCAATCGTGTTGTAGCTTTTGCAAAAATAAGCAGAGGGAGTGAAATTGGCAGAACTCCCTGATTGCACAATCACAGATGAGGAGAACTGAGGTTTGAGTTTCTACGGAACCCCCGAAGGGTCATGGCGAGGATTTTTGTGAGGATTACCTTCCCTTGTAATATGCCACAGACTGTCAGAGTAACGTTGCTGACCACGTGCGTTCCTCTGTGGCCCCAGTTGATCATCTCCCCACCTCCACTGCCTCATCTTGTGATGTGAATCTTTAAAGATGGTGAATTATTCAGGATTAAAGCTGCACGTAAAAGACGTGCAGCTTTAATCCTGAATAATTCAGTTTGTAAATCCAGATACAATAGGTTAGGTGAGTTTTACTAAATGCTCAGACGACAGGAAGTGAATGTCAGTGTTTGATATCAGCTCAAATCAAGTGTAAGTGAGTGTGTCAGAGCTGGATCTCACTCTCAACATGAACAAACTCCTGGTGTTCAGTTTTCCGTCTGGAAAACCATCGAATGCTGAGAGAAACAACATGAATCTGTTCAAACAAACTGTTTTAAATTATCTTAACAGATGAACTGTTACTTCAACCTGTGTTTTAGAATGACACGATTGAAAAGAGGAGAACAAGTTGGACGTTGGAAAACTTGTTCTGAGTTTGTTGCGTCTCTTTCAGGGTTATTTCCATCAAGAACTACCATCCAAAGATCCGAATAATCACTCAGATGTTGCAGTACCACAATAAGGTTGGTAGAGTCAGTTATTTTTACTTAAATCATCTCTAATGATCATTCCTTCTAAGTTTGTTATTGCTGTATTTTAGAATATAAAATAAAATAGGAAGCTTTATTGTCATTGTACAGGATACAATTAGATCAGTGCTCCTGAAGTTTAGTTTAGTGCATTTAGTATTTTGTATTAAAAGTTAGATCTAAATGTATTGTTTAGTCTTTAGTTGGTTTTTAACATCTTAGAAACCATGTTAGAAATAAGCTTAATAAGAGTTTACAGTTTCATTTTTGTCAAACAACCACATACCCTCATGTTTCACCCTCTGCTCCTCTCAGGCCCACCTGCTGAACATCCCCAGCTGGACCTGGAAGGAGGGCGACGACGCCATTTGCCTCGCAGAGCTCAAACTGGGCTTCATCGCCCAGAGCTGCCTGGCTCAGGGGCTCTCCACCATGCTGGCCAACCTGTTCTCCATGAGGTCCTTCATCAAGGTAGCTGCAGCTGCATCAATCTGTGTTTACATTTGTGTTGACATTAGAATAGGCTGAGTAGAAAATAATGATTATCCCAGATGAGGCCTCCAGCATCTGGTGAGTGGGTGGAGATGAATGACAATTTGCTTCCAGTATTTTTTTGTAACGACACAAGCTTCTGTCTGTTTTCTTCTAATCTCTGTCACAGATCGAGGAGGACACGTGGCAGAAGTATTACCTGGAGGGCGTGGCTAATGAGATGTACACTGAGTACCTGTCCAGTGCCTTCGTGGGCATGTCTTTCCCTGTTATTTGCGAGTAAGTGCACAGAAACATCGACTTTTGGTTTTTGTGCTTCCCGGATGCAACAGATTTAAACTGTGTGGCCTTGAGCACAATTCTTTTTAGTAACTTAAATGCTTTAAATGACGAGTTAGAACTGAGAAAGTGAAGCAAACAGTTGCATGAAAGACGTAAGATAATGATTTCATTTTGTTTAAATGATTAAAATCATTTTCTAGATGTAAGTTAAGCCTCCCTTGAATTTTTAATTGAATTTTACTTATTTCAAGAAGAAAGAAGACTACTTTCTCAGTTTTTATATACAATATAACAAATTACAATGATTCACATTTTCCACTATTGGATTTCTGGAAGTTAAATTGATTCACAAAAAGTACATCACTCAGGAAAAATGTTTATTTAGCCTCAGAAATATGAATCAGGTGATCTTCTGAAAGTACAGAGTGTTTAGCTGCAGGTGTAACTGTTGTTATTCTCTTTTTGCAGACTCTGCTACGTGAAGCTGAAGCTGCTGCTGATCGCTATCGAGTACAAGTCTGACATAAGAGAAAGCAGGTGAGTGCAGATGCTCACAGTGGATCCTTGTCATTGCAATTCACGGATGCAGAAACGTGAATACACAGGTGTGTTTGCCGTCAGTATTTACTCTCAGTGATGAACCGGTGTCTCTGTTTGACCGCAAACACAGGGCTCTTTACAGACTGGGCTAAATTGGTTTGTAAATTGGTTTGTTCACAAACACCACAGGTCTTTACGACTCCGTCCTGACAAATGAATGGAGGAGGTTGGCCGTTGGTTTCTTTAAACACACACGAGGGTTTGTTTGAACGGACCGATGCTCATTTTACACCGTCCGAAGTGTCACGGCCTACATCGACTTCATTTAATAAACAGAGACCAACCTGCCAGATGAGTGAGAACTAATCACTGCAGACTCAGTAACTTCCCACTCTGACATGTGTGGTCTGTGAATCCTCACAGCACTCTGATCAACCCTGGGAACCACGTGAAAATGCAGGAGGGAACCTTGGGCTTCTTCATTGCCAGCGATGCCAAAGAAGTAAAGAGGTAACGGACATTTTAAATGGGTATTAGTTTAGGATTAGAGACTTGTGCCCTCACTGCACAAAATCATGATACAACAAAATATAATTTAACCTCACTGGGCTTCCATATAACGGCTTAACCAGCATTTCACCTCACGTACTGACTAATGCCTGAATCTTGCCTGACTCCTTTTTTATATACTCCATGTGGAGTTTTCTCACAGGGTTTCTTGTTTTCCTCCTCAGGGCGTTGTTTTACTGTAAATCCTGCCACGACGACATATCTGATCCCAAAAGAATAAAGAAATGTGGATGCAAGAAATGTAAGTGACCACATATCAACACATTACGTCCGTTTGACTTCATCAACATTCATTCACAGAGCATTTGTAAGTTGTGCATGAAGGAAGGTCACAGGGTCAACAAACAGGTTCAGTCTGAGTTTCCCTCAAAAGAACAAAAGAAGATTTATATTTATGTATATGATGTAAATACTTTCAATATTAAAGGGTCAGTTCACCCAAATTACAAAACACAGCTTTACAGTCGCATCAAGTCTTGCTAATTGTTTTTGTTTTTATTTTCTGAAGTTTAGAAATATAACTGCTTCTGCTTTTTGGGATTTGGGTGAACTTAACCTTTATTTTTTATTCCACAATATCTGTGGATTATTTTGCATTAACGACATATTCTCTTTTCCATGTATTTATTTAACAGAAACAGATAAGTGAGAACTAAAAGCAAGTTATCTCCTCTAAGTTCACATATGAATTCAGTCTAAATGTGCATTTTGTATGTCGTGTGCTATGTTTTCTGTTGTTTTATAATGTGTGTCTGTGCTGTTACAGTTCACTGATAATGTTGTGATGTGAGCAGGCGTTCACAGACACCGTGACCTGGTACCTGGATGGATCGTGTGTCTGTAGACATCAAAACCCTCATGTTTCATTTCAATGTTCTGTCTCTTCTCCAACAGTTTGTTTCACCTTAACCATTACAGCTAATAATTAATCTTTAACATTTGATGCATTCTTTTCCTGCTGCTTGGAAATTTGCACACTTTAAAAAAAAAAAACGTCACTTTATAGTGATATATTGTGAGTAATGCGGATTGTTTCCTCTGAAAACACAGCCTGAGTGTACTGTAAATGTTGCATGTATAACGGTTGATGCTGCCTGGTCCCCTGGTTGTCGCGTGCACATCTTTCAATTTGACCAAAAAAAACGTTCGACTAAAATGAGCAATTTTGGGAAAAGACCAAAAAGAGACAAAAGGATAAAGAGTTGAGTGTAAATTACCTACATTAACCATTACTCTTATTATTTGGAAAATGCTAAAAGAAATAGTTACTGCAGGATCCCCAAAGTTTCACTCATGCCAGCCCGAGTTAGTAATACTCCAGATCACCACCAGGTGTCCCCGTAATCCTTCGACAAACACAACATCCTTGCAAGAGGAGCACAGCTGGAAAGGCCCCACATCTGAGATCAAGGATATTTTTGGAACAAATAGCAGTCGTGTAGGATACTTGTTACATGATGTCAGATTTATGGTTTCACACAGTGTCACACCAGTGTTTGAACTGGTTTTGGTTTTCTTGAGATTCATCTAGAAGCCCAGAGAACTAGTTTTTTATAAGAGACACTGTCAGAAGAAATCTCTGTCATAGAAAGAGTCATAGTATCAAATACAGCACATGACCAAATTATGGAGTAAACGAAAGCATTTAGGGTTATGTTCAGCTGAGGTGGAGATATGTTATGAGTTATTGTTTTCTTTTCCTGTTGAAGACATTTATGACCCAAACCCAACCCAACCCCACCCTCAGCTTTCTACCCCCAAAACCTATTGACCTTTTGACCTCGTGATATTTCCCACGCTTGTCCCAGAAATGACCCAAATTCCCAATCTGACATTTGCCCGCTGTCGAGTCAAAGTGAATCTTGTGCATCCCAGCAGCAGCAGCAGCCGTCCTCTGTGCCCTGTCCCTCCTTTGTCCACTTCTCTCCAGAACGACCCTCGACGTTAACCTGCTCTCCCTCTCCTCTTGTCTGAACCCCTGACTGTAGCCAAGATGGCCGCCTACAAGAAAATAAGACTGGCATGCTGTTTTGATTGCGGGCGCTCAGCAGAGCGGGGCTGCTCGTGCATGCCGGTTAATGTGCGTTGTAACGTGGACTCCCCTCAACACGACATCCCACTCTCTGCTGTCTCTGTTAATGATTGCACAACCACATTACGTGCCTGTAAGTTGTCGCCATTGACATGTGCCCTTTAGTGTTGTGCAACATGCACTGTGTTAACCGTGCACCGTGTCTCCAGCTCTGTGCGCTTGTCTGGCTCTCGCAGCCGTGTCGTCACTGTCATGGGTGTAGTTGTTGCTTCAGCTTCTTCACTGTTGTCAGTCTGCTGGTGCTCCTGGTCCTGTGCTGTGCTCTCGGAGGTGACTGGAAGCTGTGGTGAGGCATGCTGGGTGACTGCTCCGCTGGTGCTTTTCAGAGAATGTGAATTCAAACTGACCGTTAGCTCAAATTGGGTCAACAACAATTTTGCAGAGTGTGAAAACTCCAGTGATCTCATCAACATTTTCAGCTTTTAAAGCAGAAGTGCTAAATAAATGCAAAGCTGTGCGTTATAATGTTATAATGACGTCACTGGAGAGTAATAAAGATAAAGAAACGTTTCCTCTCTGTGCGCCTCCAGAGACGGGTGAACACGATTGGATTTAAGATATTTGTATGTGTAAACGCTACTGACAATCAATTAATTAGAATAAAAGTCTTAAGAGCACCTGAGGGGATTTTCTGAGGATATCTCTAGATATTGAGGTTAATGAACTGTTTATATTAAATTAGGATCAAACGCTTGAACAACCACTGACTTTAAAATCTCTAAAAACAGAAAAATGCACAATCAGCGCCACATAGGCTAAACTGTGGGTTCTCTTGTCTTATGATTTTGTTTGAGTTGTACAACAGAATTCCAAGAATATAGTAGATCTGGATTAAATAAGAGGAACAGAGGACAACAGAAAAGTGCTGGATCATATTCGAATTGGCTGAATGGAGATTCCTCCTTAATTCTAGTGCGATTGCCCTTTAAAGCCGGAGGCCGTGTTAAGTTGCACTGATATATTGCAGGAGGCATGAAGAATGTGTCTGCATCTGCACGGCGTTAATACAATTTGCTGGAAACATTGTAGTCTGTCACACAGTTTTAGCGAAAGGCTCTTGATCAAGGACCATGTTGTGTATAGTCGAGCATCTCTGGGCGTTTCCACCCCTCCACATGTCTTCCAGGGTTGTGTGCTGTGAGCGTCGCCCCGGCCAGCTAAGCTGGAGCCGAGCTCTGGAGTTGCTGTCGACACAGTGCGGGAGACGCACGGAGCGAGGCCTTATGCGGCCTGACATGGAAATTATGTTTGCATTTTCATTTTTGGAGTGCTACCGGTTGTCATGAAACTCAGCCTGACAGTTCCTAACCACCAGGCAGCCGAGTGCCCCCGCCCCTCTCCTCCTCTCTCGTTGTGGGACAGATGCTAGCCTGTTAGTCCTGTGACTCTGTTCGCGCCCTCCGATTGCAGGCGACAGATGCCAGGACCAGCAAGGTCCCTGTTTGAACATTGCTGTCACTGTCCTGCCTTAAGCTCAATGCATGACCTTTATTGTGAGCAAGGGGTTGAAATAAAGTACTAATGAGCATGTGTGCGACTCACGGCTCCCAAAAAAAAAAGTGACTCACAGAAAAGTTCCATGCATCCGTGCAGGTTGTGTCAAGCAGTGCTGAGGAAAGGGAAACAGCTTTTAGGAAAAAAGGAGGAGAGAATAAACACGATGCTATGAACTCAAAAAAACGAGAACACGCACAGTTTTGTCACATGTTGTGAGTTACTGACTGAACGTTAGCGCAGGTTTACCCAGTGAGCAGCTAGTGGATTTTAAAAGAAATCTAGACAACCAGGATAAAAACTTAAATTATAGATAGGTAAATAACGTTTTTAAGACTATATTTCAAAGTGTGCTCTGTACGGATCTGCTTCACATTGAAATATAGTCATTTAATGCTGCTAAAACATCAGTTACTATATATGTAACCAGTTTTTATTAATTTCTGACATTTTATAGACTAAACAATGAAGTAGTTTCGACAATAATCAGTTTTATCATTGAAATAACTTGCAGCCCTAAACGATTTATATTCAAACCAAATTTAGCTCCGATTAAACCTACACATCTGAACATATTGTTTTTACGAAACTCGGTGCCCACTTCAGCGCCTCCAATGGGATTTTTTCATATTTCGCTGGTGACAACCTACAAACACGTTTTGACCCCGTTACTGAAAACCCTTTTCCAAACTGACGCTTGTTTTTATTTCTCGTTGTTTTGGTCCATGTTGTTTTTCTTTTAAGGTGCCTCACAGAGAAATCCCTCCAGTTCCCCAGTTGTCCTTTATAATTTGCTTTCATTGCGACCTGATCTTCTCTGTAACCTCTCATCTGTCTCTGCATTCTTCTCAGCTAAAAATAGCTACAATGGATATATCAAATCAAGTAAGTTTTGATTTCCATTCTCTCGTTTGGCCGTTTGTTTTCTAACCCTTCCACCGCCGTCGCCACTCGCCTCTGACCTGCTGTGTTTGGCTGTTGTGTCCGTCGCTCTGTCATCATCCATCCTTATATTTCACATGCATCAGGAAGTTGTGTCGTGTGCGTGGTTCTCAGTTACAGCTCAGCAGTAGATGGTGCTGCCGCTTCACTGTGAGGGCGGATGAATTAAATCTAAAACCATTCAAGTGCTTATATTTCTTATATGATTCAGAACAGGTTTATTTTTAGGAAACAGGCATCAAATAAGGGTTGAGGGGTTAGTGTTATATTTTGTCAGCTCAGGAGTGTGAACCTCGTGGTTCAGATGAAAACAAAGATGCCACCCTGGTATTGTCCTGTAGAGCCGCTGTGCATGTTTGACATGGGGCAGATGAACAGTGCAGGTCTGGAGGAGGAAGGATAATCTGCTCGACAGCTGACTGTTGAAATAATCATCTCTATTCTTCAGTTTTAGCTCCCAGCCATTTTTCTTTTCGGAGTGAGGGGACCATGTTGTTCTGCCTCCTTCTATCAATTTATCATGTTATCTTTACTAGGTTTGCCTCCATTCTAACACCGCTGCAATCCGTGAGCTTTTATATCTCAAATAGGGAAGAGGACACTGAATTCATTCCTCCCTCATCAGGCGTAAACTGCACACAGCAGCTCGTGGTGGTTAACTCACACTGTCACCTCCTTGTTCTTATGGCATAACAAACGCTGGAACACCTGAAAGCATACTTATTAATTCATGCTTATTATAAATATCAAAGTAAATGTCAAATCCAACATTTCATTGGTGGCTAGAGCAAGTGGTTAAGTGGTGTTTAATAAAAATGAGTTTTTTTAATTATTCAGCTATTAGCATTCTTGTGCCAGAAAGAATTACCCCCCAAAACCTGTGATTGTGCTTTAATTATGATAAGAGTCACAAGATGTTTTATTAACATACACACTGCAGGTCTTATTGAAGTCAGTTCCAATCAGATCCTGTCGCGTGCTCAACGTGAGGAATTAAAACGCTAGTTCACCCAAATCACAAAGCGACGTCTTCCTCTCGGCGGTGTTGAGACATGCAGATACTTTCAGTTTGCTGTGTCCGTGTTTTGAGATTCTTGAGAGTCTTTTTCAAAACAATGCTCTAGTTACTGTAGATGATCCACAAACACGCTCTGAACACTTCTTCTGTTTCAGAGTTGTGAGCACCACAAATTAAATTTTATTCACCTCCATTATGGGAGGGAGGCAGAAAGTTTAAAACCATGACACATTAAAACCAAAGCTGTCAACATGGCTGGATACCACCAGGGGTTTGTGGTTTGAGCCTAATAAACCTTAAAAAAAAAACAGACAACCCATTAAGTTGAATTGTGCAGCTGCTGATTTTGACTCCTCTTCATTTAGCAGTAAAAGATGGCCCCCTTATCCAATACAAGTCAGCTAAACTGAGAAACAACTCAGAGGAGGCCTGTAGGGGGCCCCGTAGCGGAGCTGCTGCCGTGTCGGTCCCTCTGGTTAACAACCGCAAGGGAAGCCTGCGGCCCCCCGCAGAGCCCCCCGCTCTGAGACTGAGCTCCGCGGGCTGCGGTGACCTGGGCCAGGTGGGCCGGCGACCCAGGGCGGCAGAGGAGGCCATCCGGCTGCAGCGGGCACGCAGCCTGCCGGTGAAACACAGATACCACCCCGGTCACTCCAATAACGGCGCACTCAGTCACAGGCACCGTAAGGGCTAGCTCCGCCACCCCCCGCCCCACCTCGGCGTGTTTGGCAGGCCTGCGCTCGAACAACGGCACAACCGAAGCATGTGCTTGCCAGGCTGGAGTGGTTGCATGTGTAGCATTCCTTACTAATGACCCAGTGTGTGCAGCTGTCAGCTGTGAAACATTAAATATTGAACAGGCCGAGCAAGATGTGAAGGGCCAGTGTGTTGGAGCGTCCCTCCCCCGCCCTGTATTCCAACATGCTCCATTATGGTGTCACTGTCACACATGTTAACAGTGCTCGAAGTCCTGCGTTCATCTGCAGAGGAGCATGATCTTTAAGACTATTCATTTGCTCTAATGAAAGCTCCTTTAGTTCACTCTAAAGACACTCAAGTGTATTTTTTCCGTGACCTGTAACAAACTACTCCCAGTGCAAATGACGGCTGTTAAAACGCTATTAGCGAACAACACTTTTCTCGCCGCTTGTGTTGATTTTGCCGTTGACGACCGACTGAGCCGATTTGTTTTTTCCTCGACTCTGATATTAGCTTGGGAAAATATTTGCCTGATTACTTAACTCCAGGGTAAAACGTGTAATCCGTTTCCTGTGAAGAGCTCTGTGCCGTTTTGTGTGGTGATGAAGACGATGTCCGAGGGGCATCTCGGCTGTACATAAATCACTCTGGCACAAGGACCAAACTAATTATATGAGCCAAGGGCGTCAACTCCCTAAAATGAAGAAAGACCAAGAATCCAGACTGGATATCTGTAGGTTATTATTTCAATTAAATGAGATTGTGATTGATTAGCATGGCCGATGTAGAAATCTATCTGAATCTAGTTCTGAAGAAAGTTGTTCTAATCAGGGATTTAAAAAGTTGAGGTACTGAATTACCTGAATCATATAAATTGCAGACATGTAGATTACAGCAGTTCTCTAGATTAGCAGATCAGGCTCTGGCATGATGGTTGAAGGCGGCGCAATTGCATGTTTGCATCCTCACACACAACAATGCAAATGTTGTTCCATCTTATTCACCCAGACTCACTTCCCACTCGTGTCGTGTCATCTCTTTGAATTCACTAAACTCACGCCGTGCTGTGTTGCCCTTTTGCTGTTATGACATGTGGATTGTGCGTTTCCTCTGATAATTCCCTCCCTCACGCCCGATGCCTTTCGTTGCAGTCGAAGAGGACCAACAGTCGGCACTGTCACCCAAAAAGAAGCAACGTAATGGAGGCATGAGGAATTCTCCGAACTCCTCGCCAAAGATGATGAGGTAAGATATCACCGCTGACGTGTCTGCTGCGTCTGGTTTTACGTTTTGTTCATGCACAGTATATTCATGTTCAGAATTTGTCCAACACAACATTGAAACGTTTTTGATTTACCTGTAACTTGTCTCCACTTCCTCCAATTGTTCAAAGACATCGGGTGCCGCCATTTCATCATTTGGAGCCAGATAATGTTCAGTTTTGAGTCATGAAACCCAAGCAATGAGTTCAAAGATGCTAAAAATGCTACGTGGAGTTGAGGGAAACTGCAGAGTCTGAGTCTGGTGATTATTCTTTGTGGGCTCGTCCTTAGAAGCAGCACCGTTCCCACTCTGCATAATGATCGGATCCCTTCTTTATACAGAAATATTGATTTGTGAATTATTAAGGAGCCTTTTATAAACAGTTTTTATTAGAAATATTCATATTTTTTAATTCTCTGAAATATTGATATCAGGCTCTAAACTTTCCTGTAAATACATAATGGAAACCATGTTAGCAAACATTTGCAGTGCCCCTGTTTCCATGGAAAGCATGTCAGAGTCGCAGAGGGGCTCCATGCCACGAGGTTTCATGTGACACCCGCAGACTGCAGCTCTTAAACAGGCCTGGCACTAATGACAGCCAGGCAGGCAGAGGAGCTCTAAAGGAGAGATAGCCCGAGGCCATTCATCTATTGTTGGATCCCTCTGAGCGCTTTTCAGCACGTAAGGCCACAGATGATATGTATCATCGCAATGAAAGGTGAATTCAAATGCTACCTTGCTTTTATCTTGTCCTGTAAAATTAAACCTGCGCTCATTGATTTTGACTGGCGATAACAATGTTATTCAACCAGAGGCCATTAGACGGATGATAATAGTAGTAGTCACTGTCATTACGTGCCATGTTGTGAAGCAGGCAGGCGACAGGGAAGTCCGGGAACGTGACGTGAAGCCAACAAAGTGGAATCACATGGATGGAATTGAATTAAAACTTGACTTTGTATTCCCATCGCTAATTTGATATTTATTTGGCTTTTGGAAAATGAATCCACAGATGTCTGTGTTGTTTAATACTATGAGTAGAATACAGATCAACTTTTGTAGCTATTGAAATGACTTCATATTATATCTAAAAGGAGTGTTTATGTGCATAATTTAGCATTTTTCCCTTTTGATCCGTGGCCTCTGTTTGTTCAGGTGGGCGTTTGCTCTTGTTTGATCCGGTTCGAAACGGTGTCAAAGTTGAATCGCTCCAGGTCGTTTCCCAAACTCTCGGGAGTCGATACCCGGCTTCTCCAGCGCTATTGCCACCAGCGTTATATCAGCCCGGGCGAACCGATCCATCTACTTGCCATGCTAATTCACCAAACGATACAGGTGGATGTGTTGTTTCATGCAGCGCGTCTGCTGCCTTCTCGCCGGAGAGGGATTCGCTGCGGTAGCCTCGGGGATACTTCATTGCAACAAGCACAGAAAAAAACATCTGGGTGTATACTGTATCAAATGTGTTTTTACAGGACCTGCGGCCTCAAGGCCTTTGTAAATAAGTAATGATCAACAGATTGGCTGTGGGTTTTGAAGATCAAGCCTTTGTCAGTTTACATGTGGGGATGGGTTTTCAGACTCTGCCTGCTCTGGTTACACTGAGCCAGTGCGGTGATGCTGAAATAGAAAAATCTACATATTCTGCATGTCTACTTTATGTCTCTCTCTCCGCCGTCATCACGCTCCTCCACAAGACACCTGGCCTTGTGTTTTGCGGTTGAGATGTGTCATTTAGCGACTAAAGCAGAGGCATTATGGCGCTGAGCACTTTGAACGTTTCGACGAGCGCTCACCGGGATGACAGTCACCTCGCCTCTGCTCCGTGTAATGAAACAAACCGCACAAAAGAAGCAAGCGTTCAGCCGCGGAAGCCGAGAACCGTCTCCCGTTTCCACACGCATCAGCAAAGTAACACGCCCCGTCTGGAAGTTAGTGACGACGACTTCACTGAAATTAACACCATTTCCACAGGCTCCTTGATGGGTCATAAGACACATCTAATTGTGGGATGTCACAACACGTTTGGTCACATCGGGCCGCACTGTGACACACACGTCATGTCTGCGGCAGCACCGCTGAGGCAATTGGCGGTGCAGGATAGTGACAGGCCGTCATGGCTGACAGTGAGCGATAGCTATCCTGGCAGAGCGCTGCCTCACCAGTCATCTCCACAAGGACAAACCGAAGTGACAGCGGCTCCACTGAGTGAGTGCTGAAACATTTGACTTCTGATGAAATATTTAGCTGAGGTGTAAAACCACTAAATGCGTTCAGTCTTGCATCTTAGATTCAAGCAGAGACTGATGATATAGAACACAACGAAGAGAGTTATGGAGGATTAATGTTAATAGATTAGTCTGTTGACAGGAAATTAATCAACATCCCGATTCGTTAAACAGGAAACGCAAACGTTTGTTGGATCTAAGCTTTTCAAAAGTGAGGATCTTATTTTGTTTTTTACATCATCGTAAATAAAAAACTGTGAAGGTCACACGACATTTGAAGACTTATTATTATAATTATTCATTTGACAGTAGAGTGAAGGAGAGACAGGAAGGGAGTCATAGGGACCAACAGCTCAAGGCGAATGCGCCCATGTGCTATGCCCACTAACCTCTCCGCCACCGGGTCGCCCCCATAATGAAATTTTTGTATACTTTCTGACATTTTATAGATCAACTATGCTGCTTATCCTTGAATGAGTGTGAGCTGGAGCCAATCCCAGCTGGCATGGGGCGAGAGTCGGGACACACCCTGGACAGGTCGGCAGTCCATTGCTTGGCCAACATATAAAGAGTCTCACATTCACATCTATGGTCCATTCAGAGTCTCCAGTTGACCTAACCCCAATCTGCATGTCTTTGGACTGCGGGAGGAAGCCAGAGAAAACCCACGCAGAGGCCACAGTGCTAACCGCTGTACCACTGTGCCGCCACCAGTTGTAATATAACAATCCTACTACTTGAGGATGTTAATGAAGCAATATACAGAAAAAGAGTTTTGAGTTTCCAGTGTGTTGAACTTTGACGAGGCGATGTATTTAATCCCACTTGTGCATCGTACACTTCAGTTCTCGAGTTTTGCACTTTTAAAATATAATGTTTACATACCTTGAGCCACAGAGTTCAATTTGCACACACCGTGTCCCTTTGAATTAAAATTGCTTTGACGAATTTGAGCCTGAGAGGTTGAAAGTGGCAGAAAAGACATTTTCCTCTCCAACTGCTTCTATCCTTGAAAGTACATCCAGGTCTTGCCTAGGGGTATATAAGCCCAAAGGCGGGCTTTTTTGGCTTCAGTCTCTCGGAGCCTGAGGGATGGTAGTTTCAGCTGACACTTTCATGCATACTTAACGTGCTACTTAAGGTAGCATTCTTTTAAAGTACTCACACGGATTAAAGAGATGCTCCTCTTATGTGGAGAGGACGTGAAGTATTTAAGAGGTTTCAGACAGAGACAGAAGGCGGCTGTCTGTGTTTTCAGGAGAAAACATCTTCAGCCGTGATCTCAATCTGACAAAGTTGATTTAGTGAGAGGGGAATTGTGTTGGGCAGCGCGGCGGCTCAGTAGATCCTCTGTGGCTGGTCGTGTTCGACCGCATTGGCTGGTTGTAGTGATTTTGACTTTTTATATTCCCTTCACTGTTAAAAGACAGAAATCAGTCAGAAAAACAATATTATCATGTATTGAGTTTATGTACCAGAGAATAGTTCATGGATCTTGATGAAAATAATCTGAAATGTTTATGGGGACTCATTGTGATTCATGAGTGTGTGCATTTTGGTGCAGAGCAAAATAAAAATCAAGATCTAGTGAATTTAAATGGAGTTTCACAAGGGGGCTGTTGGGCCTTGTTATTGTTTTTTGGGGCTAAAAATTCCTACATTTAAACACGTTAAATACAACATCTTTAATGTTTTCTCAGCAGATATTTGTAAATGTCATAGTAGGAAAATCACACAATTATCATTAATTCACTTCATTATTTAGACCGGTGATTTTCCAGCTGCCACATGTCAAAATATCTGTAAGGAAGAAGATTTTTGATCTAAAAATATATTATTATATATTTTTTTGCGATTCGGGTTTGTTGCCATTTAATCTACTATTTAATTGTATGTTACATTTTTTTTTTCTATTTTTGGGTGTGAAATCTAAATGATGGTTTTGGTATCAAAAGCATCAGAACTAGGAACTCAAACGATGTTGAGGCTCTGACCTGAACAAGCGCGATACAACCGCAGGTACTCGTGCCTGGAGGCCACTTCAGTGGTCAGTGTTGGCTGGGATGGCGCCCACCGCTCAGTGAAATTAGCTTATGTAGTTCCGATGCTCCCTTTAAAAATTAATACCCTTCACTTTGGAAAGCAAATATGATTGGGCAAATTGCTGAAATATTTAAAGTCTGGTCTGTTAAAGCTTTTACGGCGCGGCCCACTAAGTCAGAAGCTGTATGCTGTAAGGGGGCGTAATTGCATCTCCGTGCTCATGCCAGTCAGCGCAGTGTGTTGCTGCCATCTCCTTCCGCCTGGCTGCCGCCGCTGATGTCGCTCTGCTTGATGACATGGCAGCGTTGTTGGCATTTGTGCAGATGGCCTCTGACAGGAGTACGGAGAGGAAAAGGGAAAAAAGCTACTTTTTTTTTATATGAGTGATATTTCTTTTTTCTGATTCTTGAAATTTGATGGTGTGTTATGAATGTTTTTTGACATTTTAATGTTTAAAATATTATTTATTTATTTATTCATTAGTATTTGAATTTATTCATCTGAATTCATTGTGTTTAATCTTCTCACTCATTTGTCGTCACATTTTTCTGACTAATCACCTTTTGTAATCCTGCCAGCAAACTATAGTTGCAGGGTTATCTTTTAATATTTTGGCTTCATTAGTCAAATCCCCAGAGCGAGTTCATTTTAATCCACAGTCACGGAGTCTCGATGACATTCTTTCATTGCCTCCCTCTCGTCTTTTGTGTGATTAGACATGACCCACTCCTTGTCCCCGGGAACGAGCAGATTGAGAACATGGACGAGAACATAAAGAAATACGACTCGACGGGGATGTTTCACTGGTGCCAGTCCAAAGACATCGAGAAGGTCATCTTGGTGGGTTTTGCTCCTTTTTTACGCGCCACACGTCATTTTTCCCTGACACTCTTCTGCCCGGTGACAGATGTGTCACGTCACAAAGCACCATCAGAGGTCGACAGGGCACTTAAACACTCTAATGAGGTGTTTGACTTGTCATTTGCTATATGGACGACCTGTACATAGAACGTGTCTTGCACTGATACACATGCCATTATTCAAATGACTCTAATAGTCATAAACAGCTTGCTAGCATGAGGTAAAAGAGGAGAAAGTGACACATCTGTTTAAAAAGACAGTTTCCAGTTATAAACATCTTTTCTTTATCCCCTTGTTCTTTCTTTTCCCCCTCAGACCCGGAGCGAGGCAGCCATGACTGTCCTGAGTGGTCACGTGGTCGTGTGCATCTTCGGAGACGTGAAATCCGCCTTGATCGGCCTCCGGAACTTTGTCATGCCGCTGCGAGCGAGCAACTTTCACTACCACGAGCTGAAGCACATTGTGTTTGTCGGCTCGCTCGAGTATCTGAAGCGCGAGTGGGAGACTCTTCACAACTTCCCCAAACTTTCCATTCTGCCCGTGAGTGAAGCAAATCGCACATTTGAAACATTATTCTGTCGAACTGTAACAGGTTTGACAAAATGAATGACCCTGTCTCTTAAAGACTTCATATAAAACTCATTTGCAGAAACAAAATGCCATGTTTCAATAATAAAGTGGAGAAATATTTAAATTACATGGATCTGCAAACTGTTCCCTCCTCATGCAAAAATATTATTGCTGATTTTATTTTGATTGTCAGCATGTTTCATGAATTCTCCCTAAAACATTCACTCTTGGCAACTAAAACATGATATTTTCACACTTCACAACTCAAAGTCCTTGGTTAAGATCAGTGAAATAATTTGTTTTTAGTTAATAAGTTTTTAAATTACACCATCCTAACTCTGGGGGGATATTTAAACAGGAGAACTTTTTAATGTTTAGGCTAAAACCATGATCTTTACCTAGAATAACCTAATCAATACAATAAGCGTAACAATAGACAGGAAGCATCTTATCAGTTAAAAACATCCCACACAAACACCTCTATCTGATTTTTGTTCAGGTATCAACCCTAACGTCCTTAAGCACATTTCTGACAAAGGAAATCTACTAAATGTTATAATATTTTATTGGGGGGCAGGTTGAAATAAGTCTCGAGGATGAAAACGCTGAAACGTAAGAGTTACGTTTACCTACGTCTTCATTACCATCGCTGGGATAACAAACTCTCTCCCCCCCTCTCTCCCTCTCAAAGGGCACACCGTTGAGTCGGGCAGATCTGAGGGCTGTCAACATCAACCTCTGTGACATGTGTGTCATCCTGTCAGCCAATCAGAACAATATTGACGACGCATCACTGCAGGACAAAGAATGCATCTTGGCGTCACTCAACATCAAATCCATGCAGTTTGACGACAGCATCGGGGTCTTGCAGGCTAATTCCCAAGGTAAGGAGTGCCCTATCATAGTTCACTGCACTGCCTATGAGGGACAGGGCGCTGGCACAGAGAATATCCCTCACTGGGTGCTGCCTCGCTGACCCCATGTCACCGCATTTGACAGTAAACCCAAGTGACTATTCCTCAGGTTACTATAACAACTGCTTTCTTCACAAACCTAATTGGTGGCAACAAGCGCCGCGTCGGCACAACGGCCTCACCTGGCTCGCACGCTTTTTATTTTTTGCAATATGTGGGACTGCTTTGTGGGAAAAAATAACAATGTTTTATAATTTATGAATATTGCACGTTACAGCGTTCAAACCAGTGAGCGACGCAATCAGTCAGCGTGTGATGGCCTTTCAATAACGGTCATTGAGAGAAATGCTTTTAGAAACCTTTTTGACCCGAGGACAGGGGAAAAAAATTCCCTGCCAATTTCATTATTCCTCTAATACATGTATGACCTCGCATTTGCCTGAGTCAGCAGTAAGTGATGGATGTCAAAACACGGCCCATGTATAATACATACAGCATCATTGATTTAATGTGCTTACTTGTCAGTCCGAGGAAAGCAAGGAATGTCAAGTCAATCTGAATTCAATCTTGCGTCAGTTATTTTTTCTTTTTCATGGCTCCGCACTGTACATGCGTTTCTCTGTGCGTGCATGTGCGTGCATGTGTGTGCGTTTAAAAGGTTTTTGTCTACGTGCACACACAGTCTGAGGGAAACAAAATGAGCAGTATGTGACATCTATTATATATAGACTAATATTGGCCCTTGTCAAGAGTGCGCTAACATCGCACTCAGCAACTTAATGCCTTACTGGTGGCCGGCAATGGATGAAGTAGCCCCCGTGTATTAGTTCTGCTGATATGCCTGTTTGTAGCTGCTGATGAAGTATTGAATATTGCATTAACACGTGTGTGTGTGTGTGTGTGTGTGTGTGTGTGTGTGTGTGTGTGTGTGTGTGTGTGTGTGTGTGTGTGTGTGTGTGTGTGTGTGTGTGTGTGTGTGTGTGTGTGTGTGTGTGTGTGTGTGTGTGTGTGTGTGTGTGTGTGTGTGTGTGTGTGTGTGTGTCCGTTTAGGCTTCACACCACCGGGATGGACCGATCGTCTCCTGAAAACAGCCCCGTCCATGGATTAGTGAGGCAGACGTCTGTCACCACAGGAGCAAACATTCCCATCATCACAGAACTAGGTACGATCGCTGCTGCTCGGCTGCGTCACATGATTGATGTGCTAACTTGTTTTTTTTTTTCGTTAAAAAGTTGTCAATAGATGCGAAAACACCATTTCTGCAATTACAGGCTGTCAACGCGTGATTAACCGCACTAAAAGTTGAGATTTCGTTGTTTTATTTTTGCTCCAGTAACTGTTTTTTCCTCAATACTTGTCCAGCACCATTAGCAAAGCCGGGCAAAAAAGTGCCTGTGATTTCATTCAGTCAGGATAAAAGCAGTGGGATCAACATACAAATGATAACTGAGCTGGGTAAGAAGCCTCTGTCCTGTGCTGCAGTGTTTGTAACTGCCGCTGCCTCCATATCAGCTTTTTTCCTTTTGATTTCTCTCGCTGCACAAGAAGGCTCAGTCCATTCCCATAGCATCACTTTGAGCACATTCTACCCTTGGTTCTGGTTGAAATTGCCTGTCTTGTTTTGGCCCCTTATCTCAAGGCAAAATTGTTCCCTTTTATTTTTCTAAGAATTACAAGGCCTTTGATCCCTCTGAAGTCCTCGTGGCAGTTTTCGTAGCATCTTCTGTCGGATCACATTCTCCGGCCCTTCTTTCATCTCAGCCCTGTCGATATGACTGACGGTTTATTTCTGTCCTCACAGAAGTAGCGCTTCTCAAAACTAAATTTTTTACATCATTACTTTCTTCCAGCTACTACACATGGTTTTTTTTTTCGGGTGCTGAAAGACATCTTCAAAGAAGGTTCTGGGGCAATGAGATGCTTTTCATTTGTTTTGACATGCAAGTTCAAGTAATTGGAAGTTCTGTCTTGGATTTGCAAGACAAACACATGGCTTATTGGTGTTTCTCATATTGACCTCAGGAGGACTTTGAATCGAGGCCCGGGGCTTTTGACAATGTGCATGGTGTTATGATTGTGCATGAATCTCCTGGATATGGAATGTAGCTGTGGTATGTGGGCCACAAGTTCAAACACGATGATCTGACTGTTTTTCATTTCACTTGATTGAAAGAAAACGCAATTTTGCCCAAATTCAGAACAAAACCCCAAAAAGGAGAATTCGTCAAAAACAGATTTGTAATACAGTCCATATCTGCAGCCGCTGACTGTTGTGCACAGCCACTTTTACTTTGGTGTCTTTCCTCTTCACATCAACTGAAGTATTTGCCTGATCCATGCTTCTCCAATCAAACCCACTAGACATGGTTTTATTTTGGAGAAATCGAACAAGCAGAATTTAAATAACCACTTTCCTTTTACTTTAACACCCATAGTGAATGACTCAAATGTGCAGTTCCTGGACCAAGATGACGACGACGACCCCGACACGGAGTTATACCTCACTCAGCCATTCGCCTGTGGGACGGCGTTTGCAGTCAGTGTGCTGGATTCCTTAATGAGCGCTGTAAGTCAGAATCAATGCATCTCACAGACAAATGTGTAGCGATAAAGAGATTATGAAGTTTTTGTGCTGTGACACATCATACGTGTCAGCGATCTGAAATATGCACAGAAGTCTTGTGGTGTGATATCAGGACAGAGATTTTTAAAAAATGAAAGCGCACTCTGCTCCCATTAAAAGCAAAAGGTGACAGGACTGGAACTTGTTCTAGGTGTGATGGCTTCATTTGTCTGCCCTTCAGTTTGAGTGAGGTTCGAACAAAGCTGCCTTCAAGTGCGCTCCAGTGTAGACAAAGGTAATGCTACCTAATGGACAGCCCTCATCCATCATCTTAGTCAATAGTGCTGTCAGCAGCCGAGGGAGATGTCAGTGTGCCGTACAGGAGGGGGAGACAAGGGACTGCGGAGCAAAGCAAAGGGCAGACATGTGCCCTTGTTAGAATTAACAAAGCAATTAAAAAGGTAACTACACTGAGAAGAGAAAAGTGGCTTAACGTGCAATCTGTAAAGCTGGATATCAAAATGCCTGGACAGCACGAATGTGTTCATGGACTTTCTGTGTCTCTCTGATGGGAGTGAGAGTAACCTGCAGTAATTGGATTCTCCTGTCTTCTCACCGGGTGTACAGAGCAATGTGACGTGACAGAGAAGAGTTAGATAGCACCATTTGTCCTGGCCGGGCACTTTGAGAAGGTTCAGTTGTGACTTTGCTGGCGGTTGCTTAAGGATTCACATCCTCTCTACCTTCATCCTTTCAGACATACTTCAATGATAATATCCTCACCTTGATCCGGACGCTGGTAACAGGCGGGGCGACCCCGGAGCTGGAGGGGCTGCTGGCGGAGGAGAACGCGCTGCGTGGTGGCTACAGCACGCCACAGACCCTGGCGAACAGGGACAGGTGTCGCGTGGCACAGCTGGCCTTGTACGACGGGCCCTTTGCCGACCTGGGGGTAAGTGACTGGTCTTGTCACCCGGGGGGCTGAGCACATCTTTGTCGCCTTGCATTGTGGGAGCTGACTTTAGAGGAAGGACTCAGAGAAACGGGGGCAGCTGTGATTCCGAGTTCAAGAAGAAGGGATTTTACGTCAGGAAATAGTTGAAATAGGTGAAAAGGTAAAATCAAGAGCTTAAATACAAACCATGCATCATCAGATTAGATTATCAGACATAAGATCTAGTGCTTAGCATATCCACAATGGCCTCGACAAAATAATTGAGAATCAAAAGTGGATTCTACCAGATTATTGTCTGTATTTTACACACAGTTATCTTCAATCTAAAAATCTGTCATTCAGTCTTTTTGAATGGAGAAAACTCCTCGTATGGTTTCAGGTATCATTGTTTTTACCACACTGGACCGAGACAAGAGAAGGAAAGGAAAACAGTTGTTTAGGGAGGTGAGGACTAAGTAAATGGATAAGACCATCACCCAGTAGATTTATGTTCCTGTGACCACAGCTGCACATATTATCAAGAAGTCTAAGGTCAGTGGGATCGTAGCCAACTGCCCTGGATGTGGCCGCAAGAGAAAAATTCCTAATTGAACATAAGGATGGTTCAGATGATGGATACAGAATCAAAGCAGATTTAAACTGAAAGAAAAGCATAAAAAGAGCCAGACTCCAGATCGCTGTTTGCTTGTATGTAGACAAGCCACGATGTTTGTAGGAGAACGTCGCACTGACAGATCACACAAAGTAAGAGCTCCTGCTCAGTAGCAACAGTGCTCACAGAAGAAAAGAAACTGTAAAAGAAAAGAACACCATCCACAAAGTAAAGCGTAGGAGGATTTTTAAATAAAAAATGTTTTCATGTAAGTGTGGCTTTTTGTTGAAATACAGATTGTGCACTTCACTGTGTTTTTGTTCCTTACTTTGCAGGACGGAGGTTGTTATGGCGACCTGTTTTGTAAAGCCCTGAAAACATACAACATGCTGTGTTTTGGCATCTATCGGCTACGAGACGCACATTTAAACGCACAAGGCCAATGCACCAAACGGTGAGTGCGACGGACCTGCTGCGTCCTCGCTCGCAACTGGGACCCATGAAAAGAAAAATAGGGCTTTGTCAAAAAAAATCACTTCTACCTACACTATATTTAGAACTGGCCTCCCATCTGCTCCCCCTCTCCTCTAGGTATGTCATAACCAATCCACCGTATGCGTTTGAGCTGGTGCCCTCAGACCTGATATTCTGCCTGATGCAGTTTGACCACAACGCCGGCCAGTCTCGGACCAACCTCTCCCACTCGTCCCATTCATCCCATTCCTCCAGCAAAAAGAGCTCCTCCGTCCACTCCATCCCGACCATCAACCGCACCAACCGCGCCAAGAGCAGGGACCAACGAGAGAAACAAAAGTACGTGCCCCGGTAAAGCTCTCGGACTCTCTGTGTCCGTGAACACTGCCTGTCCACTGTGCGCCGCCCTTTCGCAGGGTCCAGGAAATGTGTGTATGTTTGTCTGTGTGTTTCTTTATTGTCTTAGTTTGCATTTAATGACACCACACAGAACAGCTGCCTCTAGGGCAGGACCATTTCTAGTCATAAGGTAAAATAAGCAACCACAAAGGGCTTTCAGTCTTTCCTACGCACTGAGGCTTTTCGGTTTTACTGTGGTTGTGAATATTCCATTCTTGTACATTTTTATGCCAAGAATTACAGTTTTATCGGGGTATTTCCAAACTCACATTTTTCCTTGGACAACTCCAGAAAGTCAACCCCCCAAGGAGCATGGCATGTTAACTATGGTTGAAAATACAACTATATGATGAATTAAATTACCCTAATTGTGATATTTTACAAAGAATTACCATTTCTGTCCATCCTTGTACGTACTTCAATTACAAATACCTAAATATTCTCTTTTATTAACCCGTTAAGAGGATTTTGGACTGGCACAGGTATGAATACTTTCTAATATAATAATCGATTGATTCTCTGATAAAAAATATTTACCCTCAGATATTCTTTAATTGTTCATTCAAAAACATGAATGAGCACATGCTGCATTTCCACAGCTGCTGAATGAACACGGCGAGCTTTATATGGTTAGTAATCTGTTCTAAAATAAAACCTATTCAGCCGCTCAAACTAATCTACACGGCACATCTTATAGAAATGTATTGACAATATGTTTGACACGGAGTCGCTGAGCCCTTTAACATTATGTAACATGTTTAGTGTGTTAGCTGCATGCTGCTAATTTGGGTTCTGAATTACATCATAAACATGGACAGCATCATTTCCTGATTGTTTTGGCTGTAGGCATGGATACAATATGGCTGCTTGGTGGAGGCAAAGCAATGGCACTTAACATTTTTCTGTCGCTCTGTTTTTCTTTACTTTCTGTTGAGTTGTTTGGTCGCTACCCCCCCCTGTTTAACCTGCCCTACATCCACATGTAACCAGAGCCTCTCTGTTTTGCACTTTCTGTCATTAACGCTCATGTAAGTATTTCCCATTTAGCTTACATTTAGTGTACCACTTTCTTTTTCCAAAGTGCAACAAGGATGAATAGAGTGGGCCAAGGTATGGACGTGAATGATTATGCATGATGTTAAATAATGCATTGAGCAGAGTCGTGTCCTCGCTGACATCTTGCCCTCTGAATGAAAGCCAAGTAGTTCGGTGTTTCCGAGTGACTGCATCGGCAGCGCATGGTTATGACCTATGCAGTCTCACTGTGGGGTTTTCTGACTGTGATTGCAAGTGAATGGTTTGACGCTACTTCACTTTATTCTGTATCAAGTCATGTCTGATGTTTTAGTATTGGCAACGTGTAGCTACGGGTATATGTGTTAATGTACAGCCTCGAGTCATGTTGATGAAAATGCATGACCGTGGATATTGCCAAGCGGATGAATCACTGCCGATACACCGCGCCAGAATTATTTCCTTCTTTAAGAGAAGAAAGTTGCATCAAGCCAAAAGCCTGAAGCCCCTCAAAAAGACAGAAAAACACCTAATGTATGAATTGTGAAATTAGTACTAAATTAGAATTTAGTACAAGTGACATATGAAAACCTGCATGACCCAACAACACAGCATGCTTCAGTGGCAGTACGGCATATTTGAAAAACACAGGTGAAACTGGGACAACGAGATGTTCAGTGATACTTACCTGCCGTTAAAACTCCAACTCGGAGCTTCTTATTTTTTTAATATCATGTCAGAATTTTGTTCTACCCCATCAAATTCAAACTATCTCCTTTAAAATGTACAATGTTCCATGTGCACTTGAAACGTAACAAATTGGTGATGCTGCCGATGTATTTGACGTCCACGTTGCGATAACAGTCTGACGTCCCCCTCCTCTTTGTCTCAATGGCTCTTTCTCAGAAAAGACATGGTTTACAGATGAGCCGGAGAATACCCACCTGAGGACCATACAGATCAAGCCTGTGAATACGCTCGCCGTCAACCAAGTCAGTCAGTATAAATCCACAAGCAGCCTGATCCCACCCATCAGAGAAGCGGAGGACGAGTGCTGAGCTCGGGGAAACCGCGCTGACACCTGGATGCATGTAGGTGTCAGACCCGGATCCAGGATCTCCTCTTACCTGCAAAACACGGAAGCATCAGTTGACATCAGATGACACAAGGACAGCAACTTTTTTTTTTCATTCACCTCTGCAGCGATTATTGTACAAGCAGTCAAACATAAAATGTAGATACAGACAAACATAGAGAAGCATCACAACCCCTCAACTATTAGTTTGCACAGCTGACAGTCGTGACCAGAATCCATGACTTCTTTTTTTGGTTCCATCTTGGGGAATGAGGGTCACTCGAAGAGACCGGCTATAAAAAAAAAACTACTGCAAGAGGTGATTATTATAATTATCGGATCAAAATCGTTGCTTTTGTAAAAGTTGCCTTTGTAGCTGTCGATGAACAACAACAACAACAACCACGACTTCACGTACTCCACCCGGTGTTGCAGAGTTTGTTCTGTACAGTATGTTTCAATGAGTATATTTTACATCCAGCTGCAACCCCCACCACAATGGCGGAGTCAGTGACTGAGTCTTCGCCATTTGGAGCTAATTCACAACATTTGTGACGGTAACGATCGGCCGGTGTCCATGTGTAAATGGCATTTGGCTTCAGCCTTATCTCTATCCATTTATATTTGTCTTATCTTTGCCTTTTTTTCTTTAATTTGAGTCGTTTGTTATAAATGTTTTCATGTCACTGTTTTGGTTGCAATGTCCAAAATCGCAGAAATCTTACAGAGGGAAGATTTGAGGTTGCACCAGGGGTTGGGAATAGGCTTTTTTTTAAATCTTTTGTTTTTGTGTTAATAGCCAAATATGATAGAGCTGTTTTAATCTTACATAGTTTTAATACAACAATGGTCGTTTTCCTTTGCTTACGACACCACAGACAGCAAAGCCAAATACTAGGATATAAGCATGAGTCTGTCGGTGAGCTGACTGTTAAAGCCACATATCGCATGAAGTGGGCACCTTCAATTCCTCCTTTGGCCGAAAGCACTGCCTGACACAGGATTGTCTTGGAGGCCATTAAGTGCTTGTACGTACTCCAAGACCAATCTTTATACCATACTCAGACACGTCCATGCTTTTTGTAGATACAATCAAAAAAAACAGCTCTATCATTTAAAAGAAAAAGGGGTTTTGGCTATTTTTGGGGTTTTTTAGTTATATTCTGTTGGTTTGGTGATCGATTACGCATCTGATGTTTCCATAAAACAAAACAATTAATACACGTCTGATCATTTGTTTCAGTTTGTAAGCACGTGAGTTATTAATCATGTCTTATTTGAATAATAGACCATAGCTATATTGACACTGTTGTCACTTTACTCCAGAATCAATCAAGGGAAAGTTCCAAAAAACTTAATAAATAAGCAAAAACGCAAGCAATCCATTACGTCCTTTACCTGTGATGCGTCACAATAAAAGCAGGAGGTTGAGATATTTTTTACTGGCACAGAGAGCGTCCACGCCACCGCTGCCTCTGTGCCAGTAATGTGCCGGGCAGTGCTGAGGCCATCGGAGGATTCCATGAAGACCCACTGCTGCGAAAAGAGGCTTCTAGTGTAGCTGGACTCAAGCAAAGTGTCCTGCTTTTTACTGTGAGAATGAGAATTGAACTTTTTCCCTTTTTGCTTCCCATCACAGACCATTCTGTAATAATTCTCTGGAGATAGAAAAAAAAAAATATTTGAAAAAGTCTTAAAACTTATTTTTTAAATGATCCATCATCAATAGCAGAGCCATGATTTTTATGTACTCTTCGAATCTATAAAGCTTAATGTAAAGTATTTCTTTCTAGTGTGTTTGTTGTTTGACAGATTTTCTTGTTTGCCAGTACCTGTGGGGGAGAGAGAGACGTTTGGCATTGCAGTCTAGTTTGTATTATTTTGTGATTATTCTTTTTTTTTTTTAGCACATTGACTTGTGGACACGATGACAGTGCTAAGTTGATATTTCTGACTATGTCACAATACCCAATAAAGAATACAGTTTATTGTCTTGTACAAATAGGCTTGTACATAAATTGTACATGATTTCATTTTGTATTTTCACAGATTAAAAAGCTGACGTATCGTGTTCTACAGCGTGTGGAAATTGTATTTTCTCACACGTGATGTCTTCTTCTGTGGTGACGACAGGAAGCGCTCTCTGGTAACCGGACAGATCACGTGACGCCCGGACACCTCGTCGCCCCCCCCCCGGGGACAATGGCTGATAAAAACACTCTCCACCTTCTCACCTTGGGGACGGAGAGGGCCCGTCACGTTGCTTGTTAACGATCTTTACACACCATGGCGCAGTGGGAGGCCGTCAGCGTGCCAATAATATTTAGAGTCTAACACCTCGCAGATCCTCCTGCCAGCCGCCTGTGTCACATCTTAATAAACAAACACATGTAGATAACACACACAGAAACCCTCTAACTACAGCACATCCACTGTGAGGAAAGCTCTGTATTGATGGATTCATTGCGGCGATTTAAAAACAGGATTATTAACTCATGATGGCAGTTGTCTCAATAATTAAGTAGGAAAATAAATGTAAGCACTGATTTTTTTTGAGAGAGTAAAACTCAAGTGTCAGTACAACATTTATTCAACTCATTGGCTGAGTTTAATAACAACCATTGATTTTCTAGCTGAGTAATATTAAACTGCAGTTCAGAGGAAAAACAAAACATGATATAAAATCCAATAGTGCAACTTAATACTGAATCATGGTTTTAACAGCTCATAGGGGAAACTGAATATCTTAAATCAAGGTGAGACGTTTATGTCTGACAGGTTTTTACTCGATATACGAGAAGGTTGAACAAGCTAAATTTCTATCCTTCATTAGCTTAGTAAGATATTATAACATGTTGCTCATATTTTAAAACGGGTTTTGATTATTTATGTAATTGTTCTGTTCTTAGCAAAAAAATGTCTGTTCTGTTAGGAGATAATTAGATGTATTTTCTTTATTTATAATATTATGTATTTACTTTTCTTGTTTTTCAAACTTCACATTATTCCAAGGTAGTTAGTAAATGCACTAAAGTCGCAACAGCCTGGATTTGAGAATGAAAGAATGAAGAAAAATCCTAGATTTGCCCCCAGATACAAACCAAAATACGAAAATTTGTAATCCTGCTAAATGACAAACAAACTCAGATGAAAACATAACCTCCTTGGCAGAATAACAAGATACAAACTGTATAGATTCTTTAAAATTGGCTGAATTGATCGCGTTCAAGCCGATTTGTCGTCTAAAACTGTATAATTACCTACGGTGCAATTGCGGCCACTCTTCTGACAGTTTGTTGTGAAACCCCTTGTAAAGACAGCCCTTGTCCAGCTGCACAGACTTGGCGGGTGATAATAGTTTCCATGACAATGCAGCACTCCAAGTGCATCAATGCCAGCCCGGATAAACAGTCATCCTTTACCAAAACAAGGGGGTCATTACGGCAGCTTGTCAAATCAATGTTGAGTGTGTCCTGGCTGATTAAGGCGTCCCCTCTCAGTCCTGACACAGTGTCAATACTGGCTGGCCTGTGGCGGCACACTCCCATGATTGGACTGAAATGCCTATCAGTCAGGCAGCTGAGCTGGACTAATGATTCCCTGTGCTGCCTATTAGAGGGACATGACAATTTAATCCTGTGGGCCAGGCAAGGAAAAAGTGACCTTGGTGCTTTATATCGGGGCTGAGGTAAATTGACAAGAGCAGATAAATCTTTACCTTGGGCTATTAACAGAATTAAAGAACAACAACAAAGGCAGAAGGTCCCTTTCTTTTTTTGGTTCTGTTTGCCCTGCTTCTCCAAACGCTGTTTTATAAAGACCCCTCGAATTTACACATAACAACCATGAGAAATCAATGCATCATTAACACTTCTGTAATTGTATTTCACAAATGACTGATTCCAATGCTTAGAACAGTCCAACGAGCACCATGGGTTGAATTCTTCTTTACTCTGCCATCCAGTTTGAATATTGAAAGTGGATACCGCTTGAAGCTCGGGGTTTTTCAGATGTTCAAAGCCATCCCAGCATGGCCCCGGGGCAAGGTATATTGCCTTGGACATCTATCTTAAGGCTATGAGAACATTGTCTACATGGTTGGAAAAAGGCCATGTGTTTACACAGATGTTTCAAGCTTTTAGCACACAGATCTTCCTGTACCGAGCCGCACCGCCATCTTTTGTGCCAAGGGCCATATACATTTTGCATTAGTTTACCCTTTGATACAGAAATAAAAGGGGGCAGGAGAGCTCGTAGACTTGCACGCAGCGTCTAAAGCAGCGAAAGGATTCTCGACGCTGCCCCTGGAATATCTCTCTGAAAAATGTCTGATTTAAATTCAGGAGAACTTAAGATTTCTCCACTGTAGCTTCATTTGTTCCTCTTTTTTTTTCATAAAATTGTTGTTTTGAGGTGACCTGAAACACGGAGTGAAATATTGCGTCTCTCCACATTTCTACCTGATACGAAGAAGAAAAAACAACAACACTCAAATGGCAAAGGATAAGAATTTCATCCCTGTTGTAAGAATAGATCACCAGCACTGGGAGGCAATTTGCCTGTGAGGCACAGTTGCCGCACTGACCCTTTATGTTCCCTGTAAAGGTCAACATCTCCTTTTATTTTGTTTCACTCCATGCATGCATAAATCAAAGCTCTCGGCTGTTTTCCTGTTTGAAGTGGGAACTGCTGCTCATCAAAAAACCAAATCTAACCTGGAAAATCCTCAAGTCCATAAAATAAAATATCATCTCCATCTGCAGATGTTTTGAGCTTTTGTGGACTTTAAAAAAAAAGGAATTAATGCTTAAAGTTGATATAATTTGGTTCAGGATAAACGCAATTAGAGATTTCCTGACTTTTATGGGCTAAGTTATAATTGTCCCCCTTCTCTTTTGCCTCTGTGCCGAGAAATTAGCAGAAACAAACAGCAAACAGATGGCACTATCCCATGACATCACTTCCTCGGCCCGAGTTGTAAACATGATTTACAGTTTGCAGGATATTATTTGCTGTGATTCACGTTTCTGTCAGCAGCACACTGGAGGTTAATAGAAATGCCAGCATGCTCGCTGATTTACTTAGTAAAATTTTCATCCCAAGGTTCAGGTTCAGAAGATTGGAGTCAGAGAGAGTTACAGGATTCATGCATTATGCAGAAGAAGCTGACACGACCTTCAGCCATCACAGTCTTCTCTATATATCACACTGGGCTTGACCCTCCCAAGGCCAGAAGGAGGATTTGATATATTTAACCACTACTGCCATTAAATTACTCACATTCTTTATGAGCTCTAGCTATTTTATACAGCCAGCAACATGGAGGCAATATAATTTTGATTAAAAGTGGTTTTACACTTTGTATTTGCTTTTTACCGCGGGTGATGCTTCAGCAATAAGGGAGACGTTCATAAGTCAAAAGCAAACTAAATCAACAAATAAATCTTCCGCATGGCCCTTCTGATTTTTATGCCTCACATTATGGTTCTGCCATATGTCGACCATATGTAGAAATAAAGAGGAGAATCTGCTCCGAGTGCTTGATACCGAGCACATTGTGAAATGATAGGAAATAAAGTGTTGTTTTTGAGTGTGAGGTCCATTTTAATGTAATTGGCTTTAGAATTATTTATGACATTAATTGCCACATTATCGACTGGCTGTCAGCTCCCTGGGCCTGCAGTCCATTCTTCCTCACAAAGAGCAGCGGCTCAGCCTAAAGTAGACTGACAAGCTAATTATACCATCTTCCCTCTCAATGATAAATGTCACCAGTGTGAATCTGGCCCAGGAATGAGACTCTTTTCAGTCACCTTAGCCGCTAAAGTCTTTGCAGAGCGGAAGCTTTGGAGAGGGACTCTTCATTTTCTTCCATTATCATCATCTTAAAGAATCCAACCTCCAATTGCTCTTGTTAGGTTCTGCGTTTCATCTATTGAGCATTCAGAACAATGACTGTATTTAAAGATGGGTGACGCATCTCCACTTGCTCCCATTGTAAAAAAAGAAAAGAAGAAGCCAACATATTCCTGGATGAGGGTGCTGCCATGTGCTTTTGGCAGGGGTTTATGATCTATAGAACATCCAGCCACCAGGGGGCGATCAAGATGACTTGACAGTTTTGGGAAGCTGTCATGGTGTCCATCTTTATATACAGTCTGTACTTTGCATGAGTGAACGGCCCCGCCCACAACTCTCAGACATCAGAATGGGCGAGATGTGCGTCTGAGAATTTCTGTATGTGTTTTTTTGTTGTTGTTGTTTTGGTTTGTTACACAATTACTTCTGGTACTTTCCTTGTGAATATCCAAGTGCAGCACCATCAATGTGCTCTGGGAGAAAATGCACAAAAATGGCGGCTGTCATCTCACATGTGACAAGTTTTCACTCTGCCTGGGAATATGTGAAACAACGATAAACACTTTGTGAAACATGTCATAGGAACCACTTCGTCTCACACTGTCAATCAAACATATCAAGAGTACACAAACTGTATCTTTTAGAAAATCTAACGTATCGGTTATAGTACAGTGTTGTAACAAACTTTAAAAAATATATATATATATTTAAAAATATCCACTCTGCCCAAAATGTTTCATGTGCACTCCCCCTTTTTAATGAGGCTGTTTACATATTCCGACTTCACTTAGGATGTATCCTGACAACAATGAGAGCTGACACATACCAAACTTGGTATGTCCCAGAGCCATCGTCAATGGCTGGGATGCTGTCAGCTCCACCTACATCAGTGGCAGTGTTTCAATGGTAGTACGACACATGTCAGAAACTTTTAAACGTCTGCTCTTTTTCGGCACAGCCCTTCCTCTGCAGCACAAAGATGGGGATGTGTCTGAATGTGTGCGTGAGCGCCGGTCAAAGAGGGAGCAGTGTTGGGATTCAGAAGCTCAGATATATTTGAATATTTGATGTATTTTTTTGCTTCTGATAAATCCCCAATAATTAATTACATAATTACTGCGAAATAAAAAATTCTGCCTCACGCTCGGATGTTTGGACAGGAAAAGCCGCCTCTGGTGATTGCACATGCCCAGTGCAGCCAGACGCACATCTGACCTTCGACCTTCTTTGATCAGCAGTTTTGGCAAGGCAATCCATCATGGTGCTCTTACTGTCAGAGGAGGTGCCTGGCTGCAGCTGTGTGTCACTGGCTAAGAGGGGCTGCTTAAAGGCAATCATGTCAGCCTCCACGCGACTGCTCAGACTTCCAGATTGAAGGAGGACCTGACAGGGGCAGAAGAGTCAGCTGAAGACACTGCGGGGCTGTGTCTGATTGCTCTGTGGTCATAACGTGACGGCTGATTTGATCCACTCTGAACAACCGACTGAATAAACTCAAAAGATGGTCGGAACTTTCTGCTAAACCGTGGGTTTTGTGCTGCTTTGCTTTTTATGCGGTAGATTGTACAGAATGAAGAGGGAAGAAAAAAAACTGTACTTTTTTAATTGAATATCCGGGTGAGCTGACCTCACACAAACACACACAAACAACAAACCCAGCAGGGATACAATATATTCACATACTCAGGAGAAATTGGTGGATGAGAGCATTTTCGCCAAGGGCAGGGAAATTATATTCATGCATTACGCTGATGTAAACATTATAGATATTTGGGTGAAAAGCCGGGAAACCTCCTCAGCAGCAGGTTCGGTCCCTCTCTTAAATCTCTGCACAAAGACTCCACTTGTCAGATTGTGGAGCGCGCGGCCACATCCTGGTGTAAATAAGGCGAGCGGGGTGAGTGATATTCCAGTTCCACTGCCAATGATTTCCTGACAGGAGAGCAGATAGCGTATTCCCATCACTTTAATACAGGCGGCGGGTGCATTAACGGCAAACACGGGGCCCCGACTTTCAAACAAAGGAGCTGAGTGACGGCCTGCTGACTGCAGCTCGGAGTGCGCAATAACATGATGTGAAAGGACATTGTCAGGAGCCGTGGAGAGGAGCCCACATTGTACATAGTGACAGAAAACAGAGATGAGGACAGAGATACTGGTGCCATATTAGTGGCCAGCATATTCAAACACCATCCTTGAGTCTAAGCAAACTTGACATCACCTCCAATGGCTTCAAAGTGTTCACTCCCCCACCGCCATCCTTCTGTCTGCAGCCAGCTTTCCCCTCTGATGTGTCTCCAGACTCTGTGTTATGTGGAGAGTTACCAGCAGGCCTGTTCTGTCAGGACAGGAGGATAGGGGCGCCACGGCCCGCGGATACCCTCAGTCAATCTACATTTGATCACCGCGGTGGGAAGTGTGCTCATTTTTTCCGATATCTGAGCTACTTGAGGTGATCCGAACACTGAAGTGTGAGGAGCTGTCACCTTGCATGAAGCTCCGAGCCGGCGGAAGATGTATGGCCCTGGATATGCTAAGAGGGGGGAGGGGGTGGCGAGCTCTCCGTCCTGATAGGCTGCGAGGACACTGGGGACCCTATAAGAGGAATGTATTCCGCTCTGTCCGCCTGGGGACAAGGGGTCGGCAGGGAAGGAGGCAGCTCATCACCCGGCCCCCTGCAGTCTCGGGACAGATTTATGCTGCTACTGGGCCAAACATGGGGAGATATTTTAATGTCGTATCAAAATATCAACAAGATTCCGGCAGAGAGAAGCACAGACAATCGACATGTCATTGACTTTGAAGAGAAAGTTGGGAGAGAAAAAGACCATCGCACGACGAGAAGTATTTACCCAGTAAAACTCTGAACGGTGGTTTTAGTTTTGTGTTTTCACCAGAAGGTGTTGTGCAAGCCTGCCCAGTGGCGGTGATGGGCACTGCTGTTTGTACTCTACAGGCCATTAACAGTTCACCCCACCTTCTCCAGCAGGGCAGCAGCTGGAGAGAAAGAAGCACCAGCAGCGGTGCAGGATCTCACCGGCACACAGAGAGAAAAAAAAAAAAACATGGCCAGAGGCAGGGAGGCTGGAGTACACTGCGAGTAAAGTTGGCAGCTGTGCGGCTGTGTGTGATAAAGTGCAGCTCTCCGTAAATACACTCTGGGGCTCCCCGCACAGCTGGCGACCGTAGGTTACAGTTCTGAAAGATGGAGCGCAGGAAAGGGACGGAGGGAGGAAGAGACAGATGAGGGAAGTGCTAAAGCCTGCGTCTACACATCATCTGTCTGAGGTGGAGTGGAGGATCAGGGCCAAATTCATGAGAACCAGGAAGATGAGGAGGAGGAGGGGAGGAAGGAGGAGGAGGAGGAGGAGGAGGAGGGTAATAAAACGATGTTGCATCAGTGTAGGAGACAAAAAGAGCACGCTTGTCTGACATTCATGGGTTTCTGCAGGCAATTGAAGTGGCATTAGCTTGAAGTTATGGAAGCAATTTGGATACTACATACTGTATATACTGTACAGGTATACATCAAGGCTACAGGATGCTGCACAAGATCAAATAAAAACAGTTTGTCTTTTGCTCAGGCTGGAATCTCACATTCCAATAAAACCCCCGATTTTAAAATGTGACAGGTAACAAAGTCGTATGACCGGAGACGTATTATCCATTGATAACAGGAACAAGCCCTGCCAACGTGTCAGGGAGAAGAACACACAGTGAACGTTTTTATCCTGCAATGAGCTTTTAGCTTTTCAGGGTCATTATTGTGTCAAGAGATGAAACTGCCAGAGGATGTGACACGTAGCCTTGGAGATGGCGCTCGGCTTTCCCTGTGGGGTCGTCTCTTCCACGGAGCAAGAGGGAGAAATCAGCAAAGGTTAAAACAGTGTGAGGATTTTACTTTACCCAACCATAGATTTTATATTATTAAATATTTTACTATCTGTTGCAATATGTTGTTTCTTCATAATTAGATTTATCGTCCACAATTTTACATGTTTGATTAATTAAAATATAATGAATCACTGTAAATTAATTCCAGCTGTAGAAACACATTGTTAGCATACAGTGGAATATGTCTAAGCAAGCTGACTGACACTGAGATGTTACTACAGCATGTAATACTTAATGAAATGCTATTTTGGCCTCAATATTTATATATAGTGCATATTCCATCTTAGATTACTAGACTGTATTGGTTTAGATGATAAATGATTCATTTCCACCATTGTTTGTGCTGATATCCTCCTGCTCCCACAGGAAACACGGAGGCGCAGCTGATAAAGTTATGCAGACATTTGTTTTTCACTCGCAGTGATTTAGCGTGACTGTGCTTGTCACCATAATTTAGAGGAGCCCGCGGTCCGCATTCTGTTTATTGTGACCCAATAAGTGCAGCGCCGGCACGCTCTCAACTTCAGAGTTATTGATTAAAGTTTTAAATGGTTTCCATATTACCCAGGGAGTTCTGGGAGATTAATTTGAGTCAATGTTCATCTGTAATTCATTAGCCATTTAGACAGCTCAACCACAAGGACTCAGTCTTGAGAATAAAGGCAATTTTTCACAGTGGAAGTACAAAGGCAAACTGAATACTAACAGCAATAACATAAGATGGATTCCATGTTGTAAAAAGGATTCAGTATCAGAATGAGGGAGATCATGTTGGAGGTTTTGATTGAAAGATTCGTAATAACAATAGGATACAATTTCTTCAGCCTAAAAGAAAATCCCCTTATTTCCCTTACAGTATAGTTCATCTACAACATATGTTAACAATTCATCAAAATACGACAGGTAATGTGAAAAATATCATTTCCATTGATCGGCACAAGAACCAGCACACATTTCTTCAGCTCTATAGAACATGCTTTATTCCTTTTTTAACTTGTTTTGTATTTGAGGCACATTTAAGTCTCACACTTCTCAATAAAGTCATTTCTAGCAGCAGCAGACAGATGTTTCATAAACCTACTGTGCTCGACCTGCCCAGCAACGGAAAATTACTAGCAAGCACTGGTAAGAATCAGTGAAAACAGAAACACAGTCGAAGGGAGAGTGAATGTTGATCTTTCATTATATTAACCACATAGACAGTATAGTAGTTATCCAGAAAAAGACAAGTTACCAGTAGTAAATATTGTAAATGACCTTGTTTCGAGTCGAATTTGAATGTCGGGGCTCACTGACACTTGGATGACACCACAGGAGCAGTATGGAGGCATTTTATGTTATTTTACGCTTGAAGAATCAGTCACTAGTTATTTAAACTATATTGGATTTGGCTGCAATGCTGTTTAGCCCTGAAACTCCAGAAGTGTTTTGTGGACTCAAACACTTCACCCACCGCTCCATCGGCACAGTGGTGAGTCGATAATGAGAGAAATTTAATTTTTCAGTGAACTATCCCTTTAATGCTTCAGCTCGAAAAATACCACGACTTGATTTCTTGAAAAAAAATTAATTGACATCTCGTTTGGATGTGAGACTAAGTAGAAAATAAATAATGTGACTGTGAACATGGAAACTCGGCTGGCTCTGTTTGAAGGCAAGTGGTGTCCTGAGGCTTTGGGTCAGCAGTCAATTAAATTATCACACTAAAGTGAAAGACTTTTAAAATCCCCTTACTGAATAATGGTTGTCAGACACTCTGTATCCTCCATGATGTTCTGTAAAAAAGGTTGCAGCAATGGGATTAGGGCTTGATCCTCAGCGACTGCTGTGCCCAGTCGAAAATGACTATCCTCTTATCTCAAGGCAACAGAGCTACATTATGTTATGTACCGACTTCGTCAAGATAGAATGGATGTCACTGAAATTAATTTAATCTTCCTTAAATTAGCTTCCGACTATGATCTCTCCAAGTCGGAATTTATGTCCTCCAGAATTCAATTTCCTCCGCAGTGTGATATGCTTTTATCAGTTGGTAACTATTCGGTGGCCTCCAATAATGAGAGCTGTCACAGAGACCAGAAGCGGATAGTGTTTGATGGCGACCATCTTGTGACCACTGAAAACTGTCACCCACATACAAGGCATTAAAAAAAGGCTTGAGGCTTCTTATACTTTACACAAGGGGGGGACGTTAATTTATGGAATCACTTTAATCCAATTATTAGTCATTAGCACACAAGTGTGTATCAGTGTTTGATACTCGGGTGCTGAAATGAGAGAAAGGGCATCTGATGTGGGACATGTTGAATGAAGTGCTGGCAGTGAGATAACAGCCTGGAAAGATACCTTCAAACTCATTTCCACACCAGTTACTAATTATACAATAAATCTAGTGGCTGATAAAGCTATAGTGGATGGTAATGGTTAATGTTGAAGCGACTGAGACCATTCTAAAAATTTACTTTGACTATATGTGATTACATTCACGTAGAACCGATAACAATCACCAGTTTACAGATGTGCTGTAATGATACTGGCCCAGTGGTGCTTTGAGCTGAATCCTAACGTCAACATACTGATGTTTATAATGTCGACCATTGTCAACATCTTGGTTTAAGTCGCTGACGGTAAAAAAAGATGGACGACATGTCTGCACTTCCTTAATATTTTTTAAATATTATTTGATGTGTACTTTGACTATTTAGTTTGGTCCACGTCCCAACCATTAACATAGAGGAGGCCGGATCTATTATGTATTTATTATGACCTATACTACAGCCAGCCACCAGATGGTGATCATGACATTTTGGCTTCACTTTTGGGGAGCTGTCTTGTCGTCCATCTTTACATACAGTCAATGGTTTAGGTCGTTAGCATGCTAACATTTGCTAATTAGCACAGCTGAAAGTGAGGCTGACGGAAATCAGCCACGTTTTTGTAGGTTTTACCACAAAGAAAAGTCAATATAAACTGAATATAGCCAACTAAAAACCCACTGCAATAAAAAAAAATACGGGACTAACTTTCTATCTGACAATTTGACAACAGGGGCACTTATCTATTTTGAAGCCATATCAGCTCTGCCATGAGATCCTTTTACCTGAGATGTTAGGTGCCCGCCCGGCTGTCTGGTCCCCATTATTACTTTCATCTTGTCTCGGCTCCTGATGCTTAATAAGCTTGTACTTGTGGGCCCTGCCTCCATCTCTGAACTCTGATTTGATGTGGCAAGGAGACAGAAAACAGGGAAGAAGGGGGACAGAAATAAAAGAACAAGGGATCAAAATAACTGTGCCTGGCTGCCTGAGTGGAGTGGGGCCCATCAACACCAATAAATGTTAGCCGTGGACACGTGTGTCACAGCGAGACAAGTGTCATATCACTCAGCCCAGTGCTTCATTTGACTGGAACACATCAATCACTCAGGGAAATCCGCACAGACGTGTCGAGATAGGCCTCACCTCTGGCTCCCTCATTACGTTGCGTCAGTGTTAGTGAAACCTCGGCCTGTCAGGAATTCACCGGCCCTCTTTCTCTAAAAGAGCCTCTCTTGTCCAGTTGTTTCTATCAACCGTGGCTGGGTCGAGAACGCCAGGGCGAGCTGCGGCAGTGCATTGGGAATCTTACAGCTATGACATATATGTCAATGTGTTTGGTGTTTTTTAACCGACCTCTGCTACTACCCGAAGAGCAACACATCTGCATGGCTGCACACGTCTGTGCCCATGAGCGGCGGCAAATGCTCAGCGCAAATTACTCATGACAAAGACGTGCTCACCAGTATGACATTAAAAACTCTACGCCCGCAACAAATGAGGTGGTGCCATCGCTGATTTCTAGATCATCGAAATTTGGGGATTTTTTGTAAAACTGTGTGAAATGCACCATCCAAGAATTTTCAGTTAGTCAATTGACTGTTTGATTGACTGAAAAAATCACTTTCCTCAATCACACGTGTTTCCTTACACTTAGAAGTATTGCATATTTACCGGTTTAATGCTTGATGTCTATTTTTGAGCAAATTAAGCTAAAACCAAGTCGTCTAAGTCGTCTTTGCTGCTGTAACACGGTGAATTTCCCAATTGTGGGACTAATAAAGGATTATCTTATCTTATCTTATCTTATCTTGTCTTATCTTAGCTCTTAGATGAAAACCTGTGTCTACAGTAGAGTCTTTTGAACTGGGAGTGAATGCCGATTGAATCCATTCTCATTGCAAACAAAAGCCAGATGTTAGAGGGCGCTAGTGGGTTTTTCACGAGGGGAAACACCCTAAGTAATTAATGAGATTAGCATTTTTAATGTCACATCTATGACACTTTAGTTGTTTCTTAATAAAAGACTTAAAAGGTCAAGATTTTCTACGTATCGAGTAAAAATTCTAAATTATCCCCCAGTGCCTTTAATGAAAGTCTTATTAACAAAGGCCTCCCCTGAAAGCCGGGCTCTCTCCCTGGCCGCCGACTCCATGCTGCACCCAGCTGTGTATACAACTCCGACAGGTAGAATAATAACGGTTATACATCACCGCACCTGAGAGCCCAATCATCTAAATCTTCCCCTGCCACTGCCTCCCAGACTCCATTACTTTATTGACACGCAATCTTAAGAAGGAGAGAAATATTGCACATGTAAGGTCACTTGGTTATGAAGACATATTATCATATTATCTGCATGAGGGTTGTAGGGCTCAGGCCTGACAAAGCTAATTATAATTGGACATGATACAGAGCTCAGAGCATATTACGTGCTTGGCTGCATGACAAAGTCGCAGCTGAGATATGAGGGGGAGAGAGCGAGCGGGAGAACGTGCGCTGAAAGTCGATGTGAAGAGGGTGACGCTGTACAATAACAGCAGTGAGCGCTTTGATGATAATTTATGGATACATCCACTATAAGCATCGGGCCAAACCTGTTCCCATTTGATCACAAGGCGCAGGATGGAAAGAGCCACTTGTTCAAATACAAATTTCTTATGCACCCTGACTCGAAGCAGCTCTAATACCCAAATGTCACATTTTGTTAGCGACAACAGAAGTGGCCCTGTGGCTTCTTATCTCCCCTCCCAAGGTTATTTCAGTATCGCCAGACACAAACAACTGTTTCTCTTCTCCCTCTTAAATGACTAAACCCTCTTTTGCTGCCTCTTATAAAGCGGCCATTTACCTCCAGACAATGATGCCCTATTCTCGCTCAAACTTGAATCAGTCACTGAAAAATCAAATCAGCTTCGCAATAAAACAGGCAAAAAATAACTGAGTCAAGTGATACTGTACATCTGTCCCTTGATATTTGCCGTCCGGCGCGCTTATAATCTCATCACAGGGGTCGTGATCGGTGCCACATCCAGTGGCTGCGATTTGCACGGCAGACCCGTGGGTCAGATGTTAACTTTGCTTTAATAGAGCCGGTCACAAAGATGGTTTTTCCACACTCATTTGTGGTGATTCATCACTTCAGACGTCTATTAATATAATATGCTTTCACTTAATCCCACGAGTATGAGTCTTTTTACAACTGGTCCCCAGTCGATTACTGCACTATTTAACTTCTCAAATAGCCGTCATCTGCACACTAATGTACTGAGATGGAAAAAATTAGCATCATTTCAAAGAGCTGACTCTCAGTGAAATGTGGAAAGATAGAGCTGGGGAAGAAAATAGTTTTTCTTGATAGAGTCTCGCAGTTTCCAGCCATATAGAAATATTTGCTTTCTTCTGCCACTGTAGTGCTGGTGAGGGGGTTTTGATTTTAACTGTGCAAAAGCTTTTAAATCTTTAAAAAAGTTCCACAGTTATTTTCCAGACAATGATAGAACATGAAAATAATCCCTCATGAGGACGTGACAGGCAGTTTAGTAGATGATCCAAATTAACTGCAACATTATTTATGACCCTGCAAGAAATGACCTTTATGCAAAATTAATTGGCAACAGCGATTGTATTTTGAGGGTAATACAATGCCAACTGGATTAGGTTTTCAATTAATGTAATGAGGCAATGTTGTTAATTAAACCTAAAGTGGGTAATTTCTGTCTCCCCCTTTTGGTAGTGGGAGTAATTGCACACTGTTGAATAAAGATGCCTATTCACCGTTCGTAGACATATAGACTAGTCCAATTATTTTTAAATATCAATCTGTCCAAGAGAAAAAAGGGAAATCACTCTTCTAACCCTAACCCAAACCTGAGCAAATAAAAACGCAGCTCAACAACATGGCTAAATATCCAAATGTATTCACTTTTATAATCTGGGCGAACTGGGTCCCAAAAGAGAAATATTTTCATTTTTGTATTGTTGTAAAAGAAAAGCTCTATTTCTCGTGACAGAAAGCAACAGGGACTGAAAACTCCCATGAGAGCTGGAAACCAGGCAGCTGTGGAAAAAGTCAACACAAGTTTTAGGATTAAGCTTAATTAGCTCATAGTATCTGAATAACACAATGTGTATTCAGGCCTAATCTACTGCATGTGTTTCTCCTTAAAAAACAAAAAACGTCTACAGCGCTGCTGTGGTCTGACTTTTAAAACACGCTCTCTCTTTCTTTTTCTGCAAAAGATACTGAAAACATCTGGAGGGTCCATCTGACAGTAAATCTCCCTGATAAACGACGGTGCTGCAGAAACCCGAGGAAAATAATGAGTGGTGCAACATCTTGGCACAACTAAAAACATACTTGAAACACAAGACTACATCTCAGATGCTCCGCTGCGAGACCGCAAATCACAAAGGCTCGCTGGACGAGGAATCTATTTCAAAGCACATCGTGTCACACACACATTTGCGACTGTATATCTTTCCAGATACTGGCGAGTGATGCTTGAAGTCTGGTAATGCTCATAGGTGGACTAGCTTACATTGCAACAGCACATCTTGGATTTGCATGGTTCTCTGCTAAGTTTATTGTTATTAAATGGAGCGTTTTGTTTCTGGGCAAGTTGTTTTCCCCAATGAGTGAAGGAAATTAAGCTGTAGATCATTCTCCTCGCTTGTGATTGGTCGATAGCGTATATTCCCTGAAATGAATCAAGAATCAGGAGGTAATAGCAATCTGCCTTTAAATTACCGAATGCCCAGACCAATGCTATTTGTGCATTGCTGTTTTGCCTTGAACAATTAAATTCAATTAAGAACTATTAAGCCCGGTTGTTTAAGGCCCGTTTGAACCCAGTCCTCCAGCTTTATCATCTGGTTTTAGAAACTCGCTGTGACAGGCCATTTTTCATGATTTCTCTTACACTGGAAAAACACCAGTATTTTAATTAAGAGGCCTAAATGTCCAGATGCTTACCTTTTTTTTTTCTAAATGATTACTGATGGAGAAAGCCACGAGCTCAGCAGCCAAACATCGACGAAGGCGAGCGGGCTGCAAAGTGAGAATTCTCTCGTGTGTGAGGAAAATTGACGTTTGAGGCTCTTTGAAGCCGAGGAGGCGCGATTTGTTCCATCACGGGACACGGTTATCTTGATGCTGCTGAAATACTTGAGTCCTTTAAAACCTATGACACAAGATGTTCGTTTTAATGTTGAAAAAGTGGAGACTTAGCACTAAACAAGCATGAAAATAAATGTGTTTAATGGAAATAATGTGGTGACGAGTGGGTCAGACGAGGGTCAGGAAGCAGATGAGTGTCTGTCTGAGTTTGTGCTGCTATGTGAGCACACTCCAACAGGTGGCATGAGACTCCTGCCCTGCTCCTGCACTTCCATTCTTCAACAGCAAAGGAGACACAGCTGCAGGGGACTGAATCCTCCTTTGTTGTGTTGCTATTTCTCATAATTGGCTACTAGACAAGAGCTGAGTCTAATATCCGCATTCTGTTGTTGATAACGCGACGAGAGCCACATTACGTTTGCTTATCCAAGATAAAATGTAAAGTGTCCTTAGTTACCGTGTAAGTAAATTTAACAAATATCTTTCTCCCGTCTTCTTTATGCGTCCACATTAGCACAATGAGTGTTAACGATATTGCCCTCTCAAGAATGCAAACAATTTTCTGGCTACTTATTTCAATATCCTCTTTGCGCAGGGGCTTTTCATTTCCTCGGGTTCGCTGTTAAAAGGCAGCTCCAGCCTGCCCTGACTAATTTCCTCTCAGGCTCACAGATCACAGGCCTTTCCCGCCCAGTGCTCCCTTTGCTCCCACAAAGACCCTCGTAATCCTGCTGCTTGTCCACAATTAATCTTCCTGGTTGCCACATTATTAACACAACCACCCATGGGCTGAGGATGCAAATGTAAAGCCGAGAACAGGCCTCTCTGTGTAACCCCCCCCCACCCCCCTAACACACACACACATACTAACACACGGAGCGGTGGCAGAAGTGTTGATCACTCCGGGGAGTTAAAACCGCTGCCCACTGTCAGGATCAAGGGCTGCCCCCCCCATGTCTGCTGATCAAACAACATGACACCCCCCACCCCCTATTAACACCACATAGGAGTTTTTATCCTTGATTTTTTTTAATACATGCATCTACCTCTTCCTGTCTGTCCTTCTGTCCTCTCTCTTTGTGATCTCTCCTCAGTTCCTCCTCAGCATGACATCAGTCTGATTAGGAGAAGGTGAAGTGCTGTTGAAGAAAAACTTTCTTACTCACTGAAACATCTTTAGGAATTGAAAACCGATGATCATAAACAAATAGTTTGATAAGTTTGTTGTTTGGGACTTTGTTCAGCATACGAACACACGGGGGCTAAGGTCAAATAAGTTATCATCATTTTATCTTTAGCTGCATTTTTATATTTTTTGTTTCCTACCTTTATTCAAGAGTGCTGTATTTCACTTTGTGAGCAGGACTTATTGATTTCAAGTTTAGATTTTGTAATGCTCTCATTCAAAACCCTGCGCTCGCACTCAAATAGCCCCTGCTTGTGCTTAGATCTGCTCAGCTTGAGCTCAAACTGTGCGCTTGCACTCAGATATGAGTTGTTGCTTGGACAGATTTCCAACGCTCCGGATTCATTCTTCACCCTTAAGCATCTCAAACTGAAAGACCCCGCTCTTGAATAATGATAGGGGGGAAAAAAACTTATATTCTAACATCTGGCCAGGAAGAGCACATGAAAATGAACTAATTTGGCTATAAACAATTTTATTAATTAGCTTATTGATGAATCATTTAAGTCAATCGTACACAAAACTGCCATTCAAACACTGGATCCAGTTTCTCAAATTTGAGTTTGTCCCATTCTATTGTAAATAGAATGAATTCACTTGTAAACTGTCATTTGTGTATGTTTTGCTACAGTTTATTCTGATCCTTTATGTAAATGTATTAATGGATTAACTGAAATAGTGATTAAGAAATTAATGAAAAATAGTCAGCAGCAATTGGCTCCCTGTGTGCGCAGTGAAATGTAATTATACTTTTCTGTATGGAAAAGATAAGAAATCAGAGGAGTTGGGGTATTTTACAGAAGTGATAAGACCAACATGTTTCAGCTGATGTGTCAAAACAAAGTGCTTTTAAGAGGACATGCTGTGATGTCGTAACTGTAGCTTGTGTGTTATAATAAAGTACAAAGCCTTTAGTTCCTTTGGTCCTGGAGCGGTGTTGTGTAATTATTCAGGAGATAAAAGACAAACAATGTCCCACTTTTGTTTGTCGTGCTGCGTTTAAGACATGTGATTACTGCAGTCATCTACCAGGGTGAGCTCTACCAGTCAAGTCTTAGCCGTTAGCATAAACTCCACAAATCATAGTCCTGATCAAAGCCGCTGCTGTGAGAAAAGCTTGGCACCACTTTAAAAGAATATGAAATAACGTCCCAATCCAGCAGTTCTCAAAGAGCAGGGGAGAGAAAGGGAGCGAGCGCTGTAAGAGCTGAATGTGTGGAGGCTTTTTTGAGAAGTTGGTCACTCTATTGCCTTCAGTGTCACTTAACATGAAAGTAATGCCACTTCTATGGAGATCCAAGCTGTTCCCCAGTGGGTGAAATGCTATTGTGTGTCAGACAAAGGGTATGGTTTCATAGCACCCCCTTGTTTGCATGCATGACCAGCACTTTCAAATACGGCCTTTAGATCTAAATCTCAGGCTCCACTCAGCACAGAAGGCAGCGGGCAGCTTTGTTAATGGTGAGAAATTACTGGGGATGTCCAAACTCAAAAAACGAGGCGTTCACATCTCCCAACACGAGTTGTGATTATGCTGAGGTCTACAACGAAGCCCCGCTGTGAAGACAGTCCCGCTGAGCTGCGGCGGGTTGTTTACCAAAGCATCGCGCTGAGCGATACAAGGCTGTCTTCTGCTGCTGTCGTGTGTTTGGAGATTAAGCAGCGAATCGTCGATGATTCAAGAGTTAGTTAAACAAACATTTCTCAGAGCCAGAGGTTCACTCCAAGCTCAGTTAAACCTTTTTAGAATGAAGCGACATCAACTGAAAAAAAAAGAACCCTGAACAAATGTCGGTGATAATTTAAACATATCACCAATGTTAAATATGAAATAGTCAATATTTATATCAACAATGGATCACATGGCTTTGTGTAAGTGACACAAGTTGCTCATAGTCGGAATCATCACAGAGTTCCAATTCCTCTCAGCTACATGGCCTTTTAGTTCCTTTCTGCTTATTGCTTTGGTTTGTTGGCTCATGATTTACTCATTTAGATTCACTCTTATCTCTCTCGTTGCACCATTTTCAATACAAGCAGATTTTGTTTTGCATTTATACACTCTAAAATCCCTCTGGGCACTACCTGCATTAGACTGCAGACATATGTGGAAAGTATGTGGAAGTAACTCAGCCAAATGGTTCCCTCAGAGGATGGTGGAGCACAGAAACCGAGCTGAAAGGAAGTGAATATTGGACTTAAGTGGTCAGGATGTTTAAAAATTAGTTTGGTGACAGGTTTGCAATACGGGGGAAAGAGGATATAGTGATCCACCGTTTATATGGATCAAAAAGCTTGGGACAGCTTACAGTGTTCATTTTGGGTCATTTCATACTTATCTGGACTCTCAATACATAGCCTACATTCAAATTCTGTTGTTACAGAAGCAACAATTTAAGTTCATTTTTAAAAACAGAAATGCATTCAACGTATATTTGTAAGTATGGGGATAAGCACATTTGCACAAAGAGAATCACTTGATGTAAACATAAGTGTTGTTTGATCCCAAGAACATTCCACATGGTTCCATGAACTAAGACACAATGAACTGTCACACTTCTCTTCAGTCAGAGCGTTTACTTCACTATTATCCCACAGTTTTACTTTTATTTTGCCTCCTTCACATCGTAATAGAGAGATGTTTTTCTCACATTTCTCATGCATGGACCACATCCTCACATTTCACTGAAATTTTTGGAGACCGGGCTCTACTCGCTGTCAGCAATCAAAGTTATTATCAGAGAGAATGAAGAAACCGTTTTTTCCACAGCAAGCAAAATTCTCACAGCGATATATCAGAGCCTTGGATGTGGAGGAAGATGGTTTGTCAGTGAAATATGTGATGGTATTATAAACCTGAAGGGGCTCCTGGGAGCAGGAGCAGACAATGTGAATGATAAACTGAATCCGATGGCCTGAACCTCAAACTATAATTCGGAGGTAGGAACATTGCAGATGCACACAAAAAAAACCCCACATGTTTTCGTGCAGACATGTGAAGGAGTTGTTAACGCTGATTAATAAGCTGGTAACAGGGGCACTGGCTCAATAACTGCTCTGAGTCAACACATATCTGTCTGGCATGTCTCAGGGCTCCTGTCCAGTTGGCCCCTCTGATTCACTCAGGATTTTCCCCCAAACAGTCCAGAGAAACCAAAGCACAGTTCGAACAACACTGGAAAAAACTGCGGGGGAAAAAAAATCATGATTGTTGTTCGGGTGACGATGATAAAACCCCAACATGTATCTTTACGTCACTGGATCATTGTGAAGTTTCGACACAGTGTTACAGCGCCCGAATCCCAAGTAAGACTATTTTAATTTCTGTTATTTGGAATTTTCAACAAGTTAAATTTGAGACATTTTATGAGGACACTGGTTTTATTCCATCTGCTTCCTCTGGAGGAAACTCCTGGTGCTTTGCTACGTTCACACACACCTCTTTCACAGACATGTCGCTGAGGACAGAGTGGGCCGTCAGACAAAAACACAAAGAACAAGCACTTCGGCAGCTGCCCCGATTCCCAAGCGAGAACACAGAGGGGTGAGTCAGAGCTCGCTGGAGACGAGCAGCGTGGAGGTGCGCCAAGGAGACGTCGGGCGTTGCTTTACGAAAAGAGTAACATGCAGTGGCAGACCTTAGTAGCATTGTATTATGGTTCCTGTAAATACATATGTCAGCTTGCAGGTAGGTAGTGAGCAATCTGAAAGCCACTGAAAATACAAAAACCGAGGACACCAGTAAACACACGGCTCTGAGGTGTTGAGCACTGCCATTATTTACTTTACAGGACGACTGTGGAGATTTCAATTGTCAGCACAAAACTCTGCACAGTGCTGAACCAGCAGTGAGTGAAAGGGAATCAAATGTTTTATTGTCCCCGGTTGATTTTGCAGATAAAAATAAACATTTCCTGCTGTAACTCTGTTCAGATGACGAGCAGCAGGCATCAAGTGGGTCTTAAAAGAGTCTGACATCAGGTTTCAGCTGGTGGAATCAAATTAAACTGGTTTGTCAGACCTCGCCCTGTGATCCGCCAATACGTATGTCTCACCTCACCTGAAACATCGTGAGCAACACAATTTAATTACGATGGAAAAAAAAGTGTAAACATCTCCCCCTTTCATCCCTTTATGTATGTGGACAAGAAGACAATGTGTTAAGAGGAAATAAATCTGGCCTGACAGCCACATCAAAGGGTGCAGTGAGGGGCTTACTGCTACTTAAGGAACAGGAATGCTGTTGCTAAGCATCAGTCAGAAACCTATCAACCCTTTAAGGACTTTGCTATTTTTTGAGAGGAGGGAGGGTGAGCAGGTTACTAGAGGCCAGAAACTGCACTGTGACATGAGTCTGAGAATTTATAAATCCTTAAATAATACATTTAGATATACATCAGACATCAAATCAATCATTAAGCTGCTTTCAGACATGTACTGGACTGACAACTTTCCGGAAGGGGCTGTATGTAAGGACGCAAATGTCAGAGCTGATTGGTCCAGACACCTTTTTTGACAGTACCTCAGAAAAATGTCTGGGAAGTGTCTGAGTTTCTACCATGTGACAGATGCAAAACAGAAAAGAAAGCTAAGAATACAAATATCTCAGGATGAAAATTAGACCCCACACAGGTAGAAGAAGCTGACGAAGCTTTTGGAGATAAGGATGGACGCCGGACACACCGCCCCTCACCTGAACGTACCGGACCTTTTCTTGTTGTGAACACGTCTGAAATGTAGAACCTCCTGCTGCGTTGTTCATAATTGTGCGGACATTACCTTTCCATTCATGTCTGAAACCGCAGATGAACACTGGTGAAAATCACAAATATCTCGGGATGAAAAAGAGGTGCTGTACACATGGAAGACGCAGTCGAAGATAAAGACAACGAGATTCGAGAGCTTTTGACGTTAAGGGCTGACGCCAAGGGATTTCTGCAGCAGAATTTATACGTCATGTCCTGCGTGCTCCACCCAAACACCACCCCTCACCTGAATGTTCCTAACATCTACCTGTTGGTGTGACGGCGTCTTACAAGTAAAAACTCCTGCTTAGTTCTTCGTATGCGAAAGGCAAACTCCAGAAAATGTCCAAACCTAATTCTGGACACTTTACAGAGTTCTCGTCAGAAAACGTAAAAATCCCTCAGTCTTTTTTGTTTCCACATCTCTGAATCTAGACTCATGGATAAGTTACTATTTGCTGTCTCTAAACTTCCTCTGCCCTTTTAGAGAGGACATGCCTGTTGATGAATTAGGATATGCTAATCAGCTGCATAAAGGCTATGAGTCAGTGCTGGCCACCTTCCTGTGAATAAATTCTATTCCGTCATCTTGCCCGGGTGAGGTGCTAAATCACCGGCAGTGTTTGGGAGCAGCGGGGTGTCACTGGATGGCTGGCTAGCCAGCGTGTTATAATTCTGTCCATCAACCTAATTCATTATTTCAGCAGCTGCAGATTTCGACTGAATTAGAGAAGGTGACAAGTCTGAGTTCAGTTCAAAGGAGGAAGGTTTTAACTCCGACTCTGGCAAATGATCTGGAGTAGCATGTCACCTACACCCTGTCATTCAGCACTCGGACGTGCAGTAAAGTCAAGGGCGAGGTACTGAAGCACCACGAGTCGGACTTGTAGGAAATAGAAGCGATAGGTGACCTCTCACTAACTTGTAATCCACCGGGTATTAGTCACAACAACAGTGGATAAATCCCTTTGAGAGGGTTGAGCCTTCTAAGCACGGTGTGGGGCTGCCTGACCAGTAAATCTCCTTTTTGTTTTTTCATCTCATAGTGGAGATGAAAAGAAAAACGGTGCTGCAGATTACAGAGAACAATCCTGCATTATTAGTAATAGAAAAAGAAAAACACACAATCAGCTTCGTGAGAGGCCGCTCATTAGCAATTACCCACTATTTCTGACACCCTGACAAAAATTACCCACCATGGCTTCAGACAGACTCCATCAGTGTTCACAAATAGGTACAACAATGTTCCTGTTAGACTCACAGCCTGCTCACAAAATGAAACAAATTAGAGTAATTTGTCTGAATGACTTTGATGCCGTCAACAACATGGAACCATGGATGGTTTTTTTTAGGGTTTTTGTGTTACGTTTGTTCTTATTTCCTACAGTACTCAAAGCTGAAGTGTTTTCCTAAATCTGCCAAGGCCTATCAGTCCCCTTATGAAACAACATTTAATTTCACTAGATCCGGATTTTTATTTGGATCTGCACTACATTGTACACACTCATGAATATCAGTCCCCTACACATTTATTTCCTGGATCCATCCCCTGACCTGGATCCGCACCAAAATTGAATGAGTGCTTATTTGGGTTATGCCCCAACCCTCCAAAAAATTTCATAGAAATCAGTAGTTGACTAGTTTTTGTATAATCCCGCTAAACAATAAACAAATGAAAATTAAAACATAACCTCCTTGCCGGAGGTAATAATAACAATAATCATTTGTTGTTTATCAAGTAACAAGATTCTACATTTAAGACGGTATGGACAACACGACAGCTTCTCAAAAGTGAAGCCAAAACATGTAGATCGCCCCCTGTTGGCTGGCCCCCCTGCCTCCTCCATGTTAATGGTTGGACCAAACTAAAAAGGCAAAACACACGTCAAATACATTTTTGTGAAAGATGTTTTTTGTCTTTTCGTTCCTATCACACTGATGTATGTTCAAATTTGACATTTTCTGAATAGTGCTTTATTCAGCATGCTAACATTTTATAGTTAGTACTTAAAAGGCACAGCTGAGGCCAACGAGGATGTAATTAAGAATAAATTAATTAAAATCTATTGCTATATTTGGTCAAAGACTGAAGCATGAGAGAAATAATCAAAATTCACACAAAAGCACATATAAAACATATAAACAAGATTTAAACCAATAAAAATAATTGTTTGCTGAAAACATAGCGTATATTTATTTGAAGGGTTATTGTATATAAACGTTTCACAAACTACTGCACAGAGTTGCTTGTTTAAATCATTTGAGCATAAACGGATAAAAGCATTTCATTTCATTCTTTGCTTATTTACCGACTTGTAGCATCGAGGCATTCAGCGGGTGGAAGCTTCTTCCTTCATTGTAATCAGCTTTTATTCCAACCCTCTTTTGATCCTTTGCTTTCTTTTGTGCGACACACCTCATCACCTTTATTTTCTGCCATAATTGCATGGGAAAGATCTCCCCTTTGATACTGTCTGCATGCCAAATCACTATCGAGGAAAACGTGTGGAAAAGTGCCATGTGCGCTGTCTGCTGGGGGAGAAAAAAAGAGCTCATACACCTGTGGAAGACAAACAAGGTTTTCAGAGATATGACATATCTATCATCCCGGCACAGGATATGAACTGTTCTGTCATCTTAAGGGTGAAGGGGGCTTTGCATAGTGGAACAGTAGGTGCTGAGAGACATGTGTTGCACATGTTGAACTGTCTGGCAGCTGGCATTCCCAGGTCTGCACCCCCACCCCCCCGCCCGCCCCCTCCAGCCCCATCACCTCACCACCTCACCACTCCGCCCTCAACAACCCCTTCCAGGCCCCTGTCTCATCTCCCGGCTCTAATCTGCAGACACAGTCCTCTCCTGCAGGCTCATCACCGGGCTGCTGAGTGGAGCTGAACACGATCCTCTGCTCGCCCCCCCCCAGGCCTCCTCCTTGTCCCCTTTACCACCACTGCAACGTCAACACCCATCCTCCACCCCATCACCAGTGTCAAGTGAGGTTGTCTGCTGTCTCTTGCGAACACAGTAGTCAGCTTCCACAGTAACATACAAATAAAATAACGTCTAAAATAAGGATGAACTTTTCACAGCATCATATGCAAGACAAGGGGAATTGTTCATAGAGGCTTTTGCAGTTTTTTGGCTCTGGAACAAAAAACATTGGCCACACTGGATTGTTCTCAATCAGCAGATTAAAATGTAAGTAAATCAGGTTGAAATGGAATTCTTTATAAGTAGCAGCCTGGCTATGGGATGAGTTTTGAAAGTAAATAACTTTTTCACCTGAAAAACTAATTGCAAGTGATTATTATTGGTCAATGACCTGCAGGCTTATCAGAGTAGTTTTGTGTAAATCGGCGATTTTTGTTGAGTCTCAATATACACGTTAAGTCCTAAATACCTCTGACTTGTTGCTTACCAACAAAAAAAAAATCTTTAAACATTTTTTTAAATATACACTGAGCCAAGTCTCAAAAGCCTGGCAAAAAAGATGCCTGCATTGCATCTCCCCACACATAAAGGCAGCGGCAACCTAACAACATAGCGGTGAGATAAGCGGGGTGGATTCTACTGAGAGAATCTGTTATCAGGGATGGTGCTATGCACTGACATTAAGGATAATCATATCTATCAGCGCACTGCCAAACATCCCCAAGTGAGCCTGGCGGAGAACAAAGCCTGCATCGTCTCTCCGAGCTAAGGTTACAGGCGGATGATGATGTACTTGTCACAGGGGTGCAAATGATCCTCTGCCCAGCTCCGGGTGCAACGAACAGAATCCACACAAAGATACGGATATCAGCTTTATAACAGTTTAGTTATCTGCACGTTTCTCTGCTGGATAGTTTCAGCTGCCTTGTTGCAGTTCTCAACCAGGAAAGCGAACGGACACTCCCGCAGCACATAATGAGCTGTCTTAGATAAAATGTTGTAACAGTGGAAGCTGGGTAATGTGGTCCTTCATTGCCTTGGCAGACACACCTGTCTGGGAGAGGTCTCCCCAAAGTCGCTGTTTGTCCTGGGTTATCGTTCTCTTATTTCACAATTTGAATATTATCTTTCGTGTGCACTCAGAGCGATGTCTTAGTTTTTCGCACTCACCTTAGAATGAGGGAGGACAAAGCATTTTCTTGCAAGTGGAATCAAAGTCTCAAGAGGGAAATAGAAATAAGTGTCTATTGTGAAACGCCACACAATGCTAAGGAATATCTGTTTTTTGGACCCATTATAACAATAAGACCATGGGGCTAGCTATTGTAGTCGCACTCTGAGTATCTCATTACTGACGAGGCACAAAAACCAAAGCAAAACAAAGGCAGGATGAGCAGTGTGTTGTGGCAGCTTTGTCAGCCGCTGCGAGTGAGTGCATATCCCACGTTTTGTTCAAGGCCATGAGAAAACCAAAACAAAAAGAGTTGGCAGGACAATTTGAATCTGACAAAGTAGTTGAGGATGAGTCAGTGAATGAATCACTCTCAATATCACGCACCAAAGCACAGCGTTAGGAAAGAAATCCACCCTTAGCAGGGAAGTGCTCCGCTGGCAGTGATGAATTGCCTTTCTCTGCAGAGTCGTCAACATGGTTCACATCAATATCCTATTCATTATGATGTACAGGCTGCCATCACAGGTATCACTAATGTATATTTTAGAAGAGTTTCAGCTGAATTACGTAGTTTGGGAAAACAAAATCTCCAGAGAAGTTTATTCTGTGCATTCTGCAAACATTCCTCTGTCTTGAAGGTCATTACCGCTGCATTAGTGATTTTTAAACACCACCAGACAGTAAAACAAACCCACACAGAGATGACATTAATTCATGAAGCTGTTTAAATTAACATGTTCACGAACTATTTTCCACTTACACATTCAGCAGACACAAGAACAACGTTAACATCACACGTAAGAAGTTTTTCTGTCTGATAAAATCCAATATTCACTCTTCTTTTACCCTCGGTTTGGCCTCCACCAACTCCAGCTACATGATCAGCTACATGTGTGTATTAAAGTTAAACCTCGGGTCGGTCCGAATCCGAAAGAAAACTAACCGAGCCTGATTACGGAAATGTGCAGCCAACATTATCGCACCTGACCCAAACCCAAATATCATTTTAAAATTTTTGTCCCAACCCCTCCTGCCCAAATACCCATGGATACTCAACCCTACTAGAACCTTCTGTGTTTATTGGTTATGTTTTAGGTGCTTTATCTAGAATTGGCCTGTTACAAGTAGATCAATTTATACCAGTACTGTTTTTCGTCTTTTAAAGAGCTGGCCCCTGACTAATGTCCTCTGTTTGTGTGTAACTGACCAAAATTGTAATCAAAACCTGGGGATAAATTTCAACACTTTGGGTAATCCACTTATTTGCTGTATTTCGGGAATGAGGTGAAAAGATTGAGATGCATGTGCAAAGTACGGAGCTGGATTATGCACCGATCAATTTACAGGTTGAACAAACAAGATAAATAATTCGCAAAAGTCAGCTTTAGAGTTGTTGGTTGTGATAAACCCAGGCTAGCTATTTCCCCCAACCTCCACTCCACTCTACTCTGATGTCTCCCTAACCCATTCAGAAACAGTGTAGAGTGGTTCTTCACCCAGTTTGATTCTACTACCTAACTATCTATCATGATGGTCAGTTATGTGTGTTTGTGCCGTCAGAAAACTGAGCTGCACAGTTGTGTGTTGATTCTCACTTGGTTTAATACGATGAGTAATCCGATTACATTCCAAAGTATTGCTCAAATTTGCATTCCCCCGAGGTGCTGATTTAATGTAGAGCTTGAGATTTAATGAATGAAACAGCTGATATGTCTCTGAATAAAAAGGTCATGTGTTATGTCTTTGTCACCTGCAACTATAGAGACAGACACACACACACAACACACAGACACACGCAGAGTCAAGGTGTGGGCAGACAGAAAGGGTGTGGAGAGCTCAGAGCCAGACGAAGCGGCTCGTCTTGCTCGCAGAGAGAAACAACTATCAGTAGGATCACTCCACTTCACTCCACATGCTGGAGTCTAAACAAGTCTCTGTTTTCATTTCCATAAAGCCGCGCTCTGTCTTTTGTTCTGACAGAGATAAGATGTATAAATTATGAGCAGCTGACAAAGTATACTGGGGCGCCTCAGGCAGCTCATCAGTCATGCTCGGCCTGTCAGCAGGTAACTGATGGGGGCCCTACAGGCATAAAGCCCCCTTTTAAGCAAAGGAGGGGGAGGCAGAGGAATTAAAGCTGTTGTTGGAGTCGCGAGCACAACAGCTGACTCATATTTAAAGGAGCGGGGCAGACGCCAAAAGCTTCATGCTTCAAGCTTCAGAGTGTGTTCAGTGGCTCTCTCCTCAGCAGTGTATGTCTTGCTTGCTGTGCTCTGTCGGCATTACACAATGGCCGCGAGGACGGAGGCAGACACACGGAGAAAGTCGTCCTGAGAGGCCACCCAAGAGGAGCTGGAGAGGGGTCTCTGCTCGGGAAACCTGTGTGACAGCGATAATCTTCAGCTTAATCCAAACTACCAAACACCAAACTCCTTGACACTATTCCCCATCTCCATAATGGATCATTGAGTTTCATAGCAGCACTAAAGCACGACCTGTAAAAGAAGAGGATCTGATTTACTGGTGCTTTATGCACTGTGTGTACTGAGAGATAATTGTAATGAGACAGTGTGCTGGGGGAAAGTTGACAGGTAAGAATTGATGTCTTCTCCCGCAGCCATGTGGGTGGGAATGAGTTGGCTTTATTTCAGCCGGCACTGCGGTTTTTATCTCCCACGGTCACTGTTGCTTTCTGTCTCGCAGACTCTAATCTAACTAGGGTGGATGTGCCGAACACAACGTGAGAGATAAAGTCAACTTTCCGTCCAGCACTGCCCGAAGTAAAACAACTGAAGAGCTGGTTAGTGCTCACTGTGAGGACCGATTAGAGCTGCTCCTGTGCCATTATTTCGATTGGATTACTGTGTGTAGGTAACAAATGCTAAAACACTAAATATTCACAACAGTAAAGTTGCCATGAGATTTTTTATGTAGTTCAAGAAGAGATAATTCTGAGGAACAGCTGCAGGACACAAAGCTCTTTTGTCAGGAAAAGGGCAGCAAGTTGGACTAGTTTACATCCTCTCATCATATTTCTGGAAACCAATCTCCACGGCTGTCTGGTGTCTAGAAGGACATAAAGTATCGCACCTTCATTTGGGTCAGTCAGGTGCTTTACTGTATCAAATGATTGGGAGCATAAAATTCTCTGAATAGAGTCTTGATACCAGAAAAGAAATCACGCCGCTGCTGCTCGGGAGATGTAAAATAATACAGCTTATCTCTGATGCCCAGAAGGAAGAGACATGACCACCGTTGCCAAATAATGGCGTATTTCCATCTGAGTCAACGTGACTGTAGAAGCTTCAAAACATCTTTGAGCTAAAATTAAAACACTTTAATATTTGAGAAGTCCTTTTGGCAAAAGTGCAAATGCAATAACGAAAATGTATGTAAAAAAATCAACCTTATTACCTGTGTGAGATCCAAAACTTCTTTAAAAGCTTCCACAAAACACAATCACAATAGTTCTTTAAATAAAATAACAGATTTCAACACTTTATAGACCCAAAGTCAAATAAAAGTCGAGCTCCACAAAGAAACTTTCTATCATCACAATCTATCGTCACAATCATATTTCACAATATATTTGTATACTTTTGTCAGCCAGTCATCGGCTCAATCAGACATTATACACAAACTTTGAACTAGGCACTGTTATGTTCCTTTCAACTGATTCAAACACAAGTGTTTCAAACAAATAGCTCATCTGGATAATTTCCAGAAAGGTTCAGGGTTGCAGTGCAGAGTGCGGATACCCAACCAGACCCAATCCGGCTGGGCTGGGACTAGTTTGGACAAAACCATTTGCTTGCAGGATCGTACTGAACCATGGAAAGCAGCCAAGGTTTGTTCAAAAAGTTGCTAGATTTGTGCCTTTTTGAAGAAAAAAAAAAAATAATAATAATAACAAGTTGCTGGAGGGGTCCAGTGACAGAAAATGTTTGAACTACTTCATTTTGAAAGGCCAACAGCTAATGGGGAAACTCCCAAATCTCATGTGGCACTGGAATTTATTAAATATCAAAACTACCAGTATGTTTTTTTTAACAACCGCCTTGAAAATATGACAGTAATTTTCTGTAAAATGAAAATAATTCATCAAGTCATTGCAGATTTGGTCATTTTGGGCCACAATTAATGAAACAACATGAACACCTAAGTGATATCGATGTCAACTACGTGATTTTTAAATTCTCAGATCTTGCACTGACCTTCTGTAGAAACTGACACCTGACTTTTCTAATGACCATTAAATGACCCCGCGAGGAGCCCCATCACTTGCATGTGTGGCCTCTGGACGCACACAATGTGACACATCTCTGAACATGTGGTCATCCAGGTAGACAGATGGAAGAAAGCGAGAGAAAGACAGACGGGCGATGGGAAACCTCCAATAACAAAGAGATCCAATACAATCGGTCAATGCATCGGGTCTGAAAGGGCTAATTATAACTCACAGGATGATGTTGATTGATTGCTCCGGAGCACAATTACCAACCTGTCCACATTAAACTGATGTATGAGTGTTTTAGGTACAACTCCTGAAAGTTTAATACATTTCTCATTAGGACGGTGTTGGTACAGTGTAGGTGACATGACAGTGAGGGAGCACAAGGAGAAGGACACACCCACTGCAGCACATGTCCTTGCTTTGAGCGCTGCAGGGGGAAGACTAAAGGTCATTTGTGTCATTTCATCACAAAAGGTGGAAAAACTGTGGATTTGCTGTCTGACAAGTGCAGTAATTTCTGCTCAGGACTCAACAGCATCATTAAAACAACCTTGAAGATGGACGTGTGACCTTCAGCTCTGTGTTATAATGACTTTTATTAAGGACATTTAACTATATTTGTCCTTCATTTCATACCATATAATTGATGATATTTCCTCTTGCACTCGAATCTCCTTGGCTGTATTGTTTTCGTGATTATTAGACGTTCTGTCAGTCGGTCGGTTGGCTAGTCGGTCGGTTTGTATGAGCCAAAAACATCTTTAATTAAATTCAATTAAATGTTATTTGTATATCACCAGATCACAACATATCATAGCCACTTTACATAGTAAGGTTGAGACCCTACAAAAACCCAACTACATCTTTAGCTATCACTGCAGATGATTCTCACCTGTCCGGCACTAAGACGCATGACGTTATTATTAAGGTGCATAGAGTCTGCGATCACTTAAAATACTTATATGAGTCTTTCTTGAAAGTGACTGCATTCTGTCATGTGGTTTGGAGCCAGTCTTTTAAAACTATTTAATATTTTTTGTGTTGAATTCACTATATCATTGCATATAATCTAATCATATTTGAGACTTAATACACATTGCCCACCCGTAGAGTGCATACATATCTCTGGTCTGTACAGAGAACTAGAGAGGGGCTGCTTTGGAAGCAGAAAGGGAAAGCAGAGTGTGTGCTTGTGTAAGTTGTACCAAAGCACTCACTCTATTCAGATCCAGCCCAAAAGAGTTGTCTCCAAAACAACAATAGCGGGTAACATGATCTTTCATTACACATTGTGTAAACAGTGTAACCTATCAGTGCTGTCAATCAAGATGATTGATTGTGGCCTGTCACAGGGGAAGAGTGACACGTCAGGAAAAAAAAGAGAAAACTTTTTTCCCCCTAACAAAGCGCGGTGCATTCAGGCTGCCACAGAAAGTGGTGATTAATGTGTTCTCACTGGGTAATCCCACACCCCTGGCTAATGAAGGAGGAATCTATCATCTGCACTGCGGTGGCAGATGTCGCGAGGACAGCAATCCTAGTGCCTGGGAACAATTTACTTTCTTTTCTCTAATTGTTCCTGAAAACTGTGACAGGTTTGGAGGGGAAAAAAAACACTTGAGACGACAGCTCCTCTGGGCGAGCACAGCAACCCACGACGACCACTGCTTCAAAACACAAAACAACCTCCTCTCCAATCCGAGAGTCACATTTACCGTGTACTGGAAACAGAAACACAAGAATAACCGTGAGACCATTTTCTATTTATCACCTCCGCCAGGGAAGTTATGTTTTCATGTGCGTTTGTCTTTCTGTCGGTTATTTAGCAGGATTACACAAAATCTACGAGATGGATTACCATGAAACTTGGTGCAAGGATGTAGTATAATTTAAGGAAGAACCCATTTAAATTTGGTGTGGATCCAGATAAGGGGGTGGATCCAGGATTTTTTTTTCCTTTTCTTTAACATTATGAGATAAATCATTAATTCATGGAGAATAATTCATGGATCTTGATGAAAAAAAGCTGGCATTATTAATGGACTGGTGTGTATGGGTGTGTACCATTTGGTCTGGATCTAAATAAAAATACAGATCTAGTGAATTTCAATGTGGCTTCATAAGGGGCCTGTTGGCTCTCTGAGTGCCTTTCTACTTATTCGTGCTGTATGCTGACTGAAAATGCTGCTACTAAAATAAACAATGTGCATTACTCTGTATAAGCTAACATTGTTCTCCTCCACGCTAACAAGAGAAAGTGCACAGGGTTCATAAACAAGTCATCTGTGATTCATTAAGCTGGCTACACCTTATAATCAAAGCAAGAAATTAAACAGCAATTAGAGGAAAGGGGTTGAAGCTGAGGGATTATCATTCACGTCCCTGAAGAATACCACGTCTTACACAAGAGCCAGTGGTGCAACATCCGCCGGAGGAAAAACAGCTCCGGAGTCACTGTTGTCTGTAAAGCAGCTGTTTCCATTGGTTTATTTTACTTCCATGATTTATTTCAGGCAACAGAAAAAGAGCGGACAAACACTTTTCACAGCTTCTCTTGGCGTGTTCGTTTCAGCACGCTGATTAAAAGCAGTGTTAGGTAGACCAGAGCTCCTTTCATGTCGGGGAACATAAGCTGCTATTTGCACCAAAGGGGGGGAAAGAACAGCAAAGTCCAAATGTGTCGCAGCTGTCTGTCCTCACATCATTTAATTTAATCTGGTTTCATGCCTGTTCACATTACAGGCCTGATAAAACAGCAACACTCTCAAACATCTGCTTGCTCGGGGAGCCTGTTGATTATTCATTCAGCTGGAGGTCAGATGGCACTCGGCTCGCACAGCCTCACACCCGAGCTAATAAATCAATTCTTGGAGCAATTATGAGTAATCGAATGAGCTTCAAAGTTTAACAGTCTGCTTTACGAGGTGCGGTTCTCTATGAAGTACGCGAACAAGTTGAGTCATCGTCCTAAATGCCGTGGTTTTTTGTGAATGATGACCTAAGTTTGACCTCCACGCATACAGTACACCCCTCCCTCGGGCACTGTAGGTTAAAACATGCAGGACCCAAGATTACAGGCCCAAACTTTGGGTGGACCCAACCCTTCACACATCTACTAAAGAGGAGACACATACGCTACAAGCTGACTTTGTAAAAAGAAAAATTAATAAGCGCGGATGTTCTGTTCTGCATGTGTTTGGGGAGTTTCCTTAATAATGAAAACCCGAGATAGCTTCAAGGACTTTTAACATTTAACAACTGATATGTAGTTGTTTTATTATTGGGACATTTTATATAGGTTCAGATTTTTTGAGTCTCCCTTTGCGCAATACTTGCCCAACATGCAAATTAAAAGTGTTCTTGGTCACAAAAAGTTGTTCCTCCATCAAAGATCACTGCACAGTACAACAACTGTTGCATGTTGATAAATACGACCACACAACTCCATTTGAACTTGTGTAAACTGTTATGTGAGGGAAAATTAGTTTGTCAAAATTGTTGATACAGAGGAAAATAACTGTAAGCAGTTTAATTACGGCCACAACAAAGGGAGGAAAATGCTTCAGGGTCTTTGTGGACAGAGATAAATGCGACAGTAAGTGTCAGACACTGTACTCGCTGCTGAAACAGCGAAGACGGCATAAAGATGATGATGCAGTGAGTCTTTGACTGTGAACATGGCTAACACCCAGCTGTTATCAGAACCAAAACAACTGGACACGCATGTCCTGATGATCTCACTGAGGTCCAGTAAAGATAAACACTGGTGTTTAGATTAAGCATCAAAGAGCTGTCACAAAGACTGAGTACCTGGAACTGGGGGCTTGTTGTTTGAACAGAGGGAGCACAGGGAGGTCAATAACTAACTTCAAATAGCTGAGAAATGTGCCCGCAGAGCTGGCAGGTGCTCACAGTGCCTAAGGTTAGATACACAGAGCCTGAAACTCTGCCAATCAAAGACATGTGTTATCATGCAAGTCTTATTTATACGGCCGTCCAATATTTCTTTTGTCATTTTGAAGGTTTTTTATATCGGACTGCGATCTGTTGAAGATCTTTCACTGCAATTTAGCAGGATCTGCGATGGTGTAGCAAAATGACTCTTCAACAGGATTGCTTACTTAACAATAGTTGAAAATCACATACGTCTCTGTGTGTGAATGTATATTTTTCTCATGGTGTTTAGCCTTTTTGTGCAGGGACTTTCCGGGAGCCTAAAGAGTTCACTCATAGTCAGGGATGTATGTTGATGCTAGAAGTTATTTTTAGCTCCACAAGAGGTTTTTCCTGTAGCGTCACTGTGAAGTTCACGTTTGTGTTTGTTCTTTAAACAAACATCGAAGCCACCATCAGGCGGATTTCCATAAAATTTGATTCGGATGTTCGTGGTCCCCCGAGGACTTCAGTCGTTCAAAACTAATGAGATTTCCATCTGCATCAACTGTATGCTATGTTTAGTAGCATATAGAAGTGCGCTAGGAAAGGGCCAAGGCTAACACCCTATCTTGCGTTGTTGAATGTGATCAAAGAAATTACTGGTTCCCATTCGTGCTCTATAATTTAATGGTTTCTTGAGTGGGTCATGTCTCACCCCTTCACAAAACTTCAGAGAAATCAGTTCTGTTGTTTTTGTTTAATCCCGTGAACAAACAAACGCCTATGAAAACATAATCTCCTTTGTGGAGGTTAACACACAAAACTAAGATTGTGAGCATGGTCAACATTATATCATTTAAGCATTAGCATTTTAGTGTTTAGCTGAAAGGACGTAGCTTCACAGTGTAACTGGCATAAACTTTTAGTTTTGTTAGTTTGGCTAATGCAGCAAAACATAAAGGCCACAAAGATAAAGATTCTTTATATTTTACAGTACAAGTGGTTACATGCTAACACAGAAAATGGCAAAGTAGCTTACATAAACTACTACAAAGTCGTGAGTCAGCATGAAGCTAAGGACAAACATGATACTCTAGAGCCAAAGCAGGAACTTATGCTAAAGCAGAAGTACAATGATTTATTTGAACTTGTATAGCTACTGTAGCAAATAACATTTTATGTCACAGGAGAAGAAATGTAGTCAGGACAAGGTTAAAGAAGTGATTGGAAAATTCAGATTTAGGAAGCAGATTTGACCCTTATCCATATTTCAAGAATTGTTATAGAGATAAAAACTGTAATTTCTGAAAACAGTGGAGGTTTTAAAAAAGTACTTTGTACAAAGACAATCCCACAAACTAAGACACAGATCTCAGAACCCCTGGAGGTTCCCTTAAGCATCTAATAATGACCGATGAAAAGGCAAATCAATCAAATCCTAAGTTTCTTTGAGCGCTGAAGCAGAGAAGTGGTCCTCCTCATACAAGGTCAACCGAAGGTAAAACTGTAAGACCTGAACCTAATTAAACAATTACAAGCTCCATGTATGTGCTTTGTCGCTGCGATGTGAAAGCCTGTCAAGTGGAAGAACGCTGCGCAGACTGGACGGACGCTGTCTACTTTGATGTAGGCTTATGCATATGAAATGAGGTCAGATCCTGGTCATTAAAAAGAACTCCTTTACTCGGGATATCACGCTACGAGAGGCAATTTCTTCAAAGGGCTTTTACTTTGGAGATTCTTAAGGGATTATGACAGGAAGGCATGTATAAACAAAGCAATGTGAGAAGAAAAGGAAAATGGGTCAGATAATGCCCTCTGTCACAGTTATTACACATCTCAATTACTCAGGCTGAGGAGAACGCTGGAAGTTATAGGGATCATTTGCCCGAGAAGGAACGAAGGACCAGTCCCACAGCTCGTCTGCTCGCATATCATTTCTTTCAGGGATATTTGAACTCAGTTGATATTGTTTAACGTTGCTCTGTTGTCATTAAAGAAGCAGCCTTTAGTCCCTGGGAGGATTGAAACTATGGGGATGTATAGAGTGCATGGGGAATACAATGAGAGAAACGACCTGGGATCAGGCAAGTTGAGTAAATAAGACGATGCAGATGAACGCAGCTTAAAAACAGAACCAAACCAGGAAGATAAACTCAGTAATATCCATTGTAATAATGCACTGTTAATACAAGCCCACGTGACTTTATGTTGTCATCTTTAGTTTCTTTCAGACATTGAACATTTTACTAAAAGGGGCAATCGCACATGACACGATTAGAACTTCTACTGCTGATACTGCCCACATAATTCTGCACTTGTAGCGGCAACAATGATCTTTTTCAATTAATCTTTTTTTAAATTTAATTATATAGCTAATAAAACTAATAAACTAAACTGATGAAGTAGTGCTTGATGTGGTGTTTCTATATTTATTTAAGTTAAAACTGTTTGGATTATTTATCATCTGCTTTTATATTTTTCATGTGTTCCAAAAATACCTTAATGACTCTGTTTGCATTGTGCAGCGACTATAGGTTTATATTTGCTTTGGCCTAAGTATCCCTGACCTGCCTCTGCCCACCCATTGTCAGCCCCCCCACCTCGCATAACACAGAAACAATAGCCCATTCTTGGCCTAATGCGGTTATGTGACATATAATAAATATTGCATCAGAGGCGGCAGCAACACTGTCATTCAGGAGATAATGCCTTTCGTCAGCATCAAACCAACCACAAACGTCTCCAAAGCAAATGATTCCTACAAGATATTCCTGTATGGTAAATGATTCATGGTGCCTGCATTGTTAAAAACAGCACTTAAGAGGGGGGGGGGTGCTGGTTAAAGTAAATATAAGTCACGGTGAAAATGCTTGTAGCATTATCCAGGGCTGTCTGAAAGCATATTAATGCCCAGGGTTGTTAATGGATACAAAGGGCTCCTGAGTAGTTCTGTTTGAATAGATCTGTCCTGGCATCCTCGGTCAATTAACATGATGCAGTAAGTCATTTTTTAAATTATTCCTAGTTATTGCATTGGCTGATTCTGTTTATAAGGAAAAGAAAAATCTCACTGTCAAGTATAAATTAATCTTGGTAGTTGCTTGAAGGGTAACACGTTTAATGTTATTGTTTTAAATACAATCAATGCCTCTGTGCAACCGTTAATTTAACTTTTACATCACTATTTCAGACAGGAAATCAATACCCCTCCCCAAAGAAACAGGAAACACATGTCAGAGGCACAATATGCCTCGACTGCTGATTTCGCACTTTCACGAAGTCACTGGCATCAGCTTTCATTAATGCTGTAAATGCATCAAACTATATGACATGATGTCAATTTAATATACCTGTCAAGTTGCATGGAGTCACTCATCGGAACAAAAGAGGAATGAGCTGACATCTATCAGAGCAGCCTTTGGTGTGGTGTTACCTATTCAACAGTAACTTCAACAGCACCGTGAACTCCAGACACGTATATTGTTGGACCCATAACCCATTTCCCATTTCCTGCCATTCAGGATCCACAAATCCCCTCAAATGGTGGCCACGGACAAAAAGGAGGGAGGGAACGAGATAGGTTGAAAATTTGGCATGTTGTGAAAGCGGCCGACTGCTTTGTCTGCGTTGCTTTCCTCCGTGGGCCGAGGGTGTAAAGGTCTGAAACATTAGGGGTGTTGACAAAATGATGGATGAAGCATGGTAAAGTGGTTTGCGGTTGTAAAGGCTCCGAAAACTTCTTCCAAAGAACAAACAAATGACCGATTCACGTTGAATCCATCACAGATACGTTGTCCTAATTGGAAAATGAGACCCTGGACATCAACGCACAAAAACAACACAGACACAATGTGTTGGAATACAAATTTCCCTTGGCTACATGCACAATTAACCCTTTAGCCAATTGAAAGGAGGTTGGATAGTGTGTTAATTACTTTGGCTTTGTTTAGCTAGCATTGTTTATCCAGCAGGCGATAAGTAAATCTGTTTGTTTATTTATTTGTTTATTTATTTAGTGAAAGAGCACATTAATGAACATTAATATAAGATACCAAATGTAAATACGTAAAAACAGTTTACGTTATTGTCTGCTGGTGAGCTTGCTTGCAGAGAGGAGGGAGACATGATGACAGTGTTATGAAAAGTAACATATTTGAAATTAAAATGTAACGTATCATTGTGAAATATTAAAAGCATTTTTTTTCAAATACGGTGTTAAAAATATATAGTGTTTACAATGAAATATGTGACCTTTAATTAGACCACAATGGAAATGGCTTGAATTGTTTTTAACAAATCAATATTTCTTTGTTTTTCAATTTGATTATTATATCTATTTTACTCTATAATATTACAGTAACAGGACTTTTAGAGCAAGCTAATATATGAACAGATAATATTTATGCATGGCTGTTTTCAGTTCAGTGGCTCTTAATGCTTATTTGAGCTTATTTAAGAAATGGTTGTGAGAAGTGAAGCAACACTTTACAATGTGCAGAAGTACAACAGATCCCTTGTTAACCTTCATCAGGCATCTTCAATCTCCACTAGAGGTCTCTGTGGCTCACCCTCTTCACTCTATGGCATATCCCCATAAGGGCCCATGTTAACACACTCCTCTGCCTCAGTAATGTAAACTCTGAGGATGATGCAGGAAAACTGGGATGTAATTAAACAGAGAAAATCTACTTTAAAATAAACTAGATGAGAGGCTCAACAGAGAAACTTTGTCATTTGAAAATATTTCTGAACGTCTGTCTAACTTGGAAAAATCAAATTAGCCCGGTGACCCAGAATCATACCCCAAACAAACACAGTTCAAAACGAGTCAAAGATTTAGGCCTGACAGAAGAATGAAGTACAAGCATCAGCAGAGGTAGGCTGCCTGGCATGGTGGGGCATTCTTCACACACTGGCAGCATGAGCGATGTGGGTCACTTAGCGAGTGGCCAGGATTCAAAACAAAGAAAGGGCCCGAGCAATGGGGTCCACTGGATAAATTTGTCAATGTCTTGTGCCTTAAGGCACCCAGCCTCGCCTGACCCCAACCTCCATTCTCAAGATAAATACCTCTGTCACCATTCACCTTCAGTCCCTGGACACAAATTTAACTTGTCATCCATCATCCTTGTGCCGAGGTATAATTTCACCCCTCCCCCTTCCAAGTAATGAGTTGAGGACCTCCGCACAGGCCAGGGATCGGACCCCACCACTGAACATGACAAAGCATTTTGTAACACAGATTTTTTTGTGGTTATTATTTGTATAAAATGACTTGATCTCACACTCCCCATCGGAGAGCTTGCCAACCGGATAAATGATTGACTGTGACATTCATTGCGACTGTGGGTCCATACAAAGTTCAAGCCGCGGAAGGTGTAAAGCTCCGGGTATTTGTTTCCCTCAAATGGCCACAGCTGACAACCTTGTATGATAATGTGCCCACTGTACATCAACTTAATTGACACTTAAATCTGTCAGTAGCCTTACAAATGCCGACCTTCTTTGGGGAACAAATCCTTTTTAATGTGCATTCTTCGTGAGCGATTGTGTGTGTGCGTGTCTGTGTTGGGGGGAGTGATGGTTTTCAGGGGGGTAGGGGTGGGGGGGTTGGGGTGAGGATACAAATGAGATAAAGACAGAAAGCTGTCAAGATAAAGTGCACAGACACTAAAAACAAGAACTCTTTATCTCTAGTTTAAGCAAAGCCAGTAGCATCTGCAGCACAATATATAATATCAACCAAAATGTGGTGGATTCTGAAATAAAACATTTTGGGCCATGAAGCTCCACACGAAGGGAGAAACTCAAATTGGCTCCGAGTCCCTTTTCACCTGTCTGATTAGGATATTTTTTTGCCTTGTAATGTTATTAGCAGCCTGGTTAAAATGAAGCCGCTGTGCACTGGGGGTTGGCTTATTAATTGTTGTTTTCGTGTCACCACTGCTGTGTGCACCCATTGATTTAATCAGCTAAATTCACTGCCATGGGAGCTGTGGCCCGAGCCCGGTTTAACACTATAGGTGTAATAATAATATATTGGCAGTGAACCTGTCATTACAATTAATTTGTGGCGATGATTTACATATATGTGAGCCGAATAACACTGATTAGCCAAATGGGGATGAAGTTATTGGTCGCGTTAATGCCTCGGTTTCATTAATTCAATTTTCACTTGCTCCTCGAAGCAGCTGAATGTCTGCTCATCGTGAAAGATTGCTTTGACTGGCTGACAGTTTAGGGCACAATCGTCACCCTATTATCTCCTGGACATTGATAAGCATTGAGTTGTGTGTGTGTGTGTGTGTGTGTGTGTGTGTGTGTGTGTGTGTGCCTTCTGCCTCCTGCTCTAAAGGCAATAATGACCTGAGGGCAGCAGCTTCTATCTCCCTCACAGGTACAATCTTGTTTACCTCAATCCCCTGTAGACTTGCACCTTTCTCTCCCCGGAGACCTGATCTGGCTTCTTTATCCTCACCCCAGTCACCTACCTGGTCCCTCGCTCTAATCACAAAGCATCTCGCTGCTCTAAAGCTCCACGTTATCTGGAGGGGCAAGGCCTCTGGTACTCGCCGCAATTAACCTGGGGCCTTGTTACCGAAACACTCAGCACTCTCTGTACAGCGAGTCGGTCTCCAAGGGCAAATAGTGCAAACGAGGCCCGTCTACCTCAAATTAATGATGTTAACAGCGGTGACAAGAGTACAACTCGCAGCATTTACTTGCGTGCTTCCTACGAGGTGCAAACAAGCAGTGAAGCCGACTGAATTACAAAAAGCATAAATCTGAACAGTGAGATTTTTTGACATGTCACAAAATGACGCCGCCATCATCCTAAATCCCTTTCCCAAGGTGCACAGATTGCAAATTTATACTCCTGCAGCCATCTCTCCTCACGGCCGATCCACCGAATGACAACAGACAAGCTACAGTGATGCAGAGACGGACGGACAGAGATGGATGGATCGATAGACGACTGCATATGCAGACGTGTCTATTGATAAACTCCTGCTGACAACAGGCCAACACTTTGGGCTCATTGGTGGAAATGTCAGTCATGCCGACCATTAATTTGCATGCATTTCAGGTCGGATGTCCTCAACCTGTGACCGTGGGGTACTAGGGCCAGCCCACAAGGCCTGTAACATGCCAAAACACTTTTTTATCACTTGTCAGATTGGATTTCACTTGGTGTCTGTCCAGGCTTCTCCACAACTGCATGTGACAAGGAATGAGGGAGTCTTGATATGTGACAGTGATGAACAGATTATGTAGGTGAGCAAGTGAAATGGGTCTGATGTTGCTGCTCCATGAGCTCACTGTTAAATCAATTAAAGCTGCAGCCAATCGCTTCTTTTAGTATCAATTCTTCTACAGGTTTGGTTTACTAATCATGTAGTCGATAAAATAATAAAAGCAATAAATAAAATGTTAAATCCCATCGCAAGTATTCAGAGGTCAAGGGAGCATTTTCAAATGATTGGTTTTGAGTTCAAGAGTTCAAAACCCCCAATATATTTCATTTACAACACCATAAAATGGAGAGAAAAACAGTAAAGCCTCATATTTCAGAGGAAGAAGCTAACAAATATTTGGCATTTTTGCTTCATAAATGGTGTCTATAGTAAATATGCTGCAATAACAATCAATTAAATGTGAAATATGAGTGCGATCGTTCAAACTGATGAAGCCAGAGAATTGCTCAGGCGAGACAGGCGAAAAGCCAGTGAGCCATAGATTACTTTCATGAGTTGGTAGAGACCAAAACCAGAGCTATAAGACGAGAGAATAGACATTCACCAGTAACAGGAAACCAACAGAGCGCGAACACATCCACTGTTTTGACTTGAAAGGTGTGAAAGGTACATTGTGTTTACAGCTAAAACATGTTATTGTGAGCCTAAATTAATAAATATCCCTTGCCCGTGAACAACGGCAGCATATATTTAAGGTTTCATAGTAAATAGTATTTTGGGTTTTTTTTACACGTCAAGTAAGGCAAGATGCATGTCTCCTCGACAATGTGTTGTACATGACAAATCAGTGCAAACTCCGGGCCAAGCTGTAACCGCTGACAGGTAATGTCTCCTCACTGTTAGAGCTCCCAACTATCTGCGGATTGGAGAAGCCATGTTTGTATTCTAACGAGGCTGTTCTGGTTGGGAATAGCAGTCAAATCTAAATTCTGCTCAGGGAGCAGAGAGAAAAATGCCTGATGAATTTGTCAATACTGTAGGAGTGATGGACCTCATATGTGTGTAATGGACTGGAGGCTTCTCAGTACAGATTGCCTGTCGAGACAGGAAACTATAATGAATAGCATGGAGCAGCACGGTCGTAAAAAAGACAAGGATTTTTTTTACCTTCATTTTAAACACATAACATTGTTGATTAAAGTCCAAATTCTTGTTTTTTACCATATAATTTTGATAGCTCACATCTATTACACGCATAAATTGAAAGATTGGTGCTCTCATGATGGAACAACTGGACGGACGCTAACCAATCATTAACAACACTATAAAACATCAAAAGGAACATACTTTATGAACGTGTTACATAAAATGTAGATTTAGTAGTTGTATATTTATACAGACCCGTCAACTGAGCAATCTTAGAGCAATAGAGGTTCCATTGTGTAACTAATTAAGGTGTTTGGGAAAACCTTTTGTTTGCATATGGATCACAGCCTGTATCATAGGGCAAGAACATAGCAGGTCAACTGATCATGTTTACCTCAAACAAGGAGGTCACGGTTTGCCCTTCTCTATTTGTTTGTCCGGTGGTTGGCAGCAGGAATACGCAGAAACTGCTAAACGGATTTTAACAAAACTTGCTGGGAGGATGGCGCATTGACCGAGAAAGAACCAATACAATTTGGGGGTAAATCCAGGATTTTTTTATGACGAAATAGGGTATTTTTCACTTATTTCTCAGGTAATAATGTATAGATCTTAATGAAAAATTCTGATATATTTAGCTGACTGATATGAATGTGTGAGATTTAATAGAAGAAGTGAAGACTGATGTAAGCAAACTCTCGATTCAGCTCTTGTCTGGCTCAATGGTGTTTTAATTTTTTCATTTGGGATGACCCTTTTGTTCGAATTTGGAATAACACTGTACCTTTAAAGTCACTGTTACATGTATGAAATAGAGGAATAATAAATAATGAATACCAGAACCAAGCACAGGTGCCCCCAACAGTTTTTGCAGGAGGTTTTAACAGAGAGAGACCGGTGTGTGTGAAAAAAAAAAAAGGGTTTGAGTAAAACCTTGGATGAATAATAGACTGCTTCCCAAGCAGCAGCACTCTTGGTGGTAGGAGGTTAATATTCTCACATGTCATTAGGTCTGCTGGCTCGACTGATGGCTCATTGAATCAGGCAGCAAATGATTTCCTCATGCTGCAGAGGACAGAGCACTTCAAAGGGAAGGGGCTGAGGTCAGGACAGCACTCCGCTTTGATTAATGACCGGGGCTCAGCAGAGGTTGCCTGTAGGTAAGAATGTGACGGTGAATTGGATGTGAAGGGGGCCGACTTTTAAGCTAGACCTGACCCACCTCCAGAGAAACTTGCAGGTGCCGTCACACGGGTCGGGTTGATGGGTTGTGACTGAAAAGCTTGCAGACCCTCTGGCTTATACAATCATAAAAATGAAACTTGCCGGCTGACAGGCTTACCTGACGCTGTAGCGGTATTTAGCCATTTTATTCTCCCATAATGAACACAGAAACAGCGGGAATCCCCTTTCAATGTACATCTTAGTGTGAGTTTTTGGGGTTTGAGAGCCTTTGGTTCATGGTCAAGAGATTTGAATTTTCTTAAGACGTCTGATTTTTAAGTGGATCTAGGCTTGGGTGGGGATTTAACACACCACCACCTGGGTTGTCACTCTCCCGGGCCCCATTATCACCCTCCTTATTAGTTTTTTGACTCAGCAGAACAAAACGTGACTGCCTCAATCTTTGATCTCTCACGCGCTGACACAAATCCTTTCAAGCCTCCCGACGTTCCTTTGCTAAGGTAATTAGCACTAATTAAAAGGTCTCCAGCTGCCTTGTGTGCATTTTTTTTTTGTTCCTCCACAACACATTGTCCTCACAGGTGCATTTCCTATGTTTACTGTGGGCACGTCACTCACATTCCACATCCCGTTTGTTCACGGAGCATGATCAAGGAGATTAGCGCTTTTGTTTGGTGACGGTAAAGGAGAGAAATGGTGAGATTTATAGGAGCTCAACAAGTGGAAAAGACGGGTTATTCAATGACTCAGCCTCAGACTAACGATCAAGCGACATAGGAGAATGATTTAGAATTTTAATTTAACATTTATTTACTTTTCCTGCATTATCTTATTATAAATGATTTAGTATTTTAGTTTCTCCAGAACCAGGACGTGTGAAGGCTAATTTCCTGCCATTTTAATATCTTTCCTCGGAACTATTACAATCTGCGTTATTTACTTTCTTTTATGGATTTGTGGTTTGCTATAAAAAACAATAAACCGTCCTCAGTGACTAAGACATTTCCTGTTGCGTCATTCAAAAAAGAGCCAACCAGCCACACGACGGCCACCCTTGTCAATTCACTGCAAGTCGAGGAGCCCATAAACATCATTAACCATCATTTCCCAGCCCACTTCGGTTACATATGAAGAGTTCTTTATTGTGTAATGAGCCAAGAATCTGAAAAGATTGCCACTTCAAAGCCTCTCCTGAAAGCCGTCGCCCATGCAGCCCGCTGACGTGTCGAGCTGGGATTAAACGTACCCCCATAATCATGGCTTTGTTTTCAAATGCACCCATTGTTTATCTGCACCTTGGGTGACAGCCATCAGGGGAGCATAGTTCTTCGGAGACGCGAGAAGTGTTGAAATAGATACTTCGTGTGCTCGCAGGAGATTCCACCTCAGCTTTTCTTCTTAGGCCTGTAGATGTTCGTAACTCTTGGGAATCCAGGTCCACATTTGTAAGGCCGCCAGGATTTCAGGCCGAGGAAAAGGAAGTTTAAGAGATTTAGTGGAAGGGAATTTTGACACAATTTTAGCGGTAGTAGTGAATTTTAACCGTAGCACTGAAAACATTTGTATTTCTGAATACATCCCCCACTTTATCCCTCTGTTATTCTCTTTTCTTTCTTTTAAAAGCCATTTAGAGCTTGATTTAGAGCCCAGAAGAGTGAGTGAAAGTCTCATTCAAGTCTTGCCTCAATTGTTATGCGGGGAGATGCTCCCTCCATCTTGCGTTAGAAAAACAGGCCTTTGTCCGAGACCAGCGGTGTGTCATCGGCGCTGGGCAGGGACATTGAGCCCGGGCAGCAGGGGGACACTTCCCAGGGCTTTTAAGAACTACAGTAAATCTTCAAACAATTTATACAAACAAAGGCCACTGTGTAAGGAGGGAGAAGAGACACAGGAAACAGATGAATAAGCAACATCAATTACCAGGCCCTGACCTTGAGGGCCCCGGACCAAGGCACACAATTCACACCAAATGACTGCAGATTGGAGCTGACAAGTCTGGAGTGGGGGGTACGCACCATAGCATTTCTTTGGGGGGCCAGGGCAAGTAGGGGAAGAGGATGTAGAGAGAGGTGGACGTTAGAGGTAAAGGGGGCTATGAATAAAAGATCAACGTAATAGGTGTTGGTTTATTTTAAAGGGAGACAAAATTGCTCAATTTTAGCACTTAGCCTGGCGAAATGGTTACGAGTGAGATACAAGAGAAACATGGGAGTGGACAGCTGAATAAGTATCTTGATAAGTGGGAGCCTGTAAAGACAAATGTCCAAAAGGAAAAAATATATATATATACAGGAAAAAAACACAGATTCAATTTGAATGAGCCTTCGTCTTTGGGAACAGTCGCCATTATTGCTTATGTCCAAATCACGTGATATTGTACAAACAGTAAATAACATTTTGAGATAAGCCTCATTTATGGAAACCCCCCTTGTTGCAATTTGAAGAAACAAATAATTCGTCACTATCCAGATCATTTCTGTTCCTCTTTCAGATCCATGTCACAGAAACATCAGACTCTCTGAAATTGGCCATCATTACTTTCAGGGTTGAAACAACAGCTTGACATTGAATCACCCTGAATGGGAAAAGGCAACTTGACCTCATAACGTTCTCTGGGAAAACCGTACTAATTAATTGCCCCATAGCCCCTGAGTGACGAGACACAGTCATCCTGGACAAAACAAAAGATTCAAGCTTTGTGAAAACCAGACACATCACGCAAGATTAATTCAATCCGACTTCAATAAGCCGGTGAACTCGAGGTGAAGAGTCCAGTCTGATCGACACCTACAGTCAAACTAACAGAGAGAAGTGCAGAGAAACAATGTGTCTGGATTGTACATTGAGGTTTTGGAATATTACCATAACCAAACTACTAGCACTGACACAATATGTCACTTTATCAATTTGTCTTATTTATCAAGACGAAATGCAAGATGTTTGCAGGTTACAGTTTCTCAGACGTTTCCTTATCGTTTTATTTAATTTAACAGCCTTGACAGATATAATATAATTAATAATTCAAGGTTAGAGATTAGAAAAAAATAATGCTTTAAACCATTTCACATTTTAATGGGTTCTTCCTTGGCCCATACCTTACCCATACACCAAGTTTCAATAAAATCCGTTCAGTAGATTTTGTGTAATCCTTGTAAATAACAAACAGCAAATAAAAAATGACCTACTTGAACCTAAACACATTAGAGAATGTTTCCCAAGGTCAGTGATCATATGACTTATGTCTTATGATTTAATGTGAGGATTTGCTGATTTTCTATCATTATGAATTGAATATCGTTGGGTTTAGGACTGTGTGTCAAACAAACAATCACATTGAATACCCAGAACATGCGATGGCCATTTTCTAACATTCAATAAACTTAACACCTGATGGATTAATTGAAAATAAATAAGTGGCAGACTAATACAACCCTACTGACCACTTAGCTGCCTCATGAGCATTTTAATTAAATAATAACAAGAATAATCAATAGATGAACTATCTGTCTCGTGGTATGCATAGCTGACTATATTGATTGTTTTTTAAGCATAGTGGTAAGGCTCAATGAACAAGTGAACTGCTAATAAAGTACCCGAGCACTGCAGCTAAGCCATTAACGGGGTCTTTGCTTTCGAGGAGCGTAACTGGAGCCCTGACTAAATTAGTGCAGCCTTTAATTACGAAGCACCTTAAATCAGAGCCTCGAATCTCAGGGAACTTTTTATGCGCCGCGTGCCCTCTCTCGACAATTTGTAGTTTAAAACCGAATTAACAACCTGCCTGTTTCGCCATTGATTGTCACAACATTAACATCGTCCCCAGACTTTTCTGCTGCTGGAGGCGACCAAAGTGTAAGGCATTACTCACAATAATGCATATGTTATAATCACAGAGAACTTACTTAAAATTCAATCCACTTTGGCATCATTATCATGTATCAACATAACGAATGACTCCTTCAGAGTATGGTAATTATAATTTGATAAATCATCAGCAGAAAATTAACTAGATGTCAAAACATTCATTGGGAAGGGTGATGAATCGAGGATGATTGTGGTGATGAATTGTGTTAATCTGCGCAGTATGTATCCAGTGAAATGGCTAAACAGCCCAAGATGGATGGGGCACAGAAGCTGCAAGGTCAGACCGCGAAGATGTAGGAAGGGGGGGGGGATTAAAAAGAAAAGCTGCGTCCGTGTGCATGTTTTACTTTGGTCATTTCTTTCCCTGTGTTTGCCTCTTACATGCTGATCCACTGGGGGGTTGCACTGAGGCCGTCGATCGATCCATTGGTGGACTGACAGAAAATTGATCAAACACCGACTTTTCATGATACATTTAAATAATTTACTAAGCAAAAATAAACATTTGCAGCAGTTCCAGTTTCTCAAAACATGAGGATTTGTGGCTTTGAATTTAACATGTTTGAATTTTTCCAACTGCTCACAATTTAAAAAGGCCAGTGGACGCCCTTGGAAATTGCAAAGAGGATTTTATAAACTGTATACACTAACTACCTTGTGTACTTGCTCTTGTTGCACTAATACCTCAAGATATTGAAAAGAAAATACTGCCCCTGCAACCCCCCCTCCACACACACACACACCTATAATCGAGACTCCCTCTTGGATGTTCCCGATGTGAAAGATGTGTCTGCTAAGTGAAAGAGGTCAAACATGAGTCCAGATATTTATTACATGTGCAGGAACCAGATGGAGGTAACACATTCATCACAGCACTGTGTCACCGCGGTAACACCCGTTCCCCATAAAAAGCGGGCCCCTCTTCCCAGCATGGACACCGGCCCCGACTAGTGTTTACAGCGACCAACCCCGGGGTTAGTCCGGCAGCCGGTCGCCTTAATCATCTCCACCTCGCTCCACCTGGCTCTCGCCGACGATGTGGTTATTTTTAAAAACTTTTGCTTTTATCAATACTTTCTGCTCTGTAGCCGGGGGGAGATATTAAAGCCGCAGGAGGGCAAAGAAGGGCGTTTCTGACACTTGCTCCCTCATTTATCAGTCCCCTTCATAGGCCCCGTCAGTGACAATGAAAAGATTTCACAATACCGCCAGGCAGAAACTCATTCCACCAGTCATCCATCATGCTCAGCCCAGCGGCCGTTCCAATGACCTAATCGGTAATGCCTGGCTGCATGCTGGAGACGTCTTAAAGCCCCCCCCTCCCCCCTTCATTAGTCCTAGTTAGAATGAGGCGAGTCATAGGGCTAAATCATGTTACTGGGTGGGACCTAAATGCCTTGAAAGCTCTTCCAATTTGGGCTAAATCAGATAGATCATTGTTTTAAAAAGCCCGATGTCCGTGGCTCTCAATCCCAGGACAGACTGAGGTATTTCCATCTGCGCATCGAGACGCTCTTGGAAAGGGAATTTCAGATTTCTCATGGTAAAAAGATTTATCCTTCGTGTCCTTGAAAGAAAGGAAAAATAAAAAAAGAGTACAACAAACGGGCGGAAAATACACACCATTAACTATCCAATACACAAGCGGCACATAAAACCACACTGACTGAAACAACAGCAATAAATATTTCACTGTGCTCCCAACAGAGATAATTTGTGTTTCGTTTCAAAGTTGTATATTCGCTGGGAGTGGGGTGAATCTGTCTAAATCGGCCTCTTGCTGGCTCAGAGGACTTCTACAGCGGTTACCACCCCCACTCCCTCCCACTGACGGGTGGTAGGTAAAGGTTCAGCCGGGTCATGGAGCTGCTGAGAATGTGGATCCCACTCTGTGGCTTTGCCAGCCCCGGGTTCAGGCAGCACTCTGGTGAGCGTTAGTTAACACACAGGAGGACAGCAAGGGGGTCCGGGTGTGCTCTCTGACCCAGCACTGGCTATTATAGAGAGATTATTCCCTAACCCCCACAGCTGAGTTTTCTGGCACTTTTCCCTTATCTGCGCCGCTCCTCCTGCTGCTCCATCCATTACGGCTGTCTAATGTGACCCGTCTCTTTTGTAAGTCACTTATTTCGCCAACATTTGGGTCAAATTAAGTCTCGACAAAGATCTTCATTGTTTTGTGTTTGAGGAGAATGTAAAACACACTTGTCCTCTCAATGTGGTGCCAAAACCATTGGAAAGGGAAATCAAGAAGCACTCGGGGCAAAAGTACAACTTCAGATAAACGCTCAACTCTGACTTTTTCATTCCCAGTTAGTGGGCTGCATGGTTTTAAAGATGTCCAAATTAGCCTGGAGACAGAACATTAAGTGACCCCGAGATGAACTCCCAGACCAGCCAAGTCTCCAAACAGAAATCAGTGTGCATCCTTTTCGCTGACTGCTGCACTTTAGATGTTACCGTTGGCACTAGTCGCGGATCAACTAAGAAATAATGAGAGAAAAATAACCTCTAACCTGAGCCGCAGGCGGGTGGGGACTACAGCTCCTGGTGAGTTTGAGATGATTCTGTAGTCTGATGTGTCTCGCTCTGTTTGTGGTCACAGGCAGAGTTGTTGTTGTTGGTGGTGGTGCTGGAAGCTGCCTGGCAGAGGTGTTGAGGCTGTGTGAGACCTGCTGATGGGTCAGAGGGTTGCTGCCTGACACAGTGGATGACACAAAGGCAGATATGAGAATGCATGGCACTGTCAATGTGTTTATACAAAGTGGGATTTAACTACTGTTTACAGCCAACACTTTGGTTTGGGTTCCTTTTTCTGTATCTATTTATTCATTCATTTATGTAATGAGGTCGTGTAATAAAGTTGTATTCACGTCATGCAGCAAACGACAATGAATATTCTTGATCCATTAAGAGCCAATTCAAACAGTGGAAGGAAAAAAAACGGCTAACTAGCTAGAAGTGTTTTTTTTTCCTTTGTCATATGTTGTTTTCCTCAAAAAAGTAGATATGATGCAATAAAAAAAAATGAAACGTCCTGTTACCTTGAATAAAACTGGGGATTTCTCATTCTGGATGATGTTAGTACACAAGTCAACGAAATATATGATGTAGGTCTGGTCGTTTTTATACATTTTAATGAAGAATTGTTACGTAATATATCTTTAAACCAACCAAATAATGGAAATACATATAATACAACTGCCAACATGATAAATAATGGTTCAGCAGTGTAATGTGAAAAAATGCCTAGTTAAAGTGTCAGTTGTTTCACACTGATTAGTTTAAATCGTCCCCGTGTAAACACAGTCAATACTGAAACGATGTGGGGAAAATGTGTCCTCGAGTGTGAGCAACAAATATTCCTGAAAACCCTGCGAGGCTGGTAATGCTCATATCCTATTATTCTGCTAACTATCAGCAATTATCTCCCTGTCGAAGCTGCAGGTGACAAATACTCCCCATATCCCGCCTGGCAGTATCATCAACCGGACATGAGCTTCATGTGATGGAAACTAAATCACTGGCTCTGCTCACAGCTCTGACAGACAAATGGGGTGCCTTGGAAAAGCTAGGCCCATCACTCTGGGCCGGGGAAGGAAAAAAAAAAAAAAGTCCTTTCCCTCCCAGCTGACCTTTTTTTTTTTATTCGCTGAGAGAGGAGATTAAATACCACAGATTCTGTATGTATGGTCTGTTTCCAAAATATGAGAATTATTAATGGCTTTTGCAGCGGGCCCGTTTAATCTTCTGCCAAGTTGCAGTCATCGTTTTTACCTTGGGCTGGTTTTTTCTTACAGATGGTCCCAGAAAAACAGGAACTGTGCTTTATCCTTACAGCAAAGGCAAAGGAAGTGTGTGGGCAGCGTCTGGGCGGCAATAATATGACAAAATAATCATCCCTCTCGAGGCGACGTATCACATTATGATGCTAACGGTATTTAAAAAATGTACAACTCCGTGTGAATGGATGTGAACATTCTATATAGCTGGCAAGGATGCCAAGCACACTTCAACAAATGAGCTGCTGCGGGCGCTTAATTGTTTCACACCTCCGCAAAGCTTTTCTCTTTGCCACATGATGGTTTTCACCAGGCGAGCATTAATATCTTGTGTTGTTATTAGCGGTGTGCTAGTTTGGACCAAAGATGCGAGAAAGCGCACCTCCCCTGAAGAGTGCATACCTCCAGCCACATGCCACTTTTCACACAGAGGCAACAAATCAGGTCCCGAAGCCAGAATGACGTCTCCGTCACAGGAATATGACAGAACTGGTAAATTATTCTCTTGTCTTTTTGACCTCATGGCCCATTAAACCTTGGCTGAACAGGTGACCTGCAAAAAATTGCATTTGTAGCCGCATGACAGTATTTGCATATCAATAAAACCGACTGTGTTGGTCGTGTCAGCAACTCCTTTCAGGGCTTTACAGTTTAACCTCCTTTCAATCAACTTCAGCAGCAAGAAACTGAGGACACTACTGTTATGCAACTTGCTGAGCCTAAATAACAAGACAGAAAAGTCTCATGATTCAATGATCAGTCGCTTCAACCAAACACGTCACTTACTTTATCACAGTGACTTTACAAGAGTGTCATAAGGGCCACCTTTCGTAGGTAGGAGGATGTGTCATTCATTGAGGCAGTGACTCACCACCGTATGTACTTAGCTTATCAAACAAATCTTACATTCAAACTGCCATCGGAATGGTTATAGCTACAGTGTTTGATCTTCTACTAGAATCTGATCAAACATTAACGTAACATTTCCTAATAGGTGAGTGTACATTTAGGACAATGGGAGTATTGTGCGATGTTTGAATAGTTAAGTCATAAATATGAGTTAAATGCCTTCTGGGCAGAGACCTTCTCTCTGGCTGAGGTCACTGGGTTGTTTCTAAACTTATCAGTGACCTGTGCAATGTCGGGTCATTTCTTTGTCTTGCGATATTGTTGCTTGTTCCTACAAACGAGTATAGTTGCGAGCTAGTTCAGGCAGCCAACTCGAGCTGCGCTGCTCCAATCATGTGACATACATCATGTGACACACCTCACTCTCCACAACCATCTATAATACACACAGAGAGAAATTTCCCATCATCCCCTTTGCTCGCACTGCTGCTGCAGTATTGCTACCAGTCGCTTCAGCCCCTCTCCACCACCCCAGCATCCACCTGTAGGCTCCGACGCT